>NW_026851292.1:0-355272 GCF_030913485.1 Colletotrichum godetiae | reverse complement strand
TAGTGGTGACCCCTGAGCAGCCCGCATGACAGCGGGAAGTACTCCGTTGTGCTTTCTTCCAGTCGGACTCTAGCGGTGCGGTTGCAGCAGAAGCTAAAGATCAGTCTGGTCAGGCCATGTGGCCATCCCTGCTGACGCAGTCTAATGACGAGCCGGTTCCGAAGGACGGAGTCGAACGCCCCTTTTACGTCCATAGTCAGAAGTGTCGCCGTGAGTCCTTTTAGGAGGGCCATCTCGATGTCGTGGGTGAGGCAGGTCGTCAGATCGACGGCTGACCTGCCTTGTAGAGCCCCGATCTGTTGCGGACTGATGATGCGCTCGACAATCGCCAGGGACGCCATCCTTCTGGCTATCAGTCGCTCTAGTCCCTTGCCAGGCACGAGAGGAGCGCGATCGGCCGCCAGGACCCGGGCTTGGAGGCATCCCTGCCGGCCTTCTGGATCATGACCACCTCAGCTCTGCGGAAGGGCAGAGGAAAGTGGCCGGCCCGCATACAGGACTGGAATAGCTGCCTGACCGGTTCCGAGATGACATCCCAGCATGCCTGGAGGAGGCGTGTTGTGATGCCGTCCACACCAGGGTCGTTGTCTTTGTTAAGGTGGCCGTCTTCACTTCTTCTCCGCTAACATTGTCCTGCCAAGTAATCGCTCGCCTCGGGACGACGGGTACGTCAAACGGGTCACCCGGTGCGTCATCTTCCGCACTAAACCTGTCGAGAAGGGCTCCCCGAAGCGCTTGAGCCTTTTCGTTAGTATCCTCGATCGTCTGGTTGTCCACAACCAATGGGGGTGCTCTGGTCAGTAGGCTCGCCTTCCGCCAACCCATGATCTGGTACAGGTCCCGGTCTGAAGCGACTCCATCGATCTTTCCGGCCCAGTATGCTCGCTTAGCCTTCCTCACCGTGCTCAGGAACGCCTTTCGTTTCTCCATTAGATAAAGGTGCGCATCTTGCTCCGTCTCCCAGGCTTGTTGGTTGCGGGCAGCACGGTATGCTCTGTGGGCCTCTGCGCATTCCTCCGTCCACCAAGCCGCGCCTTTACCATGTTTTCCTCTCTTCTTGCCGACCGCCTCAATGGCTCGGGAGAAGAGCTCGACGATGTGACTTGCCTGCCCGTCCAGGTCTTCCGGAGTAGGTTGATCCCCCAGATTGGGCATCGCAGCTAGCCCCCCTTCGATCAGGTCTCTCAGCCGAGGCAGCGCCGAGTCGGGCACTGACAGTGGCCGTGGCTGCGGGTGGCCCTCTCCCTGTGACACTGGGCGTTTGAGTAGTGGTATGACGGCCACGATGGCCTCGTGGTCAGCTCCCGGGTGTAGCTGTGGGCTGACCTGCGCGTGCGCAAAAGGGATATTAGAGAAAGCCAGGTCCAGGACATGTCCGCAATCCTGGGTTGCCACCCCAACTTCGCTGATAAGAGAGAGATTGTGGCCGTCTGCCCAGCCTGCGATGTCATCTCCCCGGTTCCCGTTCCTCGTCCCGGGCTCCCAAGAGTAGTGATGCGCGTTGAAGTCACCCGCGATCAAAGCTCGCTCCGGGGGTTTGAGTTCTAGCAGTATCCCTGTTGTGCGGCTGTGGGGGTCGCGGGGTTGTCTGTACACGTTGACGATAGTCGTCGTTTTGTCGACCACCAGCCACAGTACGTCTCTCGTGTGGACAGGCCTCTGCTGCTCCACCGTCATCCCTATCCCTTTGCGTGTGTAGGTCAATACTCTTGGTCTGGTTCCTTCGCTGTCCCAGAAGTCGACCGGGACGAAAGAGTCGAAACCCGGGTGCGTGTTCAGTTGCACGTTTCCGTCCTTCCAGCCCGTCCAGGGTTCCTGGACGAGGACCACATCTATCTGAGCCTCCCAGCAGAGCTGCAGGAAAGCCGTGTGCGCCGGGGAGATCTTTCCGACGTTGCCCTGCGCAACGCGTAGCATCCGTGGGGTCGCCGCTCTCGGCTTACGTCTCCGAGTCGAGTTCGAGGTGGGTGTAGGCATTCGCGACGTTGTAGTTTGGCTTCTGTGCTGCCCGTTGGCTCCTGCTTGGCATGGGTAGCACGGGACGGTCGATGGAGGTGTTGTCGGGGGAGTCTTCGCCTTCGCCTTCGTCCGCCTCGTCTTCATCCATGCTGCTGCTGTCAGTGCTTCCGTCACCGAGGCAAACGATCGAGCTTGCGGAGGGCGTTCTCGTGCGCGCGCGCTTGGCGCCGGGTTGCTGGTTCTGGCTGGTGGAGGTAGGGACGCCTGCCGCCTCCTGGCTACTGTCGGATCGAGTAGCCTTGTACAGAGTGTCCGATGCTTTCTGGCCGGCCTTCCGGATCCGAGCCCGCTCCTTTCGACCGGGAAGGGAGACGACGCCGTTTACGGCCGAGGGCCTCGCTGGGCAGTCTGTGTGGCTGGCTTGGAAGGGGCCGCAGCAGTTGGCACATTGGGGCCTGGCCATGCAGGGTCCCGTTTCGTGTGAATCGGAAGGTCTTCCGCAGTTGCTGCAGATCGGTCGTCGTCCGCAGAACCGGTTGGAGTGGTAGCCCTGGCAGCCGGGGTCGTGTCGGATGAGCGTCCTTCGTTTCTTGACGGGCAGAGATCTGC
This sequence comes from Colletotrichum godetiae, assembly GCF_030913485.1. Classification (NCBI taxonomy): domain Eukaryota; kingdom Fungi; phylum Ascomycota; class Sordariomycetes; order Glomerellales; family Glomerellaceae; genus Colletotrichum; species Colletotrichum godetiae. The sequence continues at coordinate 352,704 of NW_026851292.1, read as the reverse complement.
CGCTTTGGTTGAAGAGCCTGAAGGGCGTGACCTCTGATGTGAATGATATGAGCCAAGATATTTCGTTCGTGACTGGGTTGGGCCCAAGGCGGGACGGTCGAGCAAGGACAGGCTTCTGTCCTGTCTGTGCGAAGACCTCATCTTCAACGAGTGTGGCTGGGTCCAGGACGTCCCCGCCAATGCTGTGTAGTTTTGTTGGGCATCGCGGCACAACGTAAGTGTACCACTTGATAGGCGTCTCGACCTGGTGGGCGCCGAGGCATTCCGCCAGCTTTGCCTTACTTGCAAGTAGTCTTTCCTGTATTTGCTTGTTTCGCGGCTTCAGAGAGTAACCTGTGCTGATATGGTAGACGTGGGGAAGGTCCGCTAGCCCCAGGCCAACGGCCTTACAGACGATCTGTCGTACGGCGAACGGTGCGATCTTCCGAGCGGCCGCTAAGCTTTCTTCCGGGACGCGGGCAAAGATGCGGAGGTCCTCCTTCGGCTGCGCCTGCGGCTGATCCTCGGCGGGGAGTGTGGCCTTCGGGCGGGCAGAGCTCTGGCAGCTCTGGCCGCTCCGGGTCGCCGCAGTGGTGTTGCCCGCCATCGGTGCGACGACAGCCGCCCAACTCCGGGCCGCTATTGGGCTTGTCTCGTGATTGATCAGTCTCTTGAGGGTTTGAATGACATAGGCAGTGGCTTCTTTCGCGATCTGCTTTCTAGAACCGTCAAAGCTGGCGACAACGCTGTCGACGGACCGTGCAATGGTCAGAAAGACGTCTTTCCGTGCCTCGTACTGTCTAGCTTCTTCTGCAAGGGCTGTCAAGACGGACCCTGTGGCAGATCCGCTCGGAGCAGATGCGGTAGAGGCTGCGGGCCCCTCGGCCGAGGTAGGGGCGTCGGTGGTGGCATCAAGCTGGCTTCCCGTTAGGCTGGGCCGGGTCGGCTGTGCCTCGGCGTCGCGGCGTCGCTTAGCTCTTGAGGTGGGGTTCGGCTCCGGAGGTGTCCCGGAGCCTGGTTCGGGGTCGGCTTGGTCGGCCGACATCAGTCCGGTGCCCGACGGCGGCTGTGAGGCCATCGCGGATGCGGGCTCCGGCAAGGGGAGGTGAAGAGTTTTCGGCTGTTAGTAATTTGGTGGTAGGCTCACTCATTCACTAACAGCAGATGCCAAGAAAAATTAGGCGAGAGGGAAGTTGACGCCACTCGAGATATCGCCGGCGTTGATGGCATCCCAATCACCCAACAGCTCTGCCGTGTTAGGGAGCGTCTCGTAAATCTCTTTCCTGATGTTAACCTTGGGAGGGTCGTCTAATAGCTCCATAATCGTGTCTATCATCGTTTGCTCTCGTCTTGTGGTTCTTGCTGAGACTCCTAGACCAAGTTTGCAAACCGAGGTATGGGAGCGGGAGGGGTCATATGGTATTTCTTACGCGACATCCCTCCATGACTGATGAAACCCCAGGTGTACATTTGTGCTCATCAAGTATCACGGACATTCTCGCAGTAACCTGCAGGCCATGTTAAACGACGTCTCCAATCGAGTGTGCCACACATGCGCTTGCCAACAGGGCTTGGGGGAAGGCCGTAAGACAATTCCTTCTTGACAGCGTACCTAGGTAGGTATTACCTCGCCCATAACAATGCAGTGTAGAAGTCTTTCTGGGGAATTGCAGCATTTTGCTGGAAATACCTTTGGCCAAAGTTCAGCAACTTAGAAATGAAGGTTGATGTACACAGCATATGCCGTACGCTTGGCTTGCAGTTGCATAGAGACGGTGTCCGTGATGACACGCTGACACAGGATGCGCCTCGAAGCACGAGAATGATAGGACGAAAATGCCGATGTATCTGACGAGCGTCTGCTGTACGCTCAACCATTCGTCCTTGGGAATTCGTTGTCTCCTCGAGTATTCCTTTAGTGCTTACTTCATACTGCGTCCCTAGCGCAATTGCCTTTGTGGGAGCAATAGCATTTATACTAGGCTGCACGGACATTGATGGGAAACATGCAGGCTTGATGCTTTTGGCATTACGATGTACTTAGTAGAGGAAATAATTTTGCCAGTGCTACCCTTAGAATCTAGAATGGTGATTATGATACTGTCCCTCGTTTCGGTGCAAAGCTCCTTGATGGGAAGCAAAAGAGGAGAAAGGGATTAATGATTTTACAACTACTTAGGTAGAAACGAATAGCTGAAATCGCCCTGTGTTAATATTGCTAGGCATCCACGACGCTAATATGGCACAGCTAATTGGTACTCGGATAGGCCTGCGTCCCTTCTGGTGTATAAAGTTCCGTGACACTTTGATGTCTCGCGGATTACATGATTGCACTGGTAGTTCTAGTTATGGCATATGTTGCTTTTCCCCACTTCGTCTACCAGTGGCCGGGTATTTCACGTACAAAGACGAACAAGGCCAATATTGAACTGGAGTTAAGCAGTGATAGATGGTAATTCTGACGGCGAGGTGAGTAGATAGAGCACACCGATAAAGCTCCCCATCGGCCGGTCCCACGCGCCAAGATGCTTGCGACACCCCGCGACGCCCGGGCACCCTTGTCGATGAATACGAATAGTGGCGCAGCAGCTCCCCCTAGCTGTTCGCCCCGATGGATGAACGAATGGACGAATAGCACAGCGTCATCTCGTCACAGGGGCGGCGGTTCAGCCAGACAACTTCCCCAAACGGCACCTTGCAAGACACCCGGCCTTTTCCTTCCGCCGGTTATGACAACCTCAGACAACGAGTTAACTACCTCTGTCTGCCTTCCTCTGTACGGATAGTCATCAGCTACAACCTGAGGCGAACACCAAGTTCCCCCCCTCCCCCGCAGCTGAGCAGCTTGAGCTTATCTTAGCTCCCTTCAGCTCTCCAACTCCTCCGTCTCACCCCAACTCTCCATCTCCAAAAGCTTCCAAGTAACTCCCACTCGTAGTCAAATCCCATAACATACGCAAACCACATCTGATCAGACGCCGGACGGCTAGACAGACAAGATGCCTCCTTTTCCCATGCCTCCCCACGACATTTGGAGCCAGGACGCCTTCCAGCACCCCTCCTACAACCCAAACCCGATCCCCCGTCGGCCCCACCCCCAGCCCCAGGCCGGCAGCAGCACCCGCGCCAGTGCCACCACCCGGTCCTCAGAACCTGGCCCCAGCGACGCCGTCACAAAGGAGTTTTTCAAGCACTCGAGCGCGAAACGCGTCAACACCGACGCCCTCATCTCAAAGGCGCTCAAGGAACAATACCCCCACCTCGAGCTCGTCGTTGTCCCCGAATCCCTTGGCTACGGCAATGGCTGCAACCTCCTCGCCTACGCCCAAGGCGGCCACGCCACCTTCGAGGTCATCGACGACAGGGACGGCAACAACCTGCCCTCGTCCCTCGAGTGGCTGCTGTACCTGCCCCCCTCCCGGCGCATGGACGGCAACCTCGGCGGTTTGGCGACGATTACAAACTTCGGCAAGTACCTGTACAAATGGCAGGGTCACGAATTCATCGTCTACCTCGTCGACGGGCGCGACGGCGTCATGCCGTACCCGATCAAGAATTACTATATCCTTGCGCCGCAGACCTACCAGGTCGACCAGCTCGTCCTGTCCGCGGGAAAGTGGAGCAGCGATCTGCACGAAGAGGTGTGGGTGTTTGATCAGGGGTACTGGCAAAAGAGCCACGAGCTGTTCAAGAGCTTCCGCGATGCTTCGTGGGAGAACGTCATCCTTGACGCGGATATGAAGAAGGCGCTCATCGAAGACCACTTGTCCTTCTACAACTCAAAGGAGACATATCAAAACCTCAAGGTGCCTTGGAAGCGCGGTCTTATCTACTATGGACCACCGGGCAACGGCAAGACCATCTCCATCAAGGCCACGATGAATATGCTCTTTCAGAGGGACATCCCTACTCTCTACGTGCGCACGCTGGCTTCCTTCATGGGACCCGAGTACTCCATCCAGCAGATCTTCAGCAAGGCTAGAGAATATGCGCCTTGCTACCTTGTGCTGGAGGATCTCGATACTATCGTCTCCGATGACGTGAGGAGCTATTTCTTGAATGAGATGGACGGCCTCAAGGCGAATGATGGAATTTTCATCATCGGCAGCACCAACCACCTAGACCGCCTCGACCCAGGCATCTCTGTAAGTCGTCGCTCATCCAAGTAGAAGGCCCGGCATACTAACACCTAACAGAAACGCCCTTCCCGCTTCGACAGGAAGTACTTCTTCCCCGACCCCAATCTCGAGCAGCGCATCGACTACTGCCACTTCTGGCAGAACAAGCTCAAGAGCAACAAGGAGATCGACTTCCCCGACCAGCTTTGTGAGGCCATTGCTAAGATTACAGACAAGTTTAGTTTCGCATACATCCAAGAGGCCTTCGTGGCGGCCCTACTTGCCATTGCGCGACGCTCGGACCACAGCGGTAGCAAGGAGCGGGACAGCGTTGAGGCTTTGACGGAGCAGCTTGAGGACGACTGGCTTGGGGTTGTCGATGGTGCCGAGGATGATGGCGACTTGAAGAAGCTGACGTTGTGGGTTGAGATTAAGAAGCAGATTGAGATTTTGAGAGATGGCATGGAGGAGAGGAACTAGGTTTTGCGTCGATCAGTACCTATACCGGGCTGCACATGAACGGCCATGGATTTGCATTGATTAGAGTGTACGATAACAGCATAGCTCGCAATGTTATGGGCAGATCATAAAGAGCTCCTAAATTGTGTTTGGTGTCGCTTCGAGAGTTGAAGTTGCCGCGGCTGTGCCGATGGCAGCTGGCCCACCACGCAGTCGATCGGCGGCTTGAGTGAAGAACGAGTCTATCCGAAGGGTGACTGGAAGGAGAAGTAACTCCGAAATTAAGTTGTCCTGTCGATTGAGCCGCTGCAGGGTGTCATGAAGGCCCTCGAGCAGGTTGAAGGCCGACGTGACATCTCCAGGCTCAGTTGCCAGCACAAACAGGTAGATGATGAAGTTGCCACAGAGTATGAGTTGAGATCGGGCGTCTAGGAATGGCCTAGATGTCAGTAAACGTTCTCTCGTTCTAGGGGGCATGGAAAAAGCGGAACGGAGACATACGGCAGCCCCAAAAGCCTTGTAGGTCCTCTGGGGCTAGTTCGCCCATGAAATCTCTGAAGCTAGCAAAGTCGGAGAGCGCAGCGCCAAACCATAGGCGCAGGCTGGATGATGGCATTGCCTTGGCACCCTTGGTAGCTGGGTTCATGAGTGCTCGGTAGAGAAGCGCCAAGTGGGCGTAGTACGCTAGATGAAGGGGCGCTGTTCCTGTTCCTGTCAGATATAAACTCCTTACAAAACACTCTGGTAAACGGACCATTATTGGATATCCCCGAGTCTCTCACAAGTTGAGGCATCGTAAGACATTGCGGCAGCAGTGTTAACCAGTTGTGCAGTTCGCCCTGGAGTGAGACTAGATGCCCTCGGTTCGTCACCTCTATCTTCTGCGACTCTGGAGGCGTAAGCCTGGGCACCTGACTGGGACAGGTATCAGTTGTCTACTATCGGAGCCAAAGAAAAGTTTCGAAACAGGAAGTTCTTACAAACTGCGGTCGATAACCCCTCGCAAGGTCTGGCTCACCGTCACCAACTCCAGAAATCGGGCTCCCGTAGCAATATCAAATTCCACATTGTCCGGGTGGACAAGTACACGCAAGTCCTCCGGAACGCTCTCTTCAGCGCGTAAATCCTCCATTGAAACGTGTGATGTGTTAAAAGAAGCTGGATAAATGTGTGGCGGGTTTCCGTGGCACACTGCCGACCACACGTCAGCTACATACGTAGCCCACCACAGCTTCCTCCGCAATCTCTTCTCCCACGCAGGGAGATTCCACTTCCCAGCATTCTGGTGCAGTCCAATCATCTGGGCAGTGGCTACGGCCTGCGCTGTGGATGTCCAGGTCCTGGGATGCGCAATGCTGTCTGTTCTGTTGGGCGTCATGTGGAGGAGCAGGAGAGAAGCTTGAAGCTTGGCCAAGTTTGGCGAGTCGAGTTCTCGTTGTAAGGAGTCGGTGGCAAGGTCAGCAAGCTCATGTTGTTGGAAAGGAAAGGGGCCTTGCAGAGACGGCCCAATCTCCCCAAAGACCGAGGCAAGTGCGTAGACGGCCCCGCGGAGGGAGGCAGGAAGCTTGTTCTTATCGTCGAAGTACTGTCTCAAGAACCTGCACTTTGATAGAACAGGCAGTACCGGATGGATGTGTCTGAAATACAGGCGTACGAGAGTGGGGCCGTGAGGCTCGACCAATCTCTCAATCGCACGAGATGCTTCTTCCCTGGCCTTATTGTCCTGGGTTGTAAACTCGTCCTGCAGGAGACAGAAGTGAACCGGAGGATCCCAGGGGTACCCGCTTCCTTCATAGACCTGGATAAACTCTGCATCGATTTGATTGGGACCGCTCAGGACGTCCGAGCGGAAAGAGGCAAGAAAGTGGGTGTCTTGCTCGGCTGCCGGGCCCATGCTATGTGCTGTCCTGTTTTCATTGTCTTCTAGTGTTCGCACGTGAGGTACCGGGAATATATCAAGCGTGTAATTGCGAGGCGAAGGAACCGAATTATCTAACGTTATCCGTGGAGATTCCGAGTGACTGGAGGGCCCATCTTGCGCGACATCCCGAGGGGCGGGTGCGGATGCAGATGCAGGCGACGCAGAAGCAACACTTTGCGAGGCCGATGACTTGCATTCTATGCCTCTGCCCTTGCAGAAAAGGCCTGGGCCATGTCAGTCATGTATCTCATCGGTACGTAGACTCGGGGACCATACCACTTACAGGGTGGTGTAGAGGTGATAACGCACGCCGTCTTTCTCTTGCGACACGCGTCACAAGGACGGTTCTTTCGGCTTCTCGATTGTCTAGCCTGGCCGAACTCGCTCGGAACTTTGAACTTGCGTCTTTGGGACGACTTCCTAGTATAGTTAGGCATGGCGTCGATGATAATGCTGTCGAGGGTTCGTGATCAGGTTGGCCGATGGACTGGTGTTGCACGAGGCAAGTTGGCCTATGCAGTTGGCCGACATCGATAACGCCTGTGCGTTCTCTGGTCATCAATGTTAGTGGCTGACAGGTGGGACCTGTCAGTGCAACGCTAGGGCGGGGGGACTGGCAAGTGAGCGACAAAATAATCTGTGGTCAACATATATTTACTCCTGGTACATTAACTAAAGAGCCCGTCTATTTTGACTATACCGTTCGGCTGTTTTGACTACATGCCACTACCCGCGGCCGGCAACTACTTATTTAATTACATCGCTATAATTATATTATTGACGGGGTTTACGGTCATAATTGACGATTAATAGTCATGATTAGCCCGAAGTAATTGACGATTTTTATGGGCGTAACGTAATATAACCGTACAAGTAGCTAGTTGTATAAGCGTCTGCCGGCTACTGATAGTGGCATACAGTCAAAATAGCCGGACTCTTAAATAATTGGCTCATTCTTGCACAACTATTCTCATTCTTGACATGATTGTCACGCGTATCGTTATCACTACTATTCTTTCTACTGCCTCGACAGGATAATCTAATTACACAACTGTGGGAATGACCTTGAAGAACTAGGTAGCCTAAGAAGAGCAGTGATAGCGACGTAGAGGCAAAGGTGGTGGCAGTGACATTGTCGATAAGTAGTAACTAAGGGTAAAGGGTGTGGACTACAGTATCTACACCTCTACTTTGAAAGGGACGACAGAGTTTCCGGACTCCACTCCATGTCCAGAAAGCACTTCGAGAATCTCGGGAGTCTCGGCCAGCGTCACATCCCATTTGCTCTGATGCATTTGTTGGAGTTCATGGGCCGACGGCGAGTCTCTGACAAAGGCATCTAAGCTTTTCGCCGGGAAATACCGATGTAGCAAGGCGTACACGAGACCGCTAGAAAGGAGCCCATAAATGTATGACATGGAGTATAGCTCTGTGGCGCCTTCGCTCACTGTCACTGAAGTGTCAACAGCAGCGATGAAGCCAGGCATGCAGGGGACAACACCCACAAGCCACTGCAAAAAGATCAGCACATGTTCTACTTTGAAGAGAATGAAAGTAACTCACTGCCACCGGAGCTCGCCAATTACAACCGCAGGAGAACCAGTAGATGCTCCCAGAGTCGCCGCGGTACAGGTCGCTCACGTTCACCTTGCTCTTATTAACAACCAAATAGCTGGATATCATCAACCCCGTCATCGGAGCCAAGAAAACACTGTAACTTGAAAGGACCGTAAGGAAGATTGTTGCAGTGTTGACAAGACGCCAAGGGTTGACGATAATGCTGAAAATTGCGGTGATGTAGGCGCCGCGGCGGATGTTCAAGTATTTGGGAAACGTCGCTGCCAGGTCAAAGCCGCCGGCAAGTGCGTTTCCAGGGACGTTGACTCCGATCTGCGATATTGTAAGACAAATCCCCGCGAAGAAGCAAGCCGCCCGCGTCCCAGCGGTTTCGTCCTGGGCCAGGAGCTGAGCAAATAAGGTAGGCGGGTTCCAGATGGCTTCGCCCCCGAAGCGCTCCTGAGTCGCTGCAGTGACAAGGATGCCTATCAACGAGCTTAATATGCTATAGAAAGGAAACGAGATAGCCTGGCCCACGATTGCGTGCTTGGGCTGCGTAGCAAAGCGGGAATAGTCATTCTGGTTCAAGATACCGGCCGCGATGGAACCGATTGTTGATACGATGCCGTAGATCATCAACCAAGCCACGCTGTCCGGCCCACCCGTGTTGGAAAGGGCTGATCCCGAGGTGATGGTATTGCCAAATCCGGATGGTCCCATGGTTGCGAGGGCCCAGATGAGAAGCACGACGAAGAAGACAAGGGTGATGGAGCAGGCGAAGCGGAAGAAGTTTTCGAGACGATGCGGGCGAATCCAGATGACTGGGAGAGAAATGACGCTGAAGATGACATACGAGACGAATTGTGCAGTCGTCATGCCCGTGTCTACTGGCATACCATTGGGAATATGGGATTCGAGCCTTGGGTCCCAGGAAAGGAGGATCACGTAGATGCACTCGCCTCCAACCCAGGCTGTGAAGCCATACCTATTTATGCTTTGTCAATACAACCTCATGCGTTGTCTGAGTTTTCCTGAAGTCTTCGACTAACCAAACTATCGTACCGATTAGTCCACCATGGCCGTGATGCTATGGATTGGGTAACTGGGAAAGCTTACCGAGAGATAGAAAAATACGGTTCCAAATGACAAATTGTGAACCCCACATTCCCCATACAGCTCGACTGAACACAGGAAAGCCAACTGTGAAAGTAAGTAATGTAGTAAGCTTGTAGCAGTTTGGGCATTGTAAACGTACTGTGATAGTAGCTACCCGGAAGTGAGTTAACGATCACGGCGACAGTGGCAATGAGATTGCCGATGATAATACCTTGTAACAAATTAGAGAGAGCTTCAAAACATCAAACGAGAAGCCAGACTCACATATAAGGGCCTGCCACCAAGTCAAACCGAGAGGGATGAGGGCACTGCCGGTCAAGTAGGTGGTGATATTGCAGTTGACCAAGAGCCCTTGGACGTGGTCAGCATGACAAAGACTTTGTGAACATCACCCTGCACGCACAAAAGTTGTGAAACGTCAAAAAGCCCCAAGTGCGTCTTTGAGATTCAATAGGCCGAATATCGTCGTTCTGTCAGATACTGCGTCAGCACTGCCTTGACTACCGACCCTGCGCCAAAAGCTGGGGACATGACAACGGAGGTGGTCCGGGTTTACGTACAATCCACCGGGAAACATAGGGGAGTTCCACCCGCTTCAGGGCAGCTTGAAAACCCATTGGAGACTTCGATGTTGATCTTTCGGGATGAAGCGAATGAAACGTATTGCAGAGTGTTGTGGACGAACAGAGCTTTGTCCGTTCGAGCTCTGTCGCTTTGGGCATGAGTGCAACACGAGACACGCATGATGTGAAGACGAACTCCGTTGAAGATATAAAAGTCGGTCTACTACGGAGGTGCGTCTCAATAGTCCTTGCAGTTGCTGCCAAGACCAACCCCTGCCATAGACAGGGGAGTCGACAAGGGGCTGGCTAGGGTATGTACAAGCGGCAGAATTCGGCCACTTCCACCCACTATAATTATCGTTAATTTAGCGGTAAAAAGTCGTCAATTAAGGTCAATTAATGGTCGTTTAATAGTATAATCTAGCCCGACGACCCTCTTTGTATTCATTATCGCCCTCTAGGGTAATTATCTATTAGATATAATAAAGTACCCTTTCTATTTATTTCTAGATCTCCTCTTACAGTAATACTTTCTAGTACTCTTATTAGCAACGTACTACTTCGGCCTATGACGAAGGCGCCCCCTTCCTAATAGTCTATCTCTTTATCTACGGCCAGCAAAGTTTAATAGGATTAAGGTCGGGTAAATTACCCGGCTAGAGAAGCTTTATAATCTCGAAAAGGCTATACGTATAGTAAGTAAAATAATAATTGTAAACGGGTACCTTGTCCTCTTATACGATTAGATTACTAGGTAATCCTTTAATATAAGGGAATAATTTAGGTAATAGGATCTTTTTATAGTATCTATACTAGTTAATTCCGCCCTTACCGTTCTATATTAATTTACCTAACTTCGCATTCTAATTAAATTAAGGCTTACGGCCCGGTTGGTTCTATAAGCCTATTTGCTCTATACTATTCTTAAGCTCCTACTATTAACGTCGAATAGGCTCGAGCTCTATATTAAGCTCGGTAATTATTACGTCGGCAGCCTTCCTCTTAATAGCAGTCTCGGGAATTTAATAGTAGTACGGCCCTTTCGAATCGTATAAAAAAGACCCCTAAAATATGAATTCAAAATAACCCTTTTACCTCTCTCGTATATACTACTTAAAATAGGCCTCGTCTAGGCGACGTTAAAGCTTATAGCTACTACGGCGGTAATTAAAGGTAACCGTAGTTTTGTCTAACTATATAACCCGCTTTTAATCATCGAAGGTCTAGTATTAATAATCGAGGCACTATTTAAGTCGCTTTTACTATATCCTTTTTATTAAGCCTGGCTTACGGGTTGGTTTAGTTTTATAAAAGCTATAGCGACGAAGGATTTACTAAATAGTTATTATAAATACGTTAATACCCTCGTCCTTTAATAGGTCCCTAATAATATTAATATAGTTCTTTTTACGCCTATACTGGTCGCAATAGACTTTATAGATAACGGTATCGTTAACCTCTTTTGTCTATTTAGTTAGATAGCTACTTTGAGGGGCATTTTTATAATAGGTAGGCTTAATCGAGAAGGTAGGAGTAGTTAAATCGAATCCGTTTTTTTTTACGCAGGTAAGAACGTCGTAAATAGTTCAAACTAGAATTTCTAGAGCTTAAGAGACCTATTTAGCAGTCTACCTAATAAATCGACTTTATAAGATAAGAATCATTACCCTAACGCCTAGATCTAGCTTCTTCTTTATCGGCATCTTAGGATCTATATTAAGGAAAAAAAAGTAGTATAATAAATAGCGATTTAGCGGTTTTGATATTATCGTAGGATTAGTGGTAGTATCGTAATAGCGGTGTATGGGGTAAAATCGTTGCTATGGGTAGTGCTGGGGGGAAAGTAAGTAAAGTGGGTCAAGATCAATCCCTAGGCTCTTATTGGTTCAGATGGGCAGTAATTGTGGGTCTGGGGCTTGGCAGCGACTGCAAGGACTATTGAGACGCACCTCCGTATGTATGGTGGTATTATCTCGGCACTCTGCAGTCATCCCACGTTGCGCTAACAAGGATACTTATCAATCCCCGGGGCATGACCCTTGTCAAAGCCGAAGTTGGCCGATCGATCGGCCAACTTGGAGCTTGTGAACCCCTCAGGCGGGGATCCCAGGACACGGGGAACGTCTAATTATCTTAGTGCCTCCACTTACACGGATATCAGTAATTGAGCATAAGTCCTTGATCATTCTTCTCGGTAGTGTTGTCGGCCGACCTCCTATCGAACCCTCGCTTGAATGATCCTGTCTTGGGATAATTTCCTATGTTAAGAGCTTTGCCATCTGCCGTTAGGAGAAGGACAATACTTTCGCTGCCGGAGGCATACCACATACAACCTTTCTTCAATCAACCTCACTCGAAACGACAAACGAAAGTTCATCTATCATGTCTCTATACCGCATAGGTGTCGATGTAGGCGGCACAAACACTGACGCTGCCATCCTCGACATCACCGCAGCAGACACACCCGGCCGTGGCGTCCTGGCTTCCCACAAGGCCTCAACTTCACCGGACATCACCACTGGCATAGAAGCTGCCATCCGTGCTGTCATTCAAAGCTCGGAAATTGACCAGAAGCGAGTTCTGAGCGTAACTATAGGCACAACGCACTTCATCAACGCTCTTGTTGAGGCTGACACGCGACGCCTCAGCAAGGTAGCAGTCGTACGTCTATGCGGGCCTTTCACAAGACAAATCCCCCCCTTTTCAGACTTTCCCTCGGGTCTTCATCGTATCCTCGATGGTGGAGTCTACTATCTGGATGGAGGGTTGGAAATCGATGGCCGTGAGATTGCGCCGCTCGACCATGAGCAGATCCGACAGGCGGCGAGAAACATTGTCGCGTCGGGGGTGCGATCAGTTGCTCTTGTTGGGATCTTTTCACCTCTGGATCACTCCGGTCTGCATGAAGAGACTTGTAAGAGGATCATGCTAGAGGAAGAGTCCGGTCTTGATGTGGTTTGCTCCCAATATATAGGTCCGCCTGGCCTTTTGGAGCGAGAGAACGCCACTATCCTCAATGCTGCAATTCTCAGAACAGCACACAAGGTCACCCGGGGCTTCAAAACCGCCATGGTGCGATTGAAGCTTGCTTGTCCACTGTACTTGTCTCAGAACGATGGCACCCTCATTGATGCTGATACCGCAGCCGAGTTTCCCATCAAAACCTTCGCCAGCGGACCGACAAATAGCATGACGGGTGCGGCGTTTCTTGCTGGATCAGATCAAGTCAAGAAGACGACTCTGGATACCATCAAGGCCCCGGAGGGGAAAGGGACAGAACCTCAAGTGCTTGTCGTTGACATTGGCGGCACAACTACAGACGTGTGCGCCTTGCTCCCGTCTGGCTTCCCGCGCCAAGCTCCGGGCTTCGTGGAAGTCGGGGGCGTGAGGACAGCATTCTCAATGCCCGAGGTCGTCTCAATCGGGCTCGGAGGCGGCAGCAGGGTGGATACAAACCCCGACTTTGGAGGTGTCACGGTTGGCCCAGGGTCAGTCGGACATTTCCTCACTGAGCAGGCAAGAATCTTTGGTGGCCCGGTACTAACAGCAACCGATGTTGTGGTGGCTTATGGGAAAGCGGAGCTAGGAGACGCGAGCCTCATCAAAGATATCCCAAGCTCAACCATCAACGAGGCGCGGCGGAGGATCAAGAAGATGTTGGAGAGTGTTATTGAGCAGATGAAAGTCTCCGCTGCTCCTGTACACGTCATTCTGGTAGGAGGCGGTGCCCTCCTTGTCACAGACGACCTTGACGGGGTCGAGAAGTGTATCCAGCCCATACACCAAGGCGCTGCCAATGCCGTTGGCGCTGCTATTGGCAAGGTTTCTGGCGAAGTCGACATCATCGAGATCCTCGAGGGTAAAGACGAACAAGTAGTTGTTGCAGCGACGTGCCAAAAGGCCATCGACCTAGCCATCCAGAAGGGCGCAGCTGCTGAAGACGTCCGAGTTGTCGAGGTGAATAAGATGCCGCTTCAATACGTCGATAACGGCGCCATGAGAATTCAGGTCAGAGCTGTCGGCAAACTGAGCGTTCCTGAGGATCCAAGCTTCGCGTACGAGACAGCCCCAATCGAAGAAGAGGAACAGGGCACCGAGGCGCCAAAAGAGAGTGTACCAGACGCTCTCGAACCCACTACTAAGCCCTCGTTGAGGGTAGACCTCGAGACCTACCGACCTGATGTCCGAGGAGATGCTTGGTATGTCTCAGAGGTAGATCTGGAGCTCATTGCAACGGGTTGTGGTGTGCTAGGTACTGGTGGTGGAGGACCAACCCACCACGAATACCTCAAGAGTCTGCATGTCCTGCGAAACAGCGAGGCAGGCAAGATGAGGATCATATCCCCCTCGTCCCTTGCCGACACAGACACCGTATGCTTCGGATCCTGGTATGGCACCCCAAGCGTCATCAACGAAAGAATTGCCGGCGGCTCTGAGATCCCCAACGGTATCGATGCCGTGAGAAAGATCTTGGGGGATGTACCTGTTCATGGCGTTTTCATCGATGAGATGTGAGTGACGAAACCAAGATCGAATAAAGATTTTGACTGACAGACAGCAGTGGCGGGGGTAATGGCTTAAGTGTTTTTCCAACTGGAGTACACTACGACATACCGGTTGTTGATGGCGACGCGATGGGAAGAGCATACCCAACTATGTATCAAGGTAACATCTGAACATCAGGATCAAAGCCATGACCAGCTAACAAGGCGTCATGAACAGCCACGCTGAGCGTTTACGGTCACCCGCTAATCCCTTGTGCTCTCTCCGACGCAAGGGGCAACGTGTCCGTTGTGATGGTAGGTTCCCTCTTTAAGTGCAACTATCCATCCATGCTGAAAGTCTCACCTACAGAGTTCCGATACACCAATTCGTCTGGAGCGTTTCCTACGCACGGCAGCCATTGAGCTAGGACTTGGGTGTGCCGTCTGCGCCAGGCCGCTTCCCGGCTCGGCTATCAAGTCCCACGGCGTCCCCAATACCATGTCGCAAGCCTGGTATCTGGGCCGCGCTGTTCATATGGCACGGAGAAAGAAGTCTAACTACGTCGATGCTATTGTAAGTAAGATGTTCGGCAGGCCAAACGCATTGTTTGGCGTGAGAAACTACCCCTGGCCATCCTCAGGCCAGTTTCTCCTACTCCTGCTCTCCCCAAAGCTTTCCCGAACAAGTTCGACTGATCCGCTCTTAGTTCAAGGTATGTGCTGGAAAGTTGCTGTTTACGGGCAAGATCATCGATGTACGACGGTATGTGGGTGGTGGTTACACGATGGGCAGTGTCCTCATCGCCCCCCTTGCCGATGAAGAGAGAGACTCCGACACACACAGCACCGCGCTTCCAGACCGGCATATCATCATTCCGTTTCAGAACGAGTACCTATATGCGGCTCTAACAGATGCAGAGGGTTCAAAAGGCGGCCAGCAAGAGGTGTTGTGTACAGTGCCGGATCTCATTTCGATTCTAGGCCAAGATGGAGAGGCCATTGGGTCACAGGATCTCCGCTACGGCTTGCGTGTCAATGTTATCGCGCTACCTGCTCATCCTCTCTGGAAGACGGAAAAAGGGATGCCCGTGGGTGGACCCCAAGCCTTTGGGCTGAACATGCCGTTTGTCGGTGTCGGAGAGTATACCGAACCCAAGAGTGTCATTGAACAGTACGGGATATAAGATAATGCGGCGCGTCACATGGGGAGTATCTTTTGTCACGGTTTGGCAGTCGATAATTGACACAAAAGGATCAAAGATGATCCTTAATCTGGTCTAATAATACGTAAAGCATGATGAGCTGGGCCTATTGCATTGAGAGTACCATCCTCTGCCTCACCACAGGGGAAATTGGCATCTATGTTAGCTAACTATGCTGAGCCTAGGCAGTCCCGTTTGTGCCTGTCACGTTACGGCTCTACATGGAAAACCTCTGTATTCTTCAGAAGAATACTGAAAAGGGCAAGAAGGGGGCTTTTGGGTAGCTCCAAGGTCCCTACTGGCCAAAAGCACGGTAGTGACACTCCGCGGACCGCTTCACTACGCCCTAAAGAGTAAGAAGTGTTAGTATTGTTATTAAATGAATGTCACGGAGTGACTGCAAGTATGGATTCAAGGTGCTTACCTCGCCCGTGGAGTTCTTGATGATCTTGCACCAAGGACCGTTGGCGATCCTGTTACCCCATTGCTTCATGGACCATTCCTGGGTTTGACCACCGATCTCTGATTTGAGCTCGTAAGGCTGATCATCATCCTTGAAAGAGATGGTCAACTTGCCGCCAGAGTTGTCAGTGGCGACAAGCTCACTAGGGAGCTTGACAGGGCCTCCGCCATCGCTGTCTCTGTTCGTGACAACGTTGATCTCATTTCCTTCCTCGACCTGGACAATACTGACTGTCGCGGTGTGCTTCGAGTTGCCATCGCCCAACGTAATGTCCTGAGTAATGCGGGCGATGCGCCAGATCTCAGCTGTAGAGGTTGGAGCGGCGGCTGAGGGAATGACAGTCAGTGTGACACCAATGTCGTTGGTGACGGTCACTTCGGCAGTGGCGGTGACCCAGACGACAACCTTGCTCTTAGAAGAAGAAGTTTTGCCGGCAGAAAAACCAGAAGTCGAGGCTCGATCGGAGGATTGACTGCCAGGGAAACCAGACGTTGAGGCTTGACCGGACTGACTACCAGGGGGGCCGGCCGAGGCAGGCGCTGAAGCGGAGACAGAACCGGAAGCCGAAGCTGAGCCACCAGAAGCCGCGCCGGACGACTTAGCAGGGGTGGCGGGCATTGGGCACGACTCGTTCCCATTCGCATCACGCTTCGTTTCGGTACCCGGTGGGCACCAAGAGACTTCGTACTCCTTATAGTCCTCCCAGTAGACCCTGATTGTTGGCTTGCGGATCTGCGTACCGTCGGGAAGTACCTCTACGACGTGAGCTGGATGGTACTGCCACCAAACGAGGCCGAAGGGCGGGACATAGCTGGTCATCGGATTTTCCGCGCCTGCATTGGGCCAGTAACTAGGACCTTTATGGTATCCGATATTGGTGACCCTGTCCGCGGGAAAGCCAAGGTGGTTCGAGACCCATTCCTTCCATTCTTGGAGCCGGTTGGGGTGTCTAGGTGGCAAGTAGTCGGGATAGTTCGGGGGCACCTGGTTAGTCCATTGTCCACCGGTAAGGGGGTAGATATAGATGACTTGAAGAGTGTCCTCGGGGATGTTGTCGAAAATCGGGGTCGTCTCTTTCAGTTGCTTGATTCCAGGATAGGGTGTCTGTAACTGACCCCTGGTACCGTCTTCGTCATCTGGCCACGGTTTACCGGGTTCAGGCTTTTCAGGGTCATTCGGCCGTTTTGGGTTGGGGATGAATGGTCCGCCACCAGGTCGATCGCCTGAGCCCGTCTCCAAGAACTCGAGAACGCCCTCTCGGAACTCCTTATCAATGTCGTACTCGCCAAATCCTTCGGGCCAGAAGTTGGGAACCTCCCAGACGTGACTGGTGTAGATGCCTCTCTTCGTAATGATGATGATTCCACTACAGCCCCAGAGAGGCCCGGTACCTCCCATCAGAGGCTTGTCTCCCCAAACATCGGCATGCATTGTGGAATAGCCGACCTTCAATTTCTCTCTGCCAACGAATTTACCAAGGGGTCTCCAATGATCCAGGCCATCGCAATAGTGAGCCAAGTACTTCCAAGCGCGGTCGAACCATGTTCGTTGTTCGTGACTATTTCTCGACAACTTCTCCCATGAAACGTCGGGGAGTCCTTCGGGTCCACCGAGAATCTCAGGGTCTGGCTGAGGATTCCAATTGACGTATTCGGATCGTTTCGAAAGATCTGATCTCTTGTTCTTGCAGCTTGAGCAGCTCGAGTCAACGCCACCACAGTAGATTTCTGTAGGAGTCGCCGACACAGTCGTTATGGTCGTCGTTGTAGAAGTATCGACGATGGTGCTACAAGTTATAGAGGGTCTGCAGGTGGCCAAGTTACAGCTGGTGGTAAAGCTTGTAGACGAGTCAGAACCTACGATAGGACTGGCGGTACATCCTTGGTTGCAGTCGGGGTAGACGGTGGTAGTTGCCGTGCAGGAAACTGCATATGAGGAAGTAGGTGTCTCGGAAGGCTCTGAAACGTCATTCTCAGGGTCTTCGGGGTCGGTAGCGTCGTCTTTCCTAACTTTGCGAGGCTTGCCCTTGGGCTTCTTAGGAGGCGGCTAGATCTTTTGATTAGCAGATGCTTTGAGAACACGGAGACAACAAGAGGGATGGACATACCTTGGCCCAGGGAAAACCGAGAGGGCCTGGAAGTTTGAAGGCTGGGACATCGCAGAGGATGATAGGAATGATGCATCTCGGATGACAGAGAAGCTGTCCTCCGATGCAAGACCATGCGGGGAAGATTGTAGGCCAGGCCTCACCATCGCGAGTCGTTGTTTTTGTCACCTCGGTAGACTTCCAGCTGACCCATGTGAAGGGTTTGGTACCGTCAGGAGGCTGGATCGTGGCAGTCACGTAGAACGATGTAAAATCTCCATTTTCTGAAGACGTAGAAGAGGCGGCCGTGGAACCGGGGCCGCTTGTTCCACTGCTTCCCGGCGCGGCAGTTGAGGTTGAAGTAGGAGAGTGTTTAGTAGAAGAGGCATGTTGCGTAGAGGAGGCGGCGCTGTCTTGTGTACTGCCGGGGGATGGCTTAGTGGATTTGTCGTCATGATTACCCTTGGTGGTAGAAGTCTTGCCATCATCATCATCGCTCTTTTTGGTTGACTCTTGATCCTTCTCGGTAGAGACGATGGGAGCTGTGGTAGGCTGTGGGCTATTCTCTGTTGTAGACGGGGAAGTGGTCGTTGCATAAGCGCTGCTACCACTTGACGCAGATCCTGGCGTGGATGAAGTCTCAGCATTGCGATCAGTGCCAGACGGAAATGTCTGCGGCAAATTGACGATAGTTGTGCCTGGAGTCACATCTGGAGTTGGTTTCTCGATAGAGCTAGAACTGCTCGAGATGCTGCTGGATGATTGAACTGATTGGGAAGTGGTGGTTGACTTCGGGGTCTGGTCGGGGCCTGTGGTGGCACGAGAGGTCTGGGCTGTACCACCATCGGACAAAGATGTCTGCAGCGAAGAGGCAGGGGCAGTGTCGCTTGTGCTGCCAAGCTGGCTCTTTTGGGAGGTGGAGGATGTTTTGGTAGACGACACCGACGAATCCCCATTTCCGGTCTTGGTAGATGTTGTTCCTGAGCTGATTGGCTGGGGACTCTGGACAGAGGAGCCAGGAGATGACAAAGAGACGACTGAATCGGCAATGGTAGAGTTCCAGTTTAAGGTAATCGACGAGGATCCAAGATTGACTGCAGTTGTGTTCCAGTTAGTATGACTGAGAGAGGCACCAGAATGGACGATTGTAGGATTCGAGGATTGAGCCAGGCTGCTTCTAGGACCTCTAGTCGTATTGAGGTAGTGAGAGGAGGACTGGGTAGTAATCAGATCCGAGTTGAAGGAAGAAGAACCCTCAGCGGCGCCACAGGGAATCGTGATGAGGATAGAGGTTGTCACGATGCGAGTTACTACGCGACCTTCCTGAAGTTCAGAAGTAGAGAGGGAAAGACTGGTTCCGTCGGTGGGATCGACTGAGGCGAGTGATTCGGTGAGATCGTCCCGCTTCTTGTGGTCTAGAGGGGGTAATAGAATGGTTAGGTGAATCTGTCCTAAGATTTTCTGTAGAACTGGAGGTTCTTACCTCTGCCGCGAGCCTGGCAGATATTGATCGCAAGAGCAAGGAGCAGGAGCGGGATGAGGCTCTGGCACCAAGCCTTCAGAGAAGACTTGTGCTTGCCCATTGTGACGGGGTTCTCCTCTATTTCAGTGAAGCAAGGGTCTTTCCCGATATCCGGTGATGATAGAATGAAGAGAAAAGACGGATCGCCGTGAAAACGGGGAAGTCGTGGGTGAAGACGACTCGAGATTGGGTGTGTGTGAGAAGAAAAAGAGAAAGCACAACAAAAAGAGGAGGGACCGGAAAAGACCAAACTTTGCTTTGATGCACGTAAAGAAATCTGAAATTTGTGAATGGGCTCACAATCAAAGCGATGTGCGGGCGGGCGGTCAAGAAATCCCTTGTTTTTCGCGATTCCTGGCCTGTCAGTGGGGGAATTGAGTCGAGAGCACGTGAGGGTGAGGTGAAGTGAGACGCCCTATAAATCAAGGGAAGGAACGGGTCAAGGTGAGAAATCAGGCAGCAGATGCTCTTCCGTTTATTATCGAGAATGTTTGCACGTATTCGCCGTGTATACCCAGGTCAGAATGCTCTGGAGGTGAGATAAGAGAATACGGTATTGCTAAATAGTCATGAAGTCACTGCGGCAAGCCCAAAAGATGAAACTTTGGGTCTTCAAAATCTCCAAATCCATAATAGTTTGCTACTTCTGAACTTGTCGTTTGCACATAATCTCTATGTGATTCTGCAAGATTGAGTGAAAATATGAGGATGAGTATATCTTCGGAGGAGCGAGTACAAAGTATCAAAGATCGAGTGTTGCTTAAGACAATTTCGAACCATATGTCATAATCATTGAGAATACAGCACGGGTAGTAAAGTGTCGGACTCTCTTCCATGCATACGGTACCTTACGGAAGGCTCGCTGTACCGCACCTTCTGCGGAGCGAGTCAATTCAATGGCGAGCTAGATATATTGCTTTGGCTTTCCATCGATCTTTAAATGGAGTTTTTTGAACACTCGGACATGGCAATGATAAGTTGCTTTTAGTTGTTCATATCGCTAGCGTTATATAAAAGGTCGGATCGTTATGGTAAAGATTCCCAAGTTAGACGTAACGTAACACGCTCAAGTCAAACAATTCATGTGGCAATTATTTGCAATTGAAAATCGTTCTAGACTTTCCCTGCTTATTGTTTGCCTGAGTCGAATCTGAACTTCACAAGTCCGTTTGAGTGTGGCTGTTGAACCGTATTCGATATTTAGTAAGGGCTTTCTTTTGCTTAATTGCTCAGAAATGATTACAAACGAGGTTCCTTGGCTTGTGCTCTTACCACCGGACGATAGCGCCTAAACACTCAAGTGAGGTATTCTCAACTTCTTCTCCGCAGACATAAGGATGTTCAAATGATCAATGGCAGTTAAAAGGGAACATTTTGTGGTGATCATAAGTATCGCCATCCGCCTGCTGGGAGAATTGCTGCAGTATAGACACCGGCCTAACATCGAGTGGGATTGAGACCGTTGACCTACCGAAGTATCAAATTCGTACCAGAAGCAGAAGCACGCCATTTCTACCGTTATTCATTTCAGTTACTCAATTCAGATACAGCAACGTTGACCAGTTTACGCTGTTGGCTACATATATTCACATGGCCCATGGGGACGAAGCAAACTCTTGCCGTGGAGCTACTTCGTTCTACATTATGCCGCATTCACTACGAAGCATCGTGCACTGCATTATTGGCAAAGAGCCGTACAGGCCTACCACCTTTGGTATCCGCCAAAAATAGCGGCTTCAGGCGTGCCATGCCTATCTGCTGAAGCACGGCGGGCAGCGGCAACGGCTGATCCGTCTTAGCTGAGTATTGACATTCAACCTGGCCAAGAAAGTGTTAAACAAATCGGATCTTTACACAAGGTAGTTCTAAGTTGACGCAAAATACAAAGCCGTTTCAATCTTATCTAAACATCGCAAGCAGCGCGGCTGGTCTTTTCCACCGTCCGAGGGGGGACAATGGGGGCCAAATGATAACCAGCAAACAAACATGGAATATAAGGGTGGGCACCCGTTTGGATGATGGCTACTTAGTACGTCTAGGCGCCGGAAATCCGGCTGGGACAACCATCAGGACGCAACTCCCAACCGCGCATGAACCCCTTGCTCCAACGGCGTTTGTGTTCTCCTGAAGATGTTTGCCAAAAGATAATGCTGGAGAGTGCACGGTTGGTGCATGTATGATGAATCTGGTCAGATCGTCCTAGTCTATCCAACTGCCCAGAGCTGAGAATTGTTCCATTCAAGAGGTAGGTGTTCCGATTCAGGCTTAGACGACGCTTCCCGGACATAGCATACTCTGGATGGATGATTCAGGCAAACGAAGATAAGTATTAAGCTCGACGATGTAACGATCTCATATCTAGCACACCCTCTGTGTCCTGTTGCGTATGACTTTGCTGTGACAATGGCCTTGGTTTGCTATTCGAAAGTGAGAAACAGATTGTGAGTCATGTTTCTCTGTGTCCTCGTAGTTGGCACAGGCTTGGAGTGCAGAAGTTGTCGACACGAAACGTGAACAACATTGTTACCTCCGCCGGAGGTAACCCCGGAGATAAGTATCCTTCAAAGCCCAAATGAATGACGCTCACACACGTGCACCAGTGCCGGAGAGCGGGCTCATCTGGGCGAGAGCAGGGTCTGGCAGCAGAGTTGTTCTCAATGATGCTTTCTTGGTATGATTGATATCTAGATGTCATCTTCATCGGTGTCTATAGCATCCGGCCAAACGAATGGCACCATCTGCGGTCTTTGCGGCACATCTACCTCCGTCTTCCTGCCCGACTTCTGATGCACCCGCGGCAAAAGTAACTTACCCGCTTCTTCATACTCGCAAAATACTCAGAGCCTTCACCTTCTTCTCGCATTGCTCGTCGTTTCAGCGTCCTAGACTTCCGCGTCTTAGGCTGGATGTCTGACCTTGGCCCGAGGCTACAGATCTCGTTCACAAGTCGTTGAATTGCTCTGGCGCCCTCCTCTGGGTCTTCATTCTCCGCAGCTCCGCCCGTGTCCTGTTCGGGGCATTCTGTCATCGTCCCGTCGTCCCGCATCAAAATATCACGTCGCAAGAATTCAATGTCGTGGCCATTCGTGTTGACGAGGAAGCAGTTGGCCGAACGGTCAAAGTATATCGGAATCTCCAAGGGCGAGAGCCCGTCCCACTCCCCAGGTTCAGTGCAGTCGTACGTCCTCTGTATGTCAACCCTTTTCAAAAGAGCTAGTGTACACTCGCTATAGCCTTTCCAGTCCAGCATGTACATCCACCTGCCTTCAGACGGTGCCGGCAGCTCGAGCATGTCGTAGCTATTTCTTTGCTCAACACTCGACTCGGCCTTGTTTAGACGGCAGAAAGGATCACAAATCAGTCGTAGCCTATCCCCTGCGGCTGCTATTATTTCGATGTTTTTACCTCCGTTCTGTAGAGAATTAGTTGCAGCCTGGAGACAAAGGTGAGAAGACTTTTGCGATGTACACACCTCGTCCAGGATTGTTTTCGCGACATTATCCCACTCCCTTTCGCCGGCTTGTAACATCTGTACACCGATTGCGGCTCCGTTCTCTAGAAAGTTTCTGAAGGACATATCTTTGGCTCGAGCAATTGCTGCTCCTCGGGCAATGTTGAAGGTGCTGTTAGGTAGTGACCATAACGAGGCCGGGTCAGTCATATGTATCTCATTGAACTGGTGTGCTTTTGAAGGCATGAGCAAAAACGCCAGGGAACATACCCAAGTTTTCCCATCTCTTCGTGGATGAATTGGGGTGACTCTAAACCCGCAGCCGCGCAGCATCTCCTTAAGCAAGCCTTTGTTGAGATTCTTTGCCGACCCAGGTCGACGTGATCGCCGACGTAGTCCTCGCCCTCGCCGAAAATGGTGATGTAGGAGCTGAAAGAATCCTGTTCGGACCTTGGATCATGCCTTTGGGATGACCTGTCGTCCCATAATGGCTCTAGCTGTTCGGCGCCCGGAGTGTGGTGCACGTGATACAGAACCAGGCGGATGGAGGTGCTTCCCCAGTCAATGCCAAGAACACTGCGATGTCTTCATTAGCGTCGTTGCTCAATCAGTAGTACAGCGAGCTACTCCAGAGTAAAGTCAAGTTCCTTACATGGGCCATTGCCTTTCGGGCGCGCCTAGAGAGGATGGAGGGGGCATGCGGATCAAGGCGCTTCGACGGAGTTATGAAATCCGCGATTGATACGCGGGCGTAGTACTTTAGCAACCAACAATATGGTAGCTACATATGTACGAAGTACGGAGTACAATCGCTGATTTTGTGTGGCGGAGGGTCGTGACGTGCGAGGAAGACTGAGAGAGATGGGCCGACTTAATTTGAGCTTAGGTATTGTAACGAAAGGCCCAGCCCCCTTCCTGGTAAACGGGCCTACACCGCCCGGCCGACTTCAAGTCTCCGGGAAGTCGCAGTGGAAGTAAGGTAAGATTAGTACATGCTTAGGCAATCAGATTTCGCTTAGACTGAGGTAGTCAGCGTTGGATGGTTGGGCGGCATGAATGTACAGGTACGTTGAACGTTGGGGTCTCAGTTGGCTTTCTCGCCTGCATACCCTACTTGTACCCGGCAAACAGCTGAAATGTGACGACCAGGCGGCTAACTTTGGCCAACACGCAAAACGACGCTTGAATGTTGCTAAAATCCTTTGTACTGATATCCTCAGTCCGTGATCCATTCTTCCACCTTCGTCGGCATTGTGCACTCATCATTGGAAGCAGAGCTATGGCGTTGCGTAATTGCCGTCGAGGTACTAGGTACGGAAACTTCCCTATAGGATCAAGCCACCTGAGTTTTATCCAATCATACTTACCTAGGTACCTTCTTTTCCCTACCCCACGACTTTTTAGGAATGGACTCAACAGCAACTGACCAAATCATCTACAGTCATGTTGTAAATAACCCCGTCGCTTCTCAAGTAAGTCTGAAAAATGTGGTAAGAAGAGCTCCTCAGAGAACGTGATGCCTGTAACAATAGTTTTACCCCAGCTACGACTGACGTTGCAATCTCTGCATACCTACCTTACGTACTTGAAGATTAACACTAGAACATGAGCTGACGAGAACATGAATTCTCTAGTCTTGCCCCCTCTGGCCTTAATCCTGTCATTTTCATCTTCTCGCCGAGCAAAGAGGATGAGACACGTATGATCCGTTATATGATAAGTACCAGTGACTAGGTTTATGTCAAGGCAAAGGTGATTCCTACCTAGATTGGACACTCAACTCAATCGGGGCCCTTTCTCGAGCGTTTCTTATATCCGAGATCCGCCTGCCTGCTTCCTCCATCGTATTGAGTCGTCCTACCGCTTTATAAGTCGTTTTTTGTAGGCAGGTTCCTGTACCCTGTCGTCATCACGGCCTGACTCTTTGCGCGGCTCCCCTCCGCCCCTCATCTGCGACACCAACGTCGATCTGGGCCGCTTTTCTGTGGTATTCCTTTGCTGCTGTCCGTGCTGCTGCTGCCCCGGCTGCTTCTCCTTCATCATTTGCGACATGGAGGCATCTATCCTGCTCAACTCCTTAAGTCGATCATTATTTTCCTTCTGCAAATCCTGAATCTGGTCATTCACCGCCTCCGGGTCGCACGGCACAAGCTTCCCCTCCTCGGTCATGAAGATGCCGCTCTCAAAGTCATTATCGTCGCTCCTGACCTGGTCCATGTTGATCAGGCAACACCGCGAAGACGTGTCATATTCGAGGGGAAAGGGACCGTAAGTCATCTTCTCCAGCACGGCTTTGCCCTTCCACGACAACTTGTTCTTGCGGATGATGAGCCCCAACTTACCGTCGCCAAAATCATGCAGTCGTAAGCAGAATTCCCAGTGACCCTTGGTAGGCGGTGCAATCTCGAGTACGTCGTAGCACCATGCCGCCGGGATGTGATCCCATTTCGCTGAGGCTTGCAGCAGAGGATCGCAGACGATCTTGAGCCTCGTGCTCCCGCCGTAGCGCTTTCTAAAGTAGTGGAAACCGTCCTACCAAGTTCAGCATTTGTCAGTAATAGGATGACTGGCATCCACCAACGCAGTTTCTGGTTGACGACACGACGAGCTAGGGAGCTAGAGTTCGAGGGAATCTTACAGAATCGAGAGCAAGAGTAGCCGCGCTCTCCCAGCTTATGAAGCTGCTATTGACGCCCTTCTCCGGGCGACCTATTTGGAAACCGAAAGCGGCGCCCCTGTCAATGAATTCTTGCACCGTTAAATTATCGACTGCCGCAAGTGCAGCACCTTTGCTGATGTTGAAAGAGCTGTAGAGAGGCAGGGAATATTAGCCACTCGTCCAACATCGGTTCTCTTGGAATCGGAAGGTCCAGTCTACATACTCTTTCTCGCCCACCGCCTCGTAAAAGAGGAAGGGCTCGTCAATTTTGAGTTGAGTACAGGCTTGCTGAAGGTTAGCCTGCACCAGACTATTCTTGCCACTGCCGCCGGACAGAACGATCTTAACGTTGGAACCCAGAGCGACAGCAGCGTCAATCTTCTTTCTGGCGAGTCTGAGAGGTGCCTCTAGCCCGTCAATAAAGCATTGTCTGGCATCAGTCGCGCGTAGGTGTACTGAGATACTACTGTGGTTGGTCTGATCTTCCGCGTGCAAGACCATGCTCGCGAATAAGCCTGTCTGGAGCCTCTTGATCTTGAGGTGGAACATCTCTAAGATGTCTGCCCGTTGACTTGGTAGTAAAGTCGATTTGAGTGACTTTTCGACGTAATTTGTTGCAAAATCATCAACTCTTTTCTCCCATAGCTGTGTACCGCCATGAGCGGCTGGGCAGCCAATTGTCAGATGCGGCTCAGTGAATGGACATATCAAGAAGGTGGTAGACTTACTGAAGGGTTCTCCGACTTGGAAATAATTCAACTCATCGCCATTCCGTCGTACTGCGCTGAACATGCATCCATTCTGCACCACCACAGTTAATATTCTTTTCAACTAAAATGACAGGCCATACAGTGCTGTATAGCTAACTAACCATCGTGTGTCCCCCAAAATCAAGAAAAACTAAGTGACAAGGTTCATCCACTTTAGTGAGTATTTGCTTCATGTGGCGCGGGCTCGAGAAGAGAAAGTGAGCCGATGCCAGACTCTCTACGTGAAGCTTGATGTGACCGTGTGCGCTTTCAAACGTACTAGACTCCATCATGACGGCGGCGATTAGGTTCTCGTAGTTGGACAGCTCCTGTGGCGTCCAGTGCGCGGGATACGACAGGCCGACCTCGTCAATGTAGAGCGAGCGATCGGTGCAGAACTTTGTTACCTCCTGAAAGACGGTCCTGACGATGGCTTCCAGGGCCCTACGAATCCTCTTCTCCATACCCCTGAACTTTGCCAAGAGGCCATCGAGGAGCGGGTTTCCGGTCTCGCGATCCTCGCAGAGGAACCATTTTGAGGGGATGGGTGAGCAGCTTTGGTTGTACACCTCGCCAGTGTACACTATGCCGCCGCGGTCATCGACGTAGAGAGTCGAGTTGAAGGCGCCGGTCTGATAGCGGATGTCATGTCCGGGAACCGCGCCGTGGTTCCATATCGGATGCAGCTCCTTAGTCTTGCGGACGCAAATGGTTGCACGTATCGCGGTGCTGCCCCAGTCTATGCCCAAAATGCTGTACATCACCAAGACAGCAGTCGGTCAGATGATGAGATACAAGTTACGCTTTGATAATGTGATGAAGGGTGTTAATACGGAGATGAATGATGTTATGAAGGACTTACGCTGCCTCTGACCTAGCGCGAGCCTTGGACATGGGAAACGGGATGTGACCACTGCTTGAGCTATCACAGTGGCTATTCTGAGATGACGTCTTCGGCTTGAATGAGGCTTGTATATGGCCTATAAGTATGTCTACACTTGAGACGCGTGTGACCAAAAAAGTAAGAGTTTTGCGCGCAGGTTGGGATACGTCGTGGAAGCACTGTGAGCAAAGGTCGGGTACCGTGAATGAAAATGATGAATGGGGTGAGAATACGGATCGATGGGGGTGGGTCAGTCGGTGTTCTGAAGCACGTCCCCCTTTGCGAAAATGGCTGCTATTGTCAGCGACTTTCTAGGCACCTAGGGTGCCAGTACATGGGGACAGGATCAAGTACATTAGGGCCTGGAGGCAGGCAAGGATAAGCGGATCGGTATCAAGGGCAAGAACTTATACAAAGACAGGATTATTCCATCGGGCAAGCTGAGAAACGTTGGTAGAACGGTGGGAGATTTGATAGATGAGAAACTGCAGCGGCACCTTGTCTCAAGCGCAGACTTTCTGACCAACCCGGACCACGGGCAGAGACGCGTCTTTTCGCGACGCGGCTAGCTACTTAAAGTGAACAGGCACACAGGCTAAGGGGGCCCGTTTGGTTTACATAAACAGGGGCGACGGACCAATTTCACCATCCCATGTGTCCGTACCAGCAGCACATTCCATGTCGCTGCTTGAACGTGCGCTCGGGTAAAAAACAAGCAAACGGGCAGCGTTTGATTTAACGTTGAGTGCACCTTAACCCTGTTAGCTTACCATCTGTAAGGGGCGGAGGGGATGGGTTAGGTACCTTATGGACACTACCTTTTTCGTATTTTGACGTGTACCCAAGATTGCGTCGCCCATCGCATTTGATACGTGGGCTAATAACTCCTTCTCGAGATTGACGATTTCTATAACTCATCCTTGCTCTTCCTAGCAAGCTATTAGAAGCAGAAGAGCTAGTAGGGAGGTTAATCAGACTTTCCCTAGAGGAAAAGAGGCTGAAGTAGCGAATTAAATGTCATGACTTCAACACTTAGACGATAACGTAATTCTAGTCATCCTCGGCCTCGCGTCCAATTGATAGATTCTACCTTGTCCTGTGATATACTCAAACCCTAACTTCCTTCAATAGCTTCCGAGATGACACCTAGAGCCGAAATACTACTACCCTCATGAGAACGCTACCAAGGCTCGTTAGTTGGTGAATGGTACGCTGCGAGATGGTTTGTAACGTAAGTATGCGGAACCACTTACTTGACTTCCGTAAAACCCGGTGATGACCTCTCCAGGAGCTGCAGTGACTAGATAAGAAGCACTGCTCGGCGGGTCGGTGTGAAAGGAGAAGAAGCAGGATCTAGCTCGGTTCGTGGACACCTCCACGTAATTTGTTTATCGTAAGTCTCCCGGAAGACATTGGGCGACGGGCAAGTGAACGTGGGCGACTAACCTTGAATGCAGCTATGAACCCTTCTTCGACCATCCATGTATAGGCATCGTCAGGGTCAACATCCTCCTGAAGAATCTCGATCGCATTGATGAACTCGCCTCCTGGCCCGTCAATCGTGAACTCTATTTCCTTTGTCCACTCTCCAGGCATTTGGCAACCAAACGCTCGGTCTAGTGCCGGGGTATCGTACGTGAAGTCGATACGGCGTATGCCAGCGGCGCCGAGGATGACTTTAAGATTGATAAGTCTTCGAAGATGGATACCGCCTGGGCCACCGAAGGAGGTCCAGAATAGCGGTTTAAATCCGTCTAGATAATGTTCTCTAGGAGGGAAAGAAGCTTCGTTCAAGCAGAGGTTTGGTCCCGGGATCTCAGGGTACCACATCCCCAAATTTCTCAATCTCTTCTCATCCTGTTCTAGTCTTACGAGAGATGGAGACTGTGGAGAGATAGCCAAGCTTACAATTTTGCAACCCTGCGAAGTAAGCATACAGGTATGTGACAGAACTTGCAAGGGTTACTGTACTTACATCAAACCCAATATCAAGACTGTTGATGCGCTCGCCTGCGTTGAAGCGCAGCGTCTTGAGAGACATCTCCGGATTGCCGATCCAGTGGGAGGTCTCGGAATTCTGATTGACGCACTGCAAAGCTTGAACCCCCCTTTCTCCCACAGCTAATTTGAAGCCGTATATGTCTGTGATTTCCACGGACTGCTCGAATGTAGTTTGGTAGCCTATTTGAAATGCATCGCCCGGTGTTGTGGTAAACTTTAGTCCAGCGATGTACTGTATGTCTCCTATAGGAACAGACCAGATAGAAAGCCGCGATAACTTGTCAGGGATCGTCAGGTGGTACGTTTGACGGAGAAGACAACCCTTTTCCAAGCGGGAGTGGTGAGGTCCACTCGGTTTCTCCCACAAATCGCCAGACACTTTTAAACACTGTGCCGCGTCTTGCTTCTGGGAAGGTTCTGAACCACTGTCGATCCATTGGAAATCTAGAGCCGCCACAATTTTCTGGGCCAGATTCCAAATGCGAACCCTGTTCTGGAGGCTAGGACCTATGCGCACATTATTCGTTCGATGGTACAGCCATCTCCAGTCCCGAGGCTGAGCCCCGTCCTGGGATTCAAAAAGCCATGAGCGGTCTGAATTGTATTTGAATCTCGAGGCCCAGAACTGTTGATTGCTGAAAGTCGTCCAGAACGAACGTGAGGCTAGTCGTAGGTTCAATACATCCAAGGTCGGCAGGCAAATGGCGATTGCCGACCGTAGCTCTTCTGGCAGCGCCTGGAAGCTGTCTCGTTCCGGCGATGTTGCATTGAAACTAGGCCCTTCTAGATTTGGCGGCTGTTCAGGGTCCTCGATGAGCAGGTGGTGAGCCTCCTCAGCGTCGCATGGGTTGGCGATGAGAACGGGATCGGGGTCCATGTAGTCTCGGTCGGAAAATCTGTCCTCGAACGGAAAGTGGTGTTCATTATCGACGATACTAGCCCCTCCATAGTTGTGGCCCCAGCTGATGCTTACTGACAGTAGCGGAAATGGGAGTGATTCGCAGACGTCGAATAATCTCGATAAGGGGACTAGGCTTTGATGGAAGGCCTTCTCCAAGAGGTCCCAGCATGCGTCATGGAAAATAAAGCCGTATCTTCCGTTGACTGGAGGAAAGCCCACAGCCCCAAATTGGTCTTCATCTGGATTGTCATAGGTTGGGTCATCCCATCGACCGTTGCTGTCGACTGGGGCGATGAATGCGCCCCTTCCCGGATCATTGTATAAGCCAACACCGGTAAGAATAACACCGGTTGGACTGGAAGTGACTTTGGACAAAATCAGGATGCTTCATACTCGAGACAACGGAGCACTAACCTCCGCGGAACTGATTCAACCAAGAAACGCTGCCTGGTGCATCGACAACGACCCACCCACAGAGAGCGCACGAGCATATACGGGGACTCATGGTCGATGTGGAGGAGAAGACGTGGGAGAAGTTGGTTGTGGGGTCAATGGGGATCGTCTCAAGCCCGTGATAAGGTAAGTAAGGTACGGACACAAAGATAAGGTAGAGAGAGGTTCTAATTTCTTGGGACAAGGTTAGTCCGTCAATTCGATCGAGTACGTACCTACCTTGGCTATCTTACCAAATTGCGAATGGGTTCATACCTTGGGAACTGCTTCAATACTCCATATTAGCCTGTGGGGAACCTGACAGACTCTCTTTCAGTATGTTCTCCGGTAAAATGCCTCACTTAAACGAGTCTTTTCTCAACAACCCTCAAAAATCTGGCCGTAGATGAATCATGATGTACTAGGTAGAAACGGCCGGCTTACATGATGATAGGCGAGTTATTTCGTCAGCCACTGCAAAAAAGCCCCATTCTAATTTGTGATCGCCGTTGGGGGCCTTATGCCCGATAAGAAAACCCAAGCCGGCCTGGTGCCAGTGAAGACAGTGCGTTTACATTCGTGCCCTTTTGGGGTTGTGACGACGACCATTTGCCGCGCGCTTGCCCAAATTTTCCAACATTAACGATATTGAACTAGTCTCTCTTGTTTATTTACATGTGCATTACCTATTCAAGGATAATTGAGGAGATCGCCAAAGTTCGCAATGCTAAGCGGCCTGAGCGTGTTGGTTCGAGGCGCCTGACATAAATAGACTACACCCATCGTCCACCAATCTCGACGGATAACTAGAGTTTAGAGTTCTAGGTTGCATCTTTGGTCACTGGGAAAGCGTCTCTTAGCTGGTCGGTCAATATCACATTGTCGTGTTACGTTATTGATGCCCTGCTATGATACAGTGCTGAAGGTCTGCAGGGGATTCTTTTCGCTATCAACGGTGAAGCTCCTTGTCAAGCGTTACGCTGGGCCTCAGCTCGGCGCCAACAGCGTTCGTCCTAAATAGGGACAACCATGCTATTACATCTCATATCGGGCTCAACTATGATCGGAAATTTGTACATAAAAAACTGGGTTTTCGTTCTGCAGCTCAGAAAGAGCAAGAAAAATTCATTTTCGCTATCATTCTTAAGTATCTGTTTTCGATCTATCTAAGATTCTTGGCGTAAGCTTCACTACCAATCTATCGGTGCTAAGACCCAAGATTCCTGTCTCACATCCAGCATAGTATATGCACCTTCCAGTCATCAAGCGCTACTACAATAACTTGAAGCCCAATTCCCTAGAGGTCGACGTCGACATTCTCTGGAGCAATATTCTCCCCCTATACTTCGACATCCGCAAGGACTATGGAATCGAACCTCAACAGCGACCTTACCCGGGTGTCGTTAAGACAACAGATTTTGTAATTACGGCCGTGAGGAACGGCCAGCCCAAGAAAATTGTTGTCATAGAGGACAAGCGCGTCAGCGACGAAGGATCGGGCGCGGTTTGGCAAGAGGCTGTGACACAAGTCACCGACTACATGAAGGTGGCGAGAACGTCGAACTTTGTAACCTTCAGAAAGACCGAGACCGTGTATGCCATTGTCACAGTCGGCCGCTACTCGCGCTTCTACAAGTTGCGGAAGAACGAGTTGCAATTGGTAGATTTCGACAACACCGGGGGCAAGACTTACGAGTTCAAGAAAGACGAAGAGTCAATTGACGGCATCCTCCTTGACATTGTACAGAAAACGGTGCACTAAGTCGTCATTAGTCCCGAAGATACTGGACATTATACTTGGAGAATTTATGTTATATTAGTGCTCATCCAGTGATTCTCGTTTAGTGACGGTTCTGCTTTTAGGAACAAAGAACGCGAAACGCAGGTTGCCTTCCACTGGTCTATGATATGGAAAAGCTTGCATCTTGCTATGTGGGTCATTAACTATCTACTTCACCATAAATTCTACGTATACTAGGTCCCATTGACTTGGTTCTATCCGGCCTGACTAGAGAAGTAGTGAAGGGTGCACGATCGAAAAGCGTCTCGCATCAGATACACTCCTTGTTCAGCGATGAAGACACAGCCACCATGTTGTCTGTGGGCACCTTGAAGGGAGGTCGCCTCCAAGTTGACGTGGATAATTACCATGTGCTCTCCAGCCGCTTGTCATCATCGTTGCATCGGTCGACGTTCCTTATCCGCGACGCCATCTCCTTTCCGCGCCTGAACCTACTACTGAGTACACCCATTCATCATCGCTTGTGCTCACCTTGTTGGCGGGGATTTCGACAACTATCGCAAAATACGAATATATCTTCCCGGGGGATGGCTCGTTGCCGTACTGCAGCTGTATGTTAGGTCAACCCAAATTTGAAGGTATACGGTGAAACATATTGCAATATACGAAGCCTGAACTTTCTTCCCAGCGTTGCTCTGGTTCAGCCAGACGATTTTGCTGGCGTCGAACTTGATTTTCTGGGTTTCAACGGCCCATTTGATGATGCCTTGCACCTCACTGACATACCGAACCATGGAATCGGCGGCGTATACTTTGTTGAGGACTCCTACAACTCGGGAGGGGTTGTAATCTCCGCTGCTAGAGTCACCACCCGGGTCCAGTTCCTCTGCCAATTCCTTCTTCTTCTCCATGGAATTAGCATCTGTATCCTCATCAGAGAATTTCCCATCTTCAAGCCCTCGCCTTTCATAGCCGATCGGGTTTTCGAGGATAGCACATAAATGGACTTCCAGGCCCAGGCTTTTGAAGGTGTTGTAGAGCACCATGTCGAGACCCTTGAGGCAAAACGGAAGGACATGTTCCTGCTCGGTGTTAGGATAGGCATGCGTGCTGTAGAGTCCCAAAAGTCTGTCCTTGGACTTGAACTTGTCGGACGTGAGCATGGCTAGAATCTTGTTGTAGAGGGGCAGTGAAGTAGGGCTGAAAGCATAGGATTGGCCTCCGAGGTCTCCGTTTCCTGCCGTAGCATACAGGTTGTACGTGAGGGTGATTCTGTGACCAGACTTTACCTCAAACACTTCGTGTTCGCAGTCGCTGTAGAAGGCTGCCCACTGGATA
This sequence comes from Colletotrichum godetiae, assembly GCF_030913485.1. Taxonomy (NCBI): domain Eukaryota; kingdom Fungi; phylum Ascomycota; class Sordariomycetes; order Glomerellales; family Glomerellaceae; genus Colletotrichum; species Colletotrichum godetiae. The sequence goes on along the minus strand of NW_026851292.1, from coordinate 319,079 downwards.
AGGGATTCGTCGGAATTGGTGGCCCAGTCGAAAGTATGGGTATTTTCGAGATGTCTCACAGCCAGCTCGCCGCCCTGGTGCATCATTGGAAGACAGACAGCCAGAGAACCGATTTGGTAGGACGAACGAGGAGTATCGACGTGCGCCTTGAACTTGCCTGACGGCCCGGAGTAGATCTGCGAGGGATCATGTCAGAGAGATCGAGATAATGAGCGATGATGTATCGACCAACTTACGTTCATGTTATACAGCTCTGCACGAATGGACCGTTTATCATTGCCAAAGTCGTAGCTGGGGAGTAGAACTTGGCTGACAGCGGCGATGATGCCCGTTTCATGTGGGCAGAAGAAGGTGGTACAGAAGTCACCGGCACCGAGCTTTTGGGCCTTGCGGTATGTGTCGTCGAATTTGTGTCGTCCTTGGAAGCCGAATGTAGCCTTTTCAGAGACTTTGAGGAGGTGATCGAACGCCTTGGCGTCGTCATATGAACTGACTGGGAAAGAGACTCGATTGGGGTCAGGATGCTCCGCTGGATTGTCCCCACCAAAGAACGACCGTAGCAGATGAGAACTTGTTCTTCTCCGTCTTCTGATCCATTTCGACCTGAGATGCAGGGCTAGATACGCCTTGGGGCTGCGCAATGGGGATCTTGCCGCCAATGGCAAACGTGCTAGCGTCCAGTGATTCAGCTGAAATGGAATCAGAGACCTGCTTGGCAAGCTCTCGGAGAGTAACTGCGGAAGCCATTCTGAATAGTTAGTCTGTACCGGGGAAGGTGCGGTGAAGTATTGTGTATTGTCAATGAATAAGACGGTGGAAGTCGATAGAGCAATGTTGAATGATGAAGAGTAATGATGTTCGTAAAGTAGCTCTATGGCTTATTTATTTTTTCAACGAAATACTATCACCGGTAGTCTTGAATTTGTGTGGGCACCCGAGCGTCGAGGTACCGTACAAACCCCAAAAGAAGGTGACTGAGATACCACAAGGTGCACTGGGTAAACAGCTAATACTTATCGGATTTGTCTGCTTTAGAGATGTTGAATGATGCAGGCCTATAAAGTATCGTACCCACAAGCAGGCATCCAAGACAAATGGCTGCTCAGTTGCCTGGAGAGTTTCTGAATGTTTAAGCAGAAAGGTCCCCTTCATTCAAAATTATGTCTCCAATTTAAGGTTATATGCGGCAAAGAACTTCACATCTCCTAAGGATCTGAACTGCTTATGGCATTATGTAAGACCACCAATTGGTTCAATACAGCTAATATCATACTCAAGCTTGCAATCTTTGCGGGGCCTGTTATGCGATGCCATCCTCCATTACCTTACCTAGGTCACGAACACTTTAGACGCTGCTTATGTCTTTCACCCGGCCATCTCTCCTCATGGACCTTCGCAAACATGCGGGGAAGCTGTGCGTATTCCGTCAAACCAAAGTGGTTGTTGGATGGATGGCTTGTATTATTTTATGCACATCTCCTGCCGCCTCTCAATCGAGGTAGATAAGTACAAAGACATATCGCGGTCGTCGCATATTGGCTGGGTTGAGTGTTGATTTGATTCATCCTGTTTCTGCCCCTTGGGCTAAGCTATGTCCGCTCGATAACGCCATGCCCACATGCGCCGCCCTCAATATCGTACCCTCTTTATGAATTTCACCGAAAATTACCTAGCCTCTGCAGTCATTCGTACACGTCTTTTTCCTCGGTGCGTAAGTAAATTTACGCACTTCGCAACTTTGCATATTCATAGACCCTTTTCAACCTCTGCAAAGGCCTCTGCAAACCCAGGCTCCTTCTTCGTCTCTGCCCATATCCTCTCCTTGAGACCATTTCCCTCAGATGTGTACATCACAGCCGGCCATCTGAATTTATGTTAGTTCCATGATTGCTCCATCCTCGACTCGACAGAGTCGTATGGTTTGACTCACGGCTTGATAAGTCCGTCCGAGGTAAAGCTCCCATGACTCTCCCTGCCCTTCACTATCGCCGCATCAAGATAGCTTCTAGCGCCGACTTCCACGCTTCGACCAATGGTCTTCTTCATGAGGCCCATGAAGAAAGACTCGCTTGCTGGCTTAACGATATTGGTGCCGCTGGTGAGGCCCGAGTTGGCAAGATTGACAATGATCTGGTTTGGGTTGACGTAGGTCGCCAACTTGGCTACAAAAAGCTGGCCCAGAAATTTGGACTGCTGGTAATTCTTTCCCGATTCCCACAGGTATTCCTTGTCAGCCGGCTTGAACATGGAACCTGTCACCATGTCCTCCTCTGGCGTGTGCCAATATGTGAAGTCCGAGCTGACGATAACGAGCCTCGCCTGATCTCCCGCTGGCTTCTTCTGTTTCATGACTGGGAGTAGAAGAAGGGCTAGTAATGTTGTGGAGAGGAAGTTGACCTGGAGCATCAGCTCGTGGCCCTCCCGCGACAGCATAAAATTCTGCGCCACCACCGCAGCGTTGAGGATGACGATGTCGATCCGCGTCAACTCTTTCTTGCACCGTGCGACAAAGTTCCTGACGCTCTCGTATGACTCCATTTCGAGGTGCCATACTTGGATCTGCGCCATGGGGAATTCCCGCCGTAGGCCTTCGGCGAGCGCTTCCCCCTTTGATGTGTTTCGGACTCCCATGATAAGGCGACCAAGTGAGCGCTCGAGGAATTGGCGGCTAGCTTCGAGACCGAGACCACTGCTAGCACCCGTCATGATGAGAGTGCAATCAGATAGGTCGAATTCTTCCGGGATCTCGGCTGGTGTAATGACGGCCTGACGATACAGGAAGGATAGCGGGTTGGCTTCCCAGCCCGCCTGACTAGCCAACTCATTGGACATTTTGGGCGATTGAAAGACAGAGAGGATAAGCTAGGTAAAGGTTTTGGCAATAGTCGTGGCGTCTGTTTCTGGAAATAAGCTTGGAAGAGCTCGAAAGGCGACGTCGACGTTTGATATATCCCGCCGGTCGATCCGACAATTATGGAGCCAAGAAACACCAAACAAGTTGAGAGGGCCCCTGGTTACAGCTCCTGCTCGCATGTGGTCGGAGAAGGGGTTATCTGGTGTGGTATTTGATGTCATGCGGTCGGCTCTTGTGTCGCAGAACCTTTGACTTTGGACCGGGTTCCCCCACGGGGGCGCGGTGTGCTTCGAGGACCGAGCGGGCGGACGTTGAACTTCTTGAGACGCGCCAATGTCCCTCCGGGGGGCCGGACGCTTATTCGCGCTTGGATTCGGCGCTTAAGGGGTGTCGAGGTCTATCATGCGTGCGACGTCAAGCAACCCTCCAGTTTTGTGACATTATGGTGCAGCGTGCTCATCGGGACCTGTCAAGGTCAGTGATGGACGTTTTGCACGAGGGGCTGTTTCGTCGCACGATCTACCGCAAGGTCGACACGGCGCAGGGGTCAGGGATATCGGGATGTTAGGGGTCCACGACGGTCGGTGTGCGAGGTCTAAGAAAAGAAATAGCTGCTTAGTCACCGACTGCAACGCTGTTGACTTTGGTCTCGACATAGAAGTAGTGCACTGAGGCATCGTCTGAATACCTGCGTAACATGCTGCTGCTCCATCTGATGGATGAGATGTTTTTGGGCAAGGCTTTTGTATGAGTGTTTCAACAGGCGCTAAGCTTTTAGCCAGTGTGTCGGGGTGGCATGATGAGAAATGCAAATCGACAGGGCACAATTCACACCGAGATACATCGAAATGGATTACACAGCTCGGTGGGCGAGGCTCGGTGAAGGCCTATGGATGACTCAGCATCTCGATAGTGGCCCGGAGGCACTTCGGGCGAGGCCGGCCATGGTCTGTGCTTGAAGACTAATGACTGGAGATAGGCACGTAGCGAATCTGCCCCTCCCCCTCCAGCTTGATTCGCTCTCGGATGGTGGGGTTGAAGGAAAGGCGGGCGGGACCTGGAACCAGACGAGGGGAGGATAATGCAACCTTGGCCTTTCTGGACGCCGTTTCGTCTTTTTGCCAAACGTCCAGTACCGTCACCGCCAATCCGCTGCCACTTCTCCTTGGGCCACTCTCATCCAAGTAACACAATCAACCACCACCCCTCCCTCTGCCTCTCCGGCCAAACCCGCCTGCAGGATTCGAGAACCGAAGAACCTCTATTCCCTCTTGTCCAATCTAACTTTCTCTTTGTCTCCAACTTCTCCCGCTCATACCCGGATCCGAGTCTCCACAAACGGGACCCCTTGCTCCTCCTCCTCCTCCTCCTCCTCGTTCCTCCGCCGCCGCCGCCGCCGCCGCCTTCTCAGCCTTTTAGATCCCGACCCTCCGTCAGCTCCCTAAAATGTCCGGCCTCGACGCCCCCGAAATCGCCACGGCCTACGATGCCGTCCGCTCCGACAAGGACGAGACGAGCTGGCTCCTCATATCCTACGCCAGCGCCGTCGGCAACAAGATGACCCTCACGAAGACGGGCACCGGCGGCATTTCCGAGCTGGCCTCGGAGCTGGACGACTCACAGGTCCAGTACGCCTACGTCCGCGTCGAGTACGCCAATGACGTCGAGAGCAAGCGCGTCAAGTTCGCCTTCGTCATTTGGATCGGTCAGAACACAAAGATCATGCGCAAGGCCCGCGTTAGCATCGAGAGCAGCGAGGTCAAGAGGGTGCTGCCGCACCACAGCATAACGGTCAACGCCGACCATAAGGGCGACCTGGACGAGGACGATATCGTCAAGCGGTTGCGCAAGGCTGGCGGCGCTGACTATAACGGTGGACGCGGCTAGATGCCAGGCAGGCTCAACCAGCGACGAACCTCCTTTTTGGAGACCAAGGGAGCAACAAAAAACGCACGCATATATTTCAAGGGGGAGTTCAGAGAGTGGCTGTGGCCTGTGAGATATGAGCTACGAGTACAACGGTATCTGGCCAGGCGGAGGCGCTTCAGGGAGCGGCATGCATACTCTTTTCAAATACAGCATACACCTTGGATAAATATTGTGGGACCCAATATGGGGACCTGGCGCAAGCCGAAAGAATCAAGGGACTTTTTTCTTGTTAAGGAGGCCGTCTGCCAGCCCTTCCACCGATTTCAGCGATACGCTAAAACCTAATCATACGTAGGGCGAAGAGTTTAGGACGTCTGTACCCACCCCGCATGATAAGCTCTGGAAGGAAATCCATTTGACCTTCATTACCAGGGCTCAGATGCTGCCATGTCTTGCCATCCAATGTCTCCCGACCTTATATTGCTCTGGATAAGCGTCCCTCAGTCGAACTCTGTCCTCTTCTCGAGCTCAAACGGCATCGTCGTCTGGCGACGGACCAGCATCTGGGACGATCCCTGTACCGTAGGCGCCTCCACATCCGGGGAAATTTGCACATGGAGTAAGCGGGTATGTAAAGCTGTCAGACCAGTAGCGTCGATATGGAAATCCACTCCGTCATCCACGCCGCCCTAGGTACCTGCCCTCTGCGAATCTCTCAAGTGACTTTTCTGGATACGCATCGCCCCGAGCCGAGGCCTCACCGTTTGGCAAATCTAACCCATCTTGCTCCGAGTGGTGCGTCCTGCTGCTCTCTATCCTTACAGGTGCTTCACCGTTCACGTAGTAAATATCTTTGTGGTTCCGTTGTTGGGATGATTGGCTAGCTTTCTTTCTATCAAGTTGCCTACAATGAACCTTTGGGGCTCAATTTACCCTAAAGGCATGCTGACTTTGGACCTATGACTCCTATTCTGGGTCGTAAACGTTTACCTTAGATATTTGAGGTTCTGAGCGGCTTGAGAAGCTGATGATATCACGGAATACATCGACGTTTTCAAAATAGGCGCCGAAGCTGTTCTACGCCGTTCCTTCCATTGGCATCAGTCCCCGGCGCTGAGCTCATGCACCCAGGGCTCGTAACCGGCCCCTGGCCTGGAACCCGAATTCATCTCTTGTATAGTACGAATAGACTTGGATTTATGAAGGTAAATTTCTCGGACTTCTCGGACTTCTCGGACTTGATTGTCGGATAGGCTGCTCCACGGCAAATTTGGTTGAGCCTGGGAGGCTAGTCACAGTAGGCGACGTCAAAAGAACTTCTGCTCCTGTCACCCAAAAGAGCAGGACGGAGAAATACTGCATGTAGATGTACCATCATGGCTGGTGCCTGCTCATCTTGACGGTTGGCGCGCTGAGGCTCCCGTCTACCAGCCAGCCAGCGCCTTAGCTGCCGCTGTGCATGACTGTTCGAGATAATCACCAGACGCCGAGCACATCCTTTCTTGGTTGGCAAATACTCGAGTCCACTGTGTAGCCGCCCCTAGCCGCTTTGGATAATATTGAACATGGTTTTGATAGGGAACATTCTCTCCACAGCCAACGAGTGGGAAAGAACTTCAGTTCTCAGCTTTGCTTGGCATGTGGGTACGCTTTGCTATAGTAATGCTTCTTGGCCCTCGGTCAAAGTCTGAAGAGGCATATTAATATCTCGCATCGAGTCCCGGGTCAGAATAAGCTCACTTTAAGGAGAGAGTTCGGGACTTTGGAATACTAGTTATTGGCCTGCGCTCGAGGTCCATGTCATGCTATCGTCCTGCCGTAATTAGTTAGATGCGAGGTTTTCCTCGCACCGCTGAGTCCGAGATGCCAATTTCCAATTTGCTCGCTTGCTGTGTGCAACACAAGGCGCACCAGAGTAGGTTCTTACTGCCCTCTCTTGATAAGAAACTACCCTCTTGATCGTAATAACCGTGTTATGACATTCCCGAGTGCTGCTTAGCCTTGAGGTGGTGAACCCTGTGTCATTCCACCATCATCATAGTGAGTTCTTGAAACCATTTGAACAGAGCCAAAAGCATTCAGGATGAGCTTTCTCTGTGCAGTACATATCATAGCAAGGATTGAGCCTTGCAGATACCTGTTGAGTATGGGCTCAATTCGTTTAGATCAAGCCCCAGTTCACGGGCCTTGCTTGGTGCCAAGTCTTCATAAGAACTTCCGTCGGCGTTGAACTCTCGTCTTTGCTATACCACGACAGAAATCAAAGGAGTGGTGCCTAGTCTTTCAAGACTACCTTATACATCAATCCTGGCCACGTGAATGCTATCATTCGTACACCATCGCCAAGCTTTGCCCTGGAGTTCCAGAGCTGTGTACTGCAACTTGATTACTTGGCAGATCCCACAGGATTGCGTTGGGCTTGGGAAGTTTTTGGATTTTCGGATTCAGTCTAGTGTTAGACCGTTGAGGGAGTATTTTTATAATGTTGAGATATACAGACGATCTGCGTGAGGCTTGCCTCGCCCGGTCTGTAGTTCAGTTTTTGTTATTCCGTTCCATTTCAACACAGCCATGCGGAGTGTGCTTTGTTACTTGAGGTAATGATCAAGTCTACAGAGTCAGCAGATTCTGTGCAACTCTGTCGTCAAGGGAATATCTGGGACCACATGAAATCTCGTATAGGTAGTCCGGATTTACTAGGGGCTTGGATAAGTATGCAAACTTTGTAAAACCGCTAAGCATGAGACATCAGCAAAACTTAGAATTTTCAATGCCTTAACGTGGTATGTCATGATTCCACCACGTTTACGCGAGGCCGATCTACAGGCAACTCGAAATTGTTAAACAGGACTGCGTGATTGTAGAGCGAGAATTGACGATCTGCATTAATCTTAGTTTTCGGAGACTTGTGCCCCAAGCTGAGACTAGTCCTTTTGTCCCAAGCCGCCGCTCGATGAAAAAGACCGCCAAACAATCAACTCTTCAGTACTGACATGAAGCTGTACGTAACACTTCCTCCGACATCAAGAAGGCTTACGGCTGCTCGTATTTGAGTTCTAAATCGTATGGTGATCATTTTTCCCGTTTGACTTCGCTTAGGCACGTCTGATCTTACAGCGTATGCACGTAATATGTTTCTCAGGATACGAGGTAGATCGCGCCCCAGCGATGTAAGTAAGCCTTGGCCAGCGCCCGTCTGCAAGACTTTCTTCCGAGGGATTTTCTTGCGATAACTTTTGTAGGCAGATTTCTAGTCGAATGGGCTGTTGTAAGGTTGTCATTCTACTAGTGGGCGAGAACCTGGTAACACACAGCTGGCATCCATCTGCGGAGTACCTATAAACAAAAGACTGAGATGACATTGTATTATCACACCACCTTAGAACGAGGGTTCAAGTAAGACTGAAGGTGAAAGAAAATTAATATAAATGGGACGAGGTTTTGGATGGCAAGTCAAATCACTCTGTAAACCAAACACCCACGAAAGCTTTGTAAATCTGCTACTCTTATGCCAATATAGGAACTCGTATTTTCACATTTGACTAAAGACAATTACTTATACAATGATCATCCAAACCATCTTCAAGACAACTACTCTTGCTGTTGCCGCAACAGCAGCAACCATCTCTGCTAAAAGCAACGATGACACCAACGGGTTCCGTCTATGGGCCAACATGCTCTACCCTGATACACCAGGCAACGGCCCGATCGTTCAGGGCTTCGAGCTCGGCTACGTCTCTGGTGACGAATGCCAGGCCACCGTGATCCTGGTACCCGCGAGTCAAGGATCTACATTCTATGCCAGTAACAACACCATTGGCGTTTGCTTCGACAACGACTCGCCCTCTTTTGCAGGCATGGTGGTGCCATGGCGCGGGCCTGCGATGGTTCCGAGCGGAAGACCTGTGGAACTCAAGTGCGAGGACAGTACACCAGGTCTGACTCTGAACGACAACGGCGTGTACTATCCCGGGGAAATGGGTCCGGACTTCAATGGCGCATTCATGGTGTGTGAAGATGGAGGTGGCCCGTTCTTGAGCTTCTATGGCTGGGGTCAGAGGCCTCTTTGGGGTTGCACCGTAATTCAGCTTCTTCCCACCTACTAAAGCCAAAGGGCAAACCAATTTTCATATTATAATCAGAAGAAAATCCATCGAACTTGAGGCTTTTTCGTACAGCCATGACCGCTACGGTCTTCGCATCGGGGTCTTCTAACCGTGCTGTATGCTCAAATGGGGCCCCAAAAAGATTTCACGTGTGAACAAATAAATAGCATCATGTCACTGCAAACATCATTCCAAAAAGTTGGCATTGGACAAGACCTAACTCTGCTCAAGAGAAGCTCCAGGGGATACAGGGCTCGACTTGGGGGTTCCATACGTTTCCAGGCTCTCGTCCAGCGTTTGCTTTGAGCAATGCTTAAGTTGCGCCATGCTGCAGCACGTCACTATATCTAGGCCATTTCCACCACCTCCATTTGCACCACCCAAGCTATCATGTGTGTCATTAGACCTTGGGCAATTTCAGTGGACATAAGTCGAATCCAAGTGTCATTTTGACCATGTCCCCTGTCGTAAACACTGATCGTTTCATCTATCTTGACCCAACAAAATCATCAGTGCAATCATTTGGGAAAGGAGAAATTGAGTTAGCTTCTTGCGTTCGATCGGAACAATTGCACAGTCCAAGGCACTCTTGTTGAGATGACATGTAATACTCTGTTGGAAGTTAGTCAAAAGATAGGAGGCAACCAAGCAGACAAGAAGCATGCAGGATATAGGCCAAGATCCCAGATGGAGAGAGATTCTACAGTTGGCCATAGTGCACCTAACTGGAATCTAGCGACCTCGTCTCCATTACGCTCTAGGCAGCACTGAGCTATTTTGCCCGTTTCCGGCACGTCAGGACCGGCACGAAGCCTGACGCGACTCAAGGCCTGCCCACCTCAATTGAGAGCCATAACATATCAACTGAAAACTACGCAGAAAACATCCTGGGTGAGTTCGGAGTAGTTTCACTAACTTTTTGGCAATCAATTTACCTTCTCGCCCCCCTTACCACTGATCCATGCGCTCTGCCCGCCACAGAACAGTCTCAGCAATGGTAATCACAGCGACTCACCGCCAACACCCCGAGACATCATCTTATGCCGCTTCCGGCTACGGCAATCGCATGCGCTGGGGCTCAAGGCCCGCACTGCTCCTTGTCGATATCTGCAAGGCCTACTGGACCACTGGCTCGCCCCTCGATCTCTCCGCCAACCCCTCTGCCATTGCGGCCCCTGGGAGTGCAGCACAGCTAGTAGCCGCAGCAGGAGAGGGCGGTGTACCCATCATAGGGACGGCCGTCGAATACACGGATCCCAAAATGGCGGATGCGGGCCTGTTTTGGCTCAAAGCCAAGACCCTGGCCGTGTGGCAGGCCGGGAGTGACCTCCACTCGCAAGGCTGGCGGGCTGGGTGAATGAAGACCTGACTCCGAAAAATGGTGATGTCGTGGTGAAGAAAAAGTACGCGAGCAACTTCTTTGGCACGACCCTGGCGACAGAGTTGACGTGTAGGAACGTCGATACTGTGGTTATTTGTGGCGTTAGCACGAGCGGATGTGCGAGAGCGACGACCTTGAATTCTATGCAGCATGGTCTCCGACCTATGGTGAGTAGTGACGCATCATTTGACTGTGGTCATCGAAAACTAATATGATGCTGGCGTTGCAGGTTGCTGGCGAAGCGTGCGGTGATCGCAGCGAGGAGATTCAAAATGCCAATCTGTTCGATCTTGACTCCAAGTATGCTGATGTGGTGTCTATGAAAGACGCGATATCACATTTGAAGTCTGGTTGGGCAGTAGCATAACATGGTTGGTTATTTGATCGTGTGTGGTGCCGTTCCTGGTATGGAGGCATAAATGTCAAAACTCATATCCTTTCCTCAGTCGTCCACAGACTTCATGTCTCGCCTCATTCTCCACTTGGGACCAACCTTCATCTCAATGTACATGAGGGGAAGAAGAAGAGCACAAACTCCGCCAAGTAGAACGTAACTCCAGCTGATGCGCAAGGCGGCGGTCATCCTGTCAATGAGACCCACCAAGAGGGCTGCCAGCAAGCATCGCACGAGGTTTGTCTGCGGCTAGTATTAACATTTCGAAATTCTGGCATAGTTTTAACGAGCCATTAACTCACACATGCTGTCGCTGCCGAGCTTCTCGTTTGTAGGATGTCGATCATGAGAGTCATGGTCGTGTTGAGAATAGCAATTGACGTATATCCCACTAGAAGTGATCAGTTGTGAAATCGCGACTTAACTAATAGACATATAGCTTATGTGGTCAACTTACAGACGATCTGAAGGACGAGAGGGACAGCGATATGAACCCCTCGATCGACACAAAAGCCCCATGCTATCACAGCTCCGGAGAAAAGCACTAGCAACGCCGGCATGGTCCTCAGACGTGCATACTCCTTAGGGAACATAATAGCGCCGTCAGATTCCTCGACCGTCTTCTTAATACGAGCATAGTCCCAATCGAGAAACTTGCCGGTAAGGGTGCTGCCAACGATCATGCCAAATCCTGTAGGTAAGTAGCATAGCCCGAGTGCGGTTTCGGATAGCCAAGGGTAGACTTTGGCAAAGGAAGAGGCGACCGTCGTCACGACAGTGTTGTTGACTGCATAAACGACGCCCGTGAAGGTTAGGGTTATGGCGACATCGGGATATACGAGGATAACGAAAGGGTTGATTGACCGCCGGACACCAGACTTGTTGCGCTGGGTCTTGTTCTTCCTTCGAGATCTACCTACGATGGGCAACAGAGGGGTGTAAATCCCGCCAAGAGAGATACTCCCGTTGCCAACGAGGTTTCGAAGAGTCTCTGGAAGGAACCTATGGAGATGGGCAGTCATTAGGATACGACTTTGAGCAAGGGAGAAGATGGGCTGGCCTGGCTTGTCAAGCGGAACTTACAACAGGATGAATAGAAGGCAGCAAACAGCCATAATGACTTGGAACCAGAAGATTGAACGCCATCCAAGTTTATCGGAAAGAGCACCACCAATTGCGGGAGCGATGCAGGGTGAGAGCTACTAGTGTTAGCTATATGAGGGAGGATTGTTGACAAGGCAATGGTAGCTAGACGTACCATGGGTCCGAGGTTGAACGTGCCAAAGAACCCTCCTCTCTCTTCAGGAGTCGAAATATCGCCAATGACACCCGCTCCTATTCCCCAACAGGTCAGGATCAAGTATCGATGGTTCGAGGAAAAGGATGACTGACCGAGGGCAATTGTGCTAGCGCAGCCTGCAGCCTGTAGACAGCGGAGGACAATTAAGAGCCAGAAAGCGTCCGTAGGAATCACGGCTATTCCTATACACGCTCCGATCAAGATGGTCAGGCAGACTAAAAACACTGGTCGCCTTCCGTAACGGTCGGAGAGAGGTCCCCATAGCATCGGCGCTGTTCATTCACACGTATTAGGGGAGAGGCGTCTGAGACACTGGATAGGAGATGAGATGGAGGGTGGGGGGTGAACTGTGCTATGGAGCGCATAACTTACAGACACCTTGGGTCGCAAGGAAGGCTGTGACTGTCAAGTTGAGGAGCTCGACGGACTTGCCAAATGCTTCCGATAGTTTAGGGATCGCAGGTAAGTAAATGTTTGCCGGCAGCGGACTAAGCCGCAATGTTAGAGTATGATGTGCGATGAGGGGGATGACGATAGGTAATTTACCTATAGAAACCCGCGACAGCGACCATCGCGACGATGAACCACTTCTCTTTGCGAGTGAATATGCTGTAGGGCTCCGCAGGTGCGTTCTCCCCCAGTGGAAGCACGAGATTCTCCTGTCCGGTCCGAGAACTCGGAGCAGGCACAGCGCCGGTCCCGGGATCGGGGCCATCGGTTTTAGGTTCAACCATCGTGGGGCGCAACTCGGAGGCCGGGAATCGGGGAAGTGGATGCCGTGATGGAACCTTCCGGACGGTCAAATGGACTTGTGAATTCCTTGGCGGAGGGAAAAATGAGAACAGGAGCAAGAAATGCCCCTTTGCGGTTCTCCGGCTGGCGAAATACCCATACTCCTCGGCCTACGAAAAATCTTGACCGAAGACATTTTGGACCCCACGTAGACCCAGAAATCGGCCAAAAGATTTCGGCGCCGGTTTCGGAAGAGGCGAACAGCGGCGGGTCGGCGGCGGCACGTCCATCCGAGAAGAGGGATGGGCCAGTCCCGTTTCTTAGGCTATGAGCGATTCGCATTAGATAGCCTATCGTCATTGACACAATCCTTCGCTAGACTTGCACAGCTTGCTAGGTAAGCGGACTGGCACATTGTGGATCTGTGTGGAATCGGCTCGTGGGGATTTTGGGCCGGTTTGCAGTGATGTACCCGGCGCATATCCGGGGTGCCAAGTTCAAGTTTAGTGACAGGCTATCATGGACCAGTGGCTACCAGGAAGTCCGATGTATCGGAGGCCAAGACTTGAACGTCCGGCAACCTCTTTTGCCCGTTTCTTATCTTGACAAGAGATGCGGCTGCGAAGGGGTGCGGTCGGCGACCTCTTGGCAACCAGGTTTAACTTGCACACACCTTAGCAAAGAGAAATCTCCAGTCACGCCTGTCAACCTGTTCAAACATACGACGCTCCTGTTGTCAGTCACCCAAACCTCCGGGGCCATTGCCACGGTCAATAATTGAGAGACTCGATTTTCATGGATTACCGAAGGAGCAGGTTTGACCATGTCCGAGAGTGACCATTGACCATGTCAAATTGCCTCCAATTACTTGAAAGACCTGGTCCTAGGTGGACGATGAAGCATTTTAACCTCCACCGTGATCAGAAGTGGATTTGTTTCCTCGACCTCCGCCAATCCGCCAGTCTAAGGTCTTGCGCAGCAATCTCGCCGTAATAGGAGAAGTCTGCAGCAAATAGAGGCATGATTGAGCGTCTTAAGCAGAACGGACTCTATGAACCAAGTTCTCCGGAAACAGCCTCCAGCAAAATCGGGAAGAACGATGTGGAAAGGGAACGCTCAATGAGGCAAATGTAACTACGGATTGTCAAGGCCAAACGTACTCTTCCGGCACGAGTTCCACGGAGCCAAAGTACGACGACCACCGCAACGTCCCGGTGGTCATAGAGGCGCTGGCTCTAGTTGATACTCATTTCCGAGCCATGCCCTCTTGAGTAATTTGAGGATTGTAAAAGTAAACGTATCAGAAGGCGAATGAAGGGTCATGAATGAACAATCCGTATAGTAGTATGTTATGAGGAGGTGGACTGTGACGGAAGGTTTGATTATTTTGATAACGCGTATAGAGTTATCATTCACGGCCTGGATAACGGTTACGAATTTGAGATTAAGTCTGATCACAACTTCTGGATAGGAGCAACAGATTCACTCATGGCACCATGATCCTACGCACGATGGAGCTTACGTGACGAGGTTGTGAAATGCAGCTCCGGCTCATGATTGTAACTCATAACTGAAGTTACCGCGTTATCCACGAGTATTAGTAGCACAAGTACACGATTTGAAGCAACGCCATCTATTTACGCCACTGCTCATTCTTCGCCAGTCCTATGGTGACATGGTGCGCTGACTGGATGCCTAATCCACATACACTCGTCTTTTTTCTCAGACTCTCCGTTGCCAGTCTCGTAGACACTGCCCTTGCCGTAGCCCGAAGTATGCTGAATTGAGCTAGACTCGTAAGCCACACATGGCCAGTATCACATCCCCTGTCTCCTCCTCAGTGTTCACGTCCCCGACATATCCCATCTTGCCGTCGCCTACTTGCGCGAAAGAGATCGCGGCCTGTGTCAAATCTGCAACTTCCTCGGCGGAGAAGACATGTGACTGAGTGACTGAGGTCTCGTTTGGGCCGTATAGGACCGCAGTCGGATGCACCCCCTTCAGAAATAATGCCTTCTGGCTGTACCGGGTCGGAAGTCTCTCTGCAGCGCTACCGGCTGCCTGTGGGTTGAGCGTGACCGTGGTTCTGTGGTAGTCGCCCCTTGCCCAGTCTAATCCTGCTTTTGCGAAGAAGGGCTTGATGTTGTCGGGCTTGACAAAACTGCTGAAATGACCCATGACAATGGCTGTGCCGCCCTGGCGGACATAGGCGATGACGGCGTTCCATACGTCAGGAAACGCCTCGGTGAGAGCCGAATCCGTAATGAGCACGGCGGCCGGGGGCGGGTTCTGTTGCAAGCGGTTGAGGGCGGCAGCCGGCTTTTTGGTTCGTTGCATCGATGCCTTCTCCAGGAGTCGACTGAGCAGGCCAGCGTACATCTCGTCAAAAAAGGGCTGGTAGTCTAACGAGATGACAACGAGTTGAGGCTTAGACTCCAATGAGGTGCTCATGGTGGCTACGTGAAGGCGAATGCGTTTGTTGTTGAGGCCTTCATCAAGAGATTGGATTAGGAGGTGGTGAATATTAATCACGTCGCTGCCCGATCACCTAGGGGCTTGTGGGTCCATTTATACGATGCCCTCGCGGTTGATTGGCCGTATTCTGTGTCGTCGCTGCTTGCTTTGTCCAGGCCATTTGATTGCCTCGTAGTGACATGAAGACCCCTCCAATATCACGTGAGGTGAGTTGTTCTGGCCGTATCGGTTGGCGAGGAAGTGCTGATTCCCCGTAGCAATGCTGGGGCCATGCATCAACTGTGATCCCGTGCGGGAGAGGCTTTTGGCCAGGGAGTAAGTTGTGCGGCTTGCTATACGGAGCCGTTGGGCCGCCGGGGACACAAGTCGCTAAGAATCTATAACTAAAAGTTATAACCATTTCACAAAGCAGTCTACTTCCATGGTTCTTGATTCCCTTCAGACGTGCAACCCATCGTCTCCTCGCCTACAAACTCATTTCTGGCTGCGCAGCAGCGTATCTGGCAATACCAAATGTATCTTATTTGCATCGTGTCGAAATTCTGTTCCCGAAGGCCACTAGCTGGGCAGCTTACTGAGGCGTACATGCAGTGCGTAGCGCCAGAAGTTATTGAATTTTTGGGTCAGTTGGTCGGCGCGTGGCACACCTCCTTCTTCCTTGCAAAAGTAGCAAGAGGGGGAGGAGTCGTTAGGAGAGTAGAAATCAATTGAACATATATTAGTGAACCGCTATTGACGCATGGAGAAGCTTGGGTTTGTGGACTAGGGAACCTCAAATCCAACGGCTAATTTGCTCACCTTGACTCCTGCAATAGAACGTGCTTCTCTAGGAATGCCGCGCGTCGGGAGCATCGAGCAAACAAAGTGATATTCAGGGCGGCGTCATCCTTCCCTACGACCCTGAAGCAAGACCGCAGCCGTCACAACACACCTTCTTTGTTAGCAAAAGTTCCATCAAAGAAAATCTTCTTCTCAAAGTGTTGTATTCTCGTTGAGCCATTTTCAGGATCATCGATGCCGGCCGAATAAGAATGCATGTAAACAGACGAGATGACGATTATACATGGTCGGTGGTGCTGCAGCAGCCTATGCAAGAAGGAAGCAAACAACACGTTTTCGGCGGCAGGCCGTCTCGCACGGGATTGCTCATGTTGGAACAACGCCCGAGATGGGGCCCTGTAGAGAGATCTCGCACCAACCAACTGGGACGGAACTCATTCGGAGATCCCATACCATGCCCTTCGTCGTCTTCTTTCTCCATACTGCGGAAGTGGCGGGAGCACGATCCGGGAGAAAACGTTGGGACGACTATAAGGAGAAGGAGAAAAGAAAGGGCATTTTTTGCTATTCGCCGCATACTGTACGCAGGACATGGCGCCCCGAGGCCACGGAAATGAAACCTCATCGCCACTCGATCTGTGTCACCTACTCGACCGAAGGAGGTTGCATGGGATGAGACTTAGGTTGATGTAGGGAGGGATACAGGAGGAAAAAATGCACGTTCTTGCTTCTTGCTCGAAAGCAGGCGAGAAACGCGAGAGTATTGGACCAATAGCTGGCCGGTGCTGGCCCCAGTACCAGTTTACGCTCACTCTCACTCTCATCTTCATTTTCACTCTTACTCTCACCTTCACTTCCATTGTCACTGTCATCCTCCCTCCACCCGTCTTACTTTCTGTATCCGCATCATCGGTGACAAATCGCGGGTGTCCCTCAGCAATGACTGACCAGCAAACAACAATCCGAGCCGGTTGCAATTGAGGCATGTTACAGCCCAGAGTCTGGTTTCTTTGAACCCTCATTCTAAGCACAAGTTATCGCTGCCTCCTCTTTCCCCTTCGATCGTGATGTCGGGAGTCGTTTGCAAGGGTTGCACGCCAGGCCGCCAGCCACTGGAGCGGGAACGGCGTGAGAGGCGATCTTATCCCAGAACCAAGTCCAGGGGAACACGGAACCAAACCAGGACGTCGTGAAACCACGGCATCGTCCCATCCAGACGGCATTGTAGTCTGTAGTGATTCTATCGAGTTGAGGCGCTGTCGCCACACCACACCCGGAGGACGGTCTTAGAACTTTCTAGCTCCCCTCCCAGTGGCGGCCGTTCAAATAGGGTTTCGCCTCGTTCAGAATGTTATCTGGATGTGATTGGACTATTTCTTACCCGGATGGGCGTTCGTCCTGTGGTCACGCAGATGGCTTATGCGGGTTGAGAGAGGTGTTGTCGGGTATCGCCCGCACCAGCGAGTGTTGTTGGGACTGAATAATCCGGCCGGATTATTGCCAAGATAACCGGGAGCGTCGATGCTTAGACCTCTTCTTAGGCTTGGCCTCGTGAGCCTTTGGGGTCCATCGAGCATTTCATAGGAGCCCTACGTACGTAGAACTTGCAAATTGTTGACGACCAATCCAAAGCTCCCAGATCGAGCGTCACTTTTTCACTGGTTGATGCAAAGGAGAGATGTGGAAAAGAGAAACGTGGGAACTCCGCCTTCTCCGGAGTGGATGCTCGGTGGTGCTATGATTTCAGTCTGGGATGGGCTGATGTTGACCAGGAAATCCGGGGAAGAGGAACCTTGACACATTACGATCTAGATTTTCCCTTCCCCGCCAAGGAACAAGACCAACGAAAAAACGCGCATTGCTTGATTTGGGAGCCCGTACGGATAATTAGACTGCGGTGCAGGTTAGCTCACGCCTCAACCTCAAGCTTGCCCCCCGCTGGCGACGCCGCCAGCTCGAGGGCCACAGTTCGTGTCAAAGTCGGTCTCGATGGCGGCAAAGCTTATCTTGTCGACCGCTTCCCCAGCCGTCTTGCTCGCAGTGCCCTGGGCGGGGGCTGCTCCTAGGACATCCGACACGGACTGGGAAACGGGCGCGTCAGTTGCCAAGACCACGCTGTTCTCCTCTTTTGCCATGAGCTTTCGGTGAGAGAAGGAACTTGTGGCTTGCACATCTCATGACGGCGCACCTGTCTAGTGAAAATCTGCCTTTATCCATTGGCTTCCGTCGGTATGGAGACCTCGTGTTGCTCAACTCTGGTCAGCAAGCTCATTGCTCATAAGACCGTCGAATAGCTAGCTCGGGCGCCCGCCAAGCACCAACCAACGCCCACGGTGTGATACCCGGTCTCGGCTTCACTGGAGCGGAGAATGAGAATAGCGGGAAGAAGCCCGGTGTAGCCCCCCATCATCCATGTCGCTGATGAGAATGAAGACAGGCTGGACTGGGCATAATCCACCCCAATGGAACCAGAATTGATCGCACATGACAGAGAGACAGAAGTCAAAAGCACGCGATGCCCCATTGGCCTTTTCTCTAGCAAGATCTTGGCAGACCAGGAAACAGGACTTCCCACAGAGCCCAGAGGTTCAGAGGATCACAGACGTCGGTAAGAATTCCCCTAGTTTGGCAAAGAGCCGTAATTTGATTAGCCCGCCCCCACTGCCGGGCCCCTCCCCAAGACTTTCCAAGACCTCGACCCTCTACTGAAAAGGATCCTTAGACTAATCGGAGCTCTCTCGTCAAACTCCACGAATCTCTCTGTGCGGGGAAAATGCCTAGGAACAGGATTGTGGGGGATGGATGGAGAGAGAGGAGGGGCACGGCATGGGGGTTTTGTGAGAAGGCTGGTTCCCTGTCTCTGGCCAAGTATCTCGCTCAATGTCCGAACTTTTTCTGCTTCTTATGCTTATTTCGTCTGGGGGCCTCCACGAATGTCGGTGGATGGGTGGAGAGACTCGTGAGGGGAAGATGGAGCCACGATGATGACAAAAGGATGATGGCGGCACCGAAGAGAGAGAGATGATGTCGGGGAAGAACTCCGTCGAAAAGTGTTCATGTTCTTCATGATGCCCACCAGCACCTCCACCAGCCTCCAGGTTCCCTCCAGGTTCCCCAACCTCTTCCCCGTTTTCTCCCCCGCGCCATGATGTGAACGCCCATCACCACGAGAAGAAGCTTGTGAAAAACTTGGGGGAGGACGGCTCGAACTTAATGCAGCACCTGTCCTGAAGGACTCACATACTTCGGAGACAAGGAAGCTAACGGGAAGAATCGAACATTCCATGCATTCAGCTTGACCTTCTTGTCCCTCCAGCGTTTTTGTTGGTTTTCGTGAACGTCCAGCATTCCTCAGCTTGCAGGGTACAGCCTTTTCGCAAGTAGCACAAGCAAATCCCTTGGATCACACGTTGGGACGTGCAGTAAATGTGCCGCCAGCAAAGAGCAATGGCCTCATTCCAATAGGCCGATTTGCAATATCCTTAGGGCACACTGCCCGTCGTGTTTGCGTCTGGTGCCAGCACAAACGCAGGCGTCTCGGGTTGGGCAGAAAAAAGTTGAGGGCTGCGCTCGACGAGTCATGGATATTGCTCAAACGGCCTGGGCATCATTGACTCCAGTTCTCTCTTCTCTATCACTTCCCATCGTCGTATTGGAAACGGACCATTCACCTGTCTGGCTTATTCTTGCAGATGCTGCTTCGTGCTCTCTTCCCCCCATAAACCATTTCGAGACCCCTATCCTCTGTTCTGCCCACAGCCTGCCTTCCTGACTAGCCCCAGACTGACCAGTCTGCGGACCAATCGCTAGCAACAAACTGCTCCAGGGTTGGCTCATGAGAAGTGCCAAGAGCTCTGGGCATACATTAGCGGGGGCAAGTCATCGGTCGTACGGACGAGGAAGTTGTACAACTTTTGCTGAATGCGAGTCGAGGAGTCGAGACGTCGGAGACACAAGCAACAAGTCCAAAGTCCTAACCCTGAGCCAGAGCTTGAGCCAGCCACACGCATCCCCAGCCCGGAACACCCCTGTCGTTTTGTTCGTCTCGAGATGCAATCCAGCTGCGAGGAGGACCACGGCCAGCAACCTGCATGCTGCATGGCTAAGTAGTACGTACCGGAAGCCAAAACCCTGCAAACCCTGCCCGCAGCTACGGATGAAGCACTCCTCCTCCCATGCTCCCAGAGCTACCAGACCTAGATCCAGTCTAAGTCAACGTCGTGGGCGGCACGGGGACGAAGCTATGACTGGCAGAACAGTGTTCCCGGTACCGAATCTGAAGTACTCCCGTCCCCCTCCCGTCGGAAGCCCGCACGGTGATGGCTGTTTACACAGTACTTCCGAAGAGAGGGGGGCCCTCCACCGAAACCATTCAGATGAGAAGCCAATTTCGTCCTTCCCATTGGGGTATGTGATGTATAGAGTGTGAGTGTGAGTGTGAGTGGATCGGGGGTAGCACTCGGCGGCCACGGAGGGTCCCGGGCATGGCAGGATCGTCTTTGAATATGAGAGGGAGACGACACGGCTGCCTACATCCCATGTTGTCGTCGAATTCATAAGAAGCAGCGCTCAAAGTTTCATCCCACATTGGCTTCGGATCTACCCCTCAAACTCATCCAGGTTGTTTTGGGACGCATCTTCTCTCTCTCTGAGGGTTTCTCTCTTACAATTAACATTCCCATCTCTCCTCTCAACGCTTCCCGTCTCCCGCGTTCCACCACATCTCGACTCTTGCTCAACCTCTTCCCTCGCCCGCTCTCATCCTGAACTTCTGTTACCAGTGAATACACCTGAATAACCCGACCAATTGAGCGAACGACGCACCAAAATTAGTGCGCCTGCCTTTCTGACGGCTGCTACCTCTCTTGATTGACGTTTCTTTTTCATTTATTCATCTCTGATAGGGAAGAGGGAAGCAAACCTTTCTGCAGGATCCCACAAGCAAACCTCGGTAGAACAACACGCCTTGTTTCAACGCGCGCGCGCATACGCAAATCCCTTCGCACATCGAAAACCTTGCCCGCTACCAACGATCATCGTTCCAATACCGTAGCCATGGATCGCAACGGAAAGAACGACCACGAGCTCGCCGAGAGCTCGGATGAGAAGCCCATCGACTCCCAGCTCGAGCAGGCGCAGATGCTCGCCGATCTGCCCGATCCCGACGCCGGAAAGTCTGCTGAGGAGCGTGCCGCCATCGTACGTGTGCTCTCTCCCCCGTTGATGCGTGATGACATCGTGAGGTCTTTACTCACTCGTCAATTCAAACGACGAAGAGATGAGCCGGGGTGTGCTAACGTTTTCTCTCGAACCTTAGGACAAGAAGCTCATGTGGAAGGTCGACCTTTGGCTGGTCCCCTGTTTATCCCTCCTTGTAAGACATGATGTTCCCTCTCGCTCACCTCCCTCCGAGGATTCCAGCGCATGAGCGGCTGCGCGCGCACAACATGGTTGACGGCATACTGATTTCATATTTCTACATAGTACCTACTCTCTTTCCTCGACCGAACCAACATTGGCAATGCGCGTCTCGCCGGCATGGAGGATGACCTCAAAATGAGCGGCACCGACTACAACATGTCACTCACCATCTTCTTCATCAGCTACGCCGTCTTCGAGCCCGCCACCAACGCCCTGCTCAAGCGCCTCACGCCCCGCATCTTCTTCACCGGAATCATCATCGTCTGGGGCATGATCATGACCCTCATGGGTCTGTGCACCAACTTCTCCGGTCTCCTTGCGGCTCGCTGGTTCCTCGGCATCGCTGAGGCTGGTCTCTTCCCTGGTAAGCCCACAACCTCTTCATGGGTTCATAGACACCTATCGTAGTGAGGTTCCAGAGGCTAACGTGAGACTCTAGGTGTTAATTACTACCTTTCCTGCTGGTACAAGGGATCCGAAATCGGTGTCCGCTCCGCCGTCTTCTTCTCCGCCGCCGCCCTCGCCGGCTCCTTCGGTGGTCTCCTCGCTGCAGCCATCGCCAAGATGGAAGGCATCGGCGGTAAGCCCGGCTGGGCCTGGATCTTCATCATCGAGGGTCTGGCCACCGTCTTCGTCGGCATTTTCTGTTGGTGGATGGTCTTCGACTGGCCCGAGAACGCCCGCTTCCTGACCCCCGACGAGCGCATCCGCGTCCAGCGCCGCCTCATCGCCGACAAGCAGGGCCGCACTGCCGAAGACTTTGACAAGCGCCATATCTATGCTGCTATGTCGGACTGGAAGACGTATGGCTACATGGTAATCTACATGGGCTGCCTCGTACCCCTCTACGCCTTCTCCCTCTTCCTACCTACAATTCTCCGCGGCATGGGCCATCAAGGCACCAAGGCCCAACTGCTTTCCGTCCCGCCTTACGCTGTTGCTGCTGCTCTCACCGTCACTGTCGGTGTCATTGCCGACAAGACCCGCTGGCGTGGATATTGCAATGTCGCGACTGTCACTATTGGTATCGTCGGTTTCGTCATGCTCATCTCCACGACCAACCCGCAGATCCAGTACGCCGGAACCTTCCTCGGCGCCGCTGGTATCTACCCTACCATCTCAAATACCCTCTCCTGGGTCATCAACAACACCGAGGGCTCTCTCAAGCGTGCCTTCGTCCTTGGGATGGTTGTTGGATGGGGTAACCTCAACGGTGTCGTCTCCTCAAATATCTACATCAAGACCGAGTCTCCTCGTTACCTGACCGGTCATGGGGTTGTCTTGGGCTACCAGATTCTCTTCCTCCTCGGCGGATCCATATTTATGCACTTTGCTCTTAGAGTCTCCAACAGCCGCCGCAGAGCCGGCAAGATGGACGCCCAGTGGGCTGGCATGACTGATGAGCAGAGATGGGTTGCCGGGGACAAGCGCCCCGACTTCATGTACACACTCTAGGTGCTATACGGTGCTTTGGTTTGCTTTTCCAGCTATAGAAATTGGGTCAGAAGGCATGGGCTCTCCGTTAAAGGATTGAACAAACACGTATGGGTTATATAAGCTAGTGCCGTCAGAGCGCTTCTTTGTATATTCTTTGTCTTTTTGAAGTCAATGATACCATTTCCGCATTCCGCTTTGTCCTTTGCTCTCTTTCTCCCCCACTGACTATAAGGAGAATTACTTCCTTTTCCGCATACTACTCGGGGCACGGCCAGATGTATTAGGGATGCAGGACGCTCTCAGGTAGCGACAAAGGGAATATCATTAAAGTCTATGTAGTCCTTCAAGATCTCATTCTAGTATCTTACTAGTAGTTTCTGTAGAAATGGATTCTCTGGATCAAGAGCCGTCGCTGTCTGAGTCCAACTCAATGAGGGGCTTTGCAAAAGGCGACAGCCAATTTACGCCACTGGGCACTTCCACTTCATCTTCGTCCTGCTGTTGAGTGATGGCCATTCTTCGAGACACTTCGCTGGCCCACTCACGTTCAACGAGTGGTGTAAGCGCAACATACGTCCCTAATGGCGTCAAACCGATTCCGCAATGTAAATCCTCAAGTTCCCGGTCGGGCTGAACCAGAAATGTCATTCCTGATCTATCGAATGACGTTCTCAGTTCGACCTTCTGATGCGTTGGCCACA
This sequence comes from Colletotrichum godetiae, assembly GCF_030913485.1. Taxonomy (NCBI): domain Eukaryota; kingdom Fungi; phylum Ascomycota; class Sordariomycetes; order Glomerellales; family Glomerellaceae; genus Colletotrichum; species Colletotrichum godetiae. The sequence continues at coordinate 295,629 of NW_026851292.1, read as the reverse complement.
ACACCTGACCTCCGTGAACCATATGTCTCTCGAGGATCAGGCACTCATACATGGGATTCTGTTCTGCAGGGAGAGTAAGCCTGAACTGCCATTTCCCTTCAGGAGGTATGAGTAGGTCAAGGAAGTCGTAGGTCACGCCGCAGTCCAGCCATGTTCGTCGTCGTGGGTGTGATTCTGTATCCCAAAAGGGATCGCATACTATCTTGAATCGGTTCGTGCCGTCTGTCTCGAAGGAATGGTATCTGGATCGCCTCCATCCTTCGCCCTGTGGTACAATTGTCAATGAGATGAAGGTAGGAGGAATTTTGACAGTTCGCATGGCCTACCGCGTTCGCTAAAACCACTTTTGCAAAGTGGTCCCATTCTTCATCGCCGCCACCGCCCCGGCCTCTCATCACTTGGATGCCAAAAGCAGCCCCATCTTTGATATACTCCTGAATCCTTTGATTTTTGGCTGTTGCCAGTGCTGCCCCTTTGGCAATATTGAATGATCTGGTAAAGGCCGAGGATTAGGACAACGATCCAGTGTCGGACTGATAGCAGTCTCTTCTGCCTGACGGAATGACGATCAACTTACTCGTATGGGGACTCCGACATTGAGATTTCGTCCAGGAAAATTGGACAGGGAAGCTTTGCGCTGTTGAAAACTGTCTGTACTGTAGCTTTCAAGCACTCTTTGACAAACTGGTTTTTCGCGCTCCCGCCGGATACAACAACACGACCACCGACACCAGTGCGAGACTTGATAAGCCGAGCTATCTCTCTAATACCCTGTTCTGCTTCCTGGAATGGCCCTTTGAGAGCTGCCCTGAAAATTTCAAAAGTCTTGAGAGCCGGGATATCGACGTGGAAATGCTGGGAATCAGAAGGATAATCTTTCGGCCTCCTTATAGTCAGATTCAAGGCCCATGAAGTCGCCCCTTCGCTGAAGGTATTGGCCATGAGCTGCCACCGAAATTCTTTCAGAATTGCATTTCGAAGCAGTTGCGTTACGTGGGCACTATCCAAATTGCCCTTATTCGATTTAGTGTGTTCAACACAGAACTCGCTGACGTCTGCTTCCCACATGGCTGTACCACCAACCTTTCCTGTTATCAACCAAGTTGTAAGTCTGCTAAAATTCGGCATTCCTTCTCAGAAACATGCCTTGCTTGATTTTTAAGCTTACCAAATGGTTCATCGACCCTGAAAAACGCCGTCTTGTCGTTGCTTCTTCTCACGAAGAAAATGCAGCCATTCTTGCCAAGCATGTTAATTAGCTGTACAAACCAAATGCAACTGGGAGACTCACCATGCTGTGTCCACCGAAATCAAGAAAGAGAACGTATTGACTCTCGTCGCTTCCAAGTATTCTGTCTGCGACGTCGCTATCCTGACAAACATAATGAGCGATTGCCTCGACTTCTGTGTGGAAATGGACACGATCGAATTGGAATGACCAGAAGGAAAGCAAATTGGACTTCTCCCTGACAAGTTCCGCGTACTTCTCGTGCTCTTCTAGAGTCCAGTGAGCAGGAACCGACAGGCCAAAGTCGACAATCTTTAAAGGCATGCTCTTCTTCTGGCACTCCGACTCCAGCCGTTGAAATACGGCTGTCAAAATTGCTGCAACACCCTCTTTCCCTCGGTCTTCGAAGTTAGGGTTGTTGATATTTCTCACTGCTTCTGCTCGGAGAGGGTTCTCTCCATCGATGCCTCTCCCATTGCCCAGGAAGAACTTGGCCGAGACCTGAGTAGTGGAGGGGCTAAGCTCATCGCCAGTGTAGACTCTTCCAGTCCCTGAAGTGTTGATGTAGCCGTTGAAGGCGCCTTTCTCGTATCGGCTACCGTCTTGGGTTGTCAATGCCTCTGGGTTGTATAATTCCTTCAGCCGCAAGTTGCTCAAGTAGCAGATCACCAATCGAACAGAAGTACTGCCCCAGTCCAACGCTACGATTCTTTTCCTTTCAGTCAGATGGCAAATGCTGAAGTCGAACGATAGTAGCGATTACTCACATTTCCTCACGTCTAGACATTGTAAGATTTCCGCACACGGACTTTCACTGCGATGTGAGTTTATTCCAGATCCCCATGGACAGAACGCAAGACAAGCATCCGTGGCCGAGGTAAGTACAAGAACTGGGAGGCCCCTACAAACATGAAAGTAGATCCTATGCCGCTCGGTTGGGAACCCAGCCATTTTTAAAAAAAACACAAACCTAGACTTAGACTGCAGTCCACCGAAACCCCCAAGGCAATCATTCCCACTTATTCACAGTGCGTCGGGATACATTTGCGATGACTCGGGTGCCTCTGCCCGTATGTTGATGGGGTTTAAAATACTCTGAGTGGGACTCCATACATATTCGCAGGGAACATACCTTATTCCTATTGAGTGGCTTTAAACGTAGGCTAGAAGAGGAAATCACACACCAAGCGGAAAATGTGCCCCAGAGTAAGACAGACAGCTTTTAGTGCAACTCGTTGCCGGCATCCTTGTGGTTAGGGAACGCATTATCCTGCTTGGGCTATATGAAATTGTGAATTCAAGAAAGTATCGGGCGTAACTCTCACCGCCCCGAAGTGGGTACATGGACTGGTGAGGTATCCTGTCTGCAGGCCCCGTGGCTCATCTCCTTCCATGTATTATTTACTCTATGTATGATACACTAGAATGGCACCTGAACTCTGTCCAACCACCAGATTGTGCTGCCGGCTGTCTGGGAGAGCTGTTACACAGTGTGCTGCCTTCAGGTAGGTACTTTCCCGGGTACCTTAGTCAAAAGAGCCTTCGAATACATGAAGCCGTCTGTTCCCAGCAGTGCAAACCCTGCACTCTTCCATCCCTTTAAAACTCTCGCCAAAGAAGTTTTTCTCCAAAACAAGCTCACATCATCACCGGAAGGTTGTCTCTGCCCCATCTTCCGAGATAACATCTCGACAGTATCCCCAATCATGTCAACCCTACTAAGTCAATCGAATTCAGAGGCCAGGCAGATAAGAGTCGAGTTGCAGCTGTTGAAGAATGAGATGAGAAAGCAGCTCCAACAAAGGCTGTATCATCTTGTGGAGGCTCATGAGAATGATAGGAAGGACATTCTTGCTCGTTTCTTGACTAAGGCTTCATTGACTTACTCTGGAAGCTTTGAGAAGCTCCGGGGCGACATCGAACATGACTTTGAATGTTACGTCGCTTTGATCCGATATAGTCAAGGCAATTCGAGTGGTCTTTCATTTACAAACAAAGCACCACCGCCGCCTTGGGATAACACGGAATTCGATTTTGCGCGTATGTTCAGCACAAAAAAACCGGAGGCATCGCATCAAGTGAGTCTATGTTTCGTGATGTATACTTTTGTGGGAGGAAACTGACATTTCTGACTCTGAATCTACAGGAAGCTGCTTCATCGAAAGAGGTTGTTCCCTATGGCAACGACTCAACCCTGAGTACCGAGCCATCAACCGAATTCTCAGACTCGCCAAGCACAAACCTCTCTTTACCTCCCATATCGCGTCGCGCTCGAGGACAGGAGCAAAGACACCAACGAGTTGTAGACAAGAGGCCGTTAGTTCGCAAGAAGAAGATACCGGCGCCGAGAAGCACTGTTATGAAGACAAGTGTAGCAACAAGAGCCTGCCAACAAAATCCCAGCATGGCCTTTTGCTATGACTTGGGCGGTGGCAGTGAATACTACATCTTGCACTGCCCAAATGTGTCCTCGGGCTGCAAGTTCTCGTTCTCGAGCCATCCCTTCGTCACCGGGCTAGCTTCCCAACATTTTAAGGAGTGCGGCATTGCTTTTCAGGACGACACAGACATCGTTCGTCGTTTTGCATACCGACGTAAGTATCCCCCAGGAAACGAGTTCTTTCTCGCTACCTAAATCCTTTGGACGAATAATGAGATGAACGCTGACATGCTAAGTCGAGCGACAAATGGGTCATGAGAAAAAGGTCTCCTCGGAATGGGTTGCTAAATATAATCGCAGGGTTGAGAGTCTTGCCACTCTGCAGACCATGGAAGATTGAAGAGCAGTACGGGATGCATTGGCCGCATGCTATTGATTTCTTGATAGCTTCGAGCTTTACATTCGTTTTCGGTAAAGCGGTATCAAATAAAAAGTCACAAACTTTCTGGAAGAAGTGCCTGCGTTAAGCTATCTAAGTAACACTGGCTATTTTAGACGAGCAGCTCCTCGGTTGGACAGGTGGCTCCGCTATCGGTTGCGTCTATCCCTCCCGCCATCAGATTTCTTTTCGTCGAGATCCCGAGTTCAATTTTCACTTTCCCCTATGTACACTCTCATAGATTCTTTTTGGTAACCGATGTAGGCGTTTTCTATCTTTGTAGGCTGAACCAGCGCTCATCAATCAAATAAGTTGATTAACAGAAGGTTTTAGGAAGGATGAAAGTTGAGGCTGGGTTTGTCTAACTGAGTATGCCTCGTTCTCGACAGCTATGCTGCTGGCTTTGTATTTGTAGTCATCTACCACCAATGCATAGTAACATGCAGAATGCCATGGGCAAATACACGGCTACGGTGGAAATGGCCGGGTAAGGTAGGGAACACAGCACAGTGCCGAGAGTACTCGGGAAGGACTTCTAAGTGACTTGCCTGTCATTGCAAGTCTAGCCTGTTCAGCCCCGCTTTTGGGGTGATAAATGGTGTTCTTGTTTTCTAAAATCTCTTTCAACAAAGTGTAGGGGACACAGGTAGATAATAAATTCGAGACGCACTATTTGATGTTAAATAGAAACTTATAGAACCTGGATCTGCGCCAGAGCACACTCGACAAGACGAAGAAGTGCCCACGGGGGCCTCGCGCTGCGCACAATAGGGTCGATACGGCGTTCCAAGAGCAGGCTTGATTATGACCTACCCAAGTTATGACCTGTTGAACCGACCGGCGATCCCATAGCTATCGAAAGGTCACGCTGCCAGTGGACAGGGGTTATATGTCATCTCTAGGTACGAGTACATGGTGATTCCTCACCATTCTTGCCCCCACCCTACGTATTGATATGAGTTCTAGACGCAACGAATGAAGTACCATCAAGCTCGGCCTCAACAAATTGATTATCTCCACGTCTAGGCGAATGCAGCACGGAAGTTTGAACTATGTTCTGGTCAGCCGCCGCGTGTCTTACTAGGTAGATACCCGGGGGGCGCAATTTAAAGGAAGGTGATTGCATATTGACCGTGCCAGAATCTGGTCCCATGATGAAGGGGATGGAAGATAACACAGAAACGTGGAAGCAGTCTTAAGTTTGTAAGTGAAACAGCTTAGCGTCAAGTTGATCGAGCATATGGTATGCAACTCATTGCCCCGATCACCATACATAAGCCAGTCAGGGGTCAGCCCGTAAAACTTGTCTCTTTGCTGTGTTGAGACTACCTCAACTTTTGTTATCGACGGCATCCGGCTTATACCGAGTCAAGTAAAGGCTGGAAAATACATATGTGTTCCATCATGTGCCAAAGCTTCAAATGCCCTGTGACCTTCGTCGATGGTGTCACAAAATCTTGTCCTAGGGACCAGGGATTGCTGCAACGGTGATGTTTCCAGATGGAGAGCCAACGCCCATTTACACAGATATGAGCTGTGTTGATGCCAAGGGTTTATTCGACATGGGCCATGCTTAATTACATGGGCCATATGACGCGAGTTCCGTAAGTAGCAGGATAGGCGAGAGATATTTGCTGGCCAAGTCAAGCCTAGCAAAGCAAAAGAAGAGGCAGCCAACTATAGGATCGAAATCCAGACCAGGCTGCTGCTGGTATCCATCCGGCTACCTTATATGCTTACGCCTACCTCCTTAGTCTCACAAGTACCTAGTTCTGCCCCCGTTCCAAATTAGGTGCTTGGCTACGTGTGTATCTTTATTCAGACATAACTACCATTTTCTTTTGGTCTCAGTTGAATCAGATTTACTCGGAGGGTTCATTGGAGGATGTTCCAGCCCCCACCTAACTTCAACTGCGGATGGTACCTACTTATTTGTCAACTCGAGGTTGGTCGAGGAGTCAGGCCCCAGCATTGTGATTGGTACAGAGTATGTTGCCGGTTTATTGGATGGGATCTCTGATACGATCCACTGCAAAGGTGGGGTGAAGAACTAATGTGGCATAGGTTGAAGTCCCGGTTGAATTCACGTCGGTTCTAGGCGCCACCACTGCAACTTGTGAACCACATTTGGAGATATTTTACCAGTACCCTTGGCGTTTTCCCTTTTACTTCCAATATATCAGTAGATATATTAATCTGCATCTACCTATCCCAATCTCCTCACCGACTCCGAGGGTATCATGGAATCTGGGATGGGTGTGATGACACGCTCTCCCTCGTTCTTGATCTCCCGGGCAATGGAACGGCTATCTTGTTAAATTCGGCGGGACCTGAGCCACCTTAAGGTACATGTAAGATAGCGACAGACCTTCGCCGATCCTGGGGGTACTGGTGCCTGCATTGCTGGCTACTCGTTGCTGTGCCTCGTTTCAGCAAGAGCTTCTAAGGAGAAGCAAAGAGTTTGCCTTCAAGGTATTAGTCGATTGATATTGCCTGCACGTAAGGTTCACTATGCTAAAAGTTCCTGCAGTCACACGAAATTTCCTCGTCTGTGAATCTTAAAGCAGTTCGAAAACTCCTGCACCTTTCCAAATTTTAGTGTAATTGGAACCATGAGATTTTCCTCGAAAGCCCTATCTCATTTAAAGACACACCAAGGAAATGATGCTTGAGGGAAAATAATTACAGCGGGATCCACTACTTCTTGGAGGTGGCTGAAATGGGATGGGTGGCCAAACAGAGTTTGCAGACTGCAAGGTATCAAAGCACTGGACCAGACCCTTAGACGAAGGACTAAGTATTATGGGGCTGGTATTCAATCGCCAAATTGCTCGTCAATGGTCCATGATATGCAAAGAAACCTGTGATGAACATCACTAAACCACCTTGCCTCACCGGTTCGGATTCAGGGTTACATTTTGTTGAAAACCAGGCCCTAGGCAAAAGCAAATCACGATGACTTTGAAGATAGGACCCTAACACAGAGACCATCGGGAGCAGTGGCTGGAAAGGGACTTCCCAAGCCTTTGGAAGTGCGATTACCAGCTGAAGCAACGCGATAGACGGGCACAATCTGTGCGCCAGTGAAACTGACCGCCTTTGTCATGGGTGTTCCATGTTAGACGAAGGCCTTAAAGGAAGTCGAAGACGTTCATGCCGGAGTGGTGATTGAGTGTTGTGACTCTCTGTGGTCACTAGCCAGCGGGGGTTGGTTTTGCAGGGAAATCGTATGGTCAGGCCAAGTCATCAACAGCGGTGAAGTTGACTGCGACGTGAGGCGGAATTAGGAATCTGTCACGAAACAGGAATGGTATCAGCACTTGTCAGGCACCTTGCCACATTCACTTAGTATATAAACTGCTCTCATGTGCTCATTCCAGATGGGTTACTTCAAGCCACTTTAACCCACTTCATATGCCCATTGCTGCGTGCCATAACTCGTGACAGAATCACTGGCCGGAGGTCTGCCATTTCTTCCCAGTGAAGTATGGAAGCAATGCTTTGCATATCATCTCATCGTCTCACGTCTTCCGTCACATCAGGAGTCTGCAGACTTCTTCATGAGACAAGGGTCTCGTTCGGCGCCTGTACCTAGTGCCTTTATCCTTGGTCTTTCATGTCCCCATTCCTCTCTTCTCTGGTGTGCTCACTTGTTTCCTTTGTCGTTTTGATCTAAGAGTGATTCCGTGTAACACTTTAATGTGATCAGAGTGACAGCAAGGGTCCAATTTGCACTGAGGAAAGAATTCAAGATTTTTCCATCTCCAGGGTGCCAAATACACAAATGGTGTATTCCCATCACCAACTCGAGCTCCCACTATTTTCCATTGACCCTATGACTGACTACTTGTTATAGGCAGAGAACTCTTCTATGAAATCCCTCTTGAGTTCCGTCTCTCGAATAAACATGAATCTAGATGACTACTTTACATTGATTCGGAGAGGACTGATGTCTGGTTCCTACAAATGATTTCGACCATATTTCTCAGAGTCCGCAACGAAGCCCTTTCCCCAGAAACGCTTGTCTACCACTAGACGCTCTGACGATGAATATGGCGTATCGTCTAAGATGTCAGACCGCACTAAAATAATGGGCTCATCCTCAAATTTGCTGTTTGCCACAGTTATTGCGTCTTCGACGACATCAGCAGAGGTCGGCTTGTCCGCCGACGTCTGATAATGAGACATCCGGGCCCTTTTGAGTTCTGGAAGATGGCCTGATGGTTTGAGCCTTTGAAGTTGGTCGGATGCCTCGCACCTGGCTGCAATGTTCTTGTCGTTCTGCGATGTCGTCCTCTTTCGCTTCCGACTGCTCACAGTCTCGCGTGGAATCGATGATTCGAGTATGGGCTCTCTCGGACATGCCATGATTTCCCCTGATTCTGTGACCAAGAGACCACAACCTTCATCATCTGCATCTGTCTTGATAAGACAGCAGCAGTAAGACGGGTCGTAGTAGAGTGGCAAATTTAGAGCTGGGGCCTGACGGTAGATCTTTTTTCCCGTGTGTCCCATGTAATCCCTTGCAACGACGAGACGTAAATCATCGCCTTCGGCTACAACTCGAAGTGTGAACTGCCAATAACCTTTAGGTGGTTGAGGAAGTTCGATGATATCGCAGCAAGATGAGAAGCTTAGATGCGATTTTCTCTTCTGTAGGAAAGGATCGCAGATAATCTTGACTCTAGCTTCGCCATTGCACCACCTTTTCCACGGACGCGATCTCAGCTGTGATTGCACAAGCTTTGTCAGTACATGTGTCAATCAGGCGCCCATGTTGTGAAATAGGGTTTAAGAGAAGAGATTGCTCACCGAGTCCAGGGAAACTTCGACCTCTTCTTCCCATGCATGTTTTGGTGCATAGCCCCCCCGCTGGAAGCCATACGCCGCCCCTTGCGCCATGGCTTTCCGTACAGACATTCTGTTTGCGGTTGCTATCGCTGCCCCCTTGGATATGTTCCATGAGCTAAGGTTCCAGCATTTGTTAGACATAAGATCATCAAGCTCAAATCAACTTCCGAGTGGAGGACTACTTACTCTTCCTTCCCGAGATTTTCATACAGGCAGCACGGATCTGGGATCCCGTGGCTTCTGCATTTCGTTTGTAGCCAGGCTTGCACAACGGAATTCTTCCCACTACCCCCGGACAGAATAATCTTCACCTGCGAGCCCAGGGACGCCGCTTCAGCTATCTTCTTCTCAGCGAGTAGTATAGGCTGTTTCAAAGCCTCCCAGAAAAAGCGCTCGGCGTGAGACTTTGGAATATCTACAGTGTACTTTTGCATATTGTTGCGAGTGTCGTCGGCGGTCAGACGCATCGGCTCGATTTCACCTGTCTCAAATCTCTTGATTTCCCGGTGGAACTGCTCAAGGAGCTTTGCGCGTTGACGTGGTGGCAACTCGGACTTTTGACTATTCGACACGTACCATCGGCAGAAACTCCTGACCTTCTGCTCCCATCGTTGGGTACCTCCAAACGCCGCTTCAGAATGACAGTCAGACGTTGCGCACATCAAGATAGCTTAAATCATCGAAACTTACAAAAGGTTTCACCGACTCTGTGGTAGCTCAGCTGGTCGTCGTCACTTTTCTGTACATGGAACATACATCCATTCTGCAGATGATCAGCTCTATGACGACATGTCTAAGCGAATTAAGTACTATGGAAAGCTCAGCATGGTGTAGCCCCCAAAGTCTAGAAAGACAAGAAGCATCGAAGTGAGTGGCGGTGGGATAATATCGATAATCATCTGTCGAGACCAAAACAACATGTGCGCCGATGCTAGGCTTTCAACATGGAAGTTGATTGCGACGTCCGGCTTGATAGACTCTGAGATCAAGGTTGAAACTGCAGGCATCACCCTTCGAAGGAGCTGCTCGTACCGTGTCCGCTCTTCGAGCCTCCAATGAGCAGGGTAAGACAGTCCGATCTCGTCGATGTAGAAGAGGCGGCCACGCAATTCCAGGCTTTGGCCTCTGCAAACCTTCTCAATCTCAGTGAAGACCGTCTCAACGATCTGCTCCATTCCACGATTAACTAGTGCCCATTTCATGTCTGCTTCCAAACCATTCAGCGAGGCATCAACCGTGTCGATTCCAGTCTCTGGGGACCGGGAAAAAAAGGGCTTCGATGGCACTGGGTCGCGATCTTCGTCGAGAGCCTCGCCTGTGTAGGGCTTCCCGACACCATCCAGATATAATGCTGAATTGAATGCGCCTTTCTGATAATGTTCGTCGTGGGCAGGCGTTGAACGAGAGTTCCAGATTGTATGCACCATGAGTGTGTCACGGGGCAAGATGCTAGCACGAATCGCGCTGCTTCCCCAGTCCAATCCTAAGATTCTGAAAAAGGGTCTCATTATTAGCAAATCATAGAAGCTTAGTGACATCTACATGGGATCCAAGACTCACGCAGCCTTTCGGTTGGGTCGGGGCATTGTTGGCGAACGGTCGGTGAAGGACAAATTGGGAACATGGGGACACGCTATGTGGTGACCTGGACGTGTCGAGGGGAGATAGTATTTGGTACTCTCGATGGTGTAAGGGATTGGGCATATATACAGAGGGTTCGCCTCATGTATTCACTGACGAAATGTTTGATATAAAGATGGAGTGGCGAGAAGGGGGGAACCTTACCCAAGTACTCGGGCGTAGAGAATTACATCGCACAGCCTCCCTAAGTACCTACCGGCCTCGTAGGTACACGCTTACAACATTTAGAACTATGCAGCTTATCAAAAATGATGATGGACGGGGATAGCCAAGGTACTGAGGGGTGTGCGCACAGCCAATATCAAGCACCTATCTATGTCATATCCACTGACGAAAGATAACAGCAATGTCAGGGTGGTGGAAGTCCAAAGTACTTGAAAATACCAAGTTTCTGATGCTAGCAGCCGTTGTTCACCCCTTTTACAAAGACAGACCCTTCCCCCCAAATGCAACACAAATGTACGAAGTATCCTTTTCCAAACAGTTTATCCACTCCCGTATTGTCGCTTTCCACGTCCTACAAGGATCGCAGCCATCTGAGACTCATGTATTCGTATGCCGAAGAATGCTTGTTGAGGCCGGAGGGCCCACCCGAGATGCGGGCTTCCCTAGTACGCCTACAGGTGGGGGGAACTCATTTCACAAAACTGCGTATGCGTCCTTGGCGCTTAATGAACTTTCACACCAGGGTGCGGTCTTTTTCACAGTGACCGCGCTCATTGCCTCCTGACGACGAGGTCCCCTCCTCCCCTTCTCAGCCGACTTCCCTCTCTTTATAGCCACAACTTGTCTTTCTTGAAGTGACAGCCCACAGTGGACTGCAGTCTATGTCTATCACCGGCCAGATTACGGAACAAGCGGTGCCTTTTGGACAGAGCGAGCCTTTGCGCGATGAGCACCCCGATTGCTGAGCCTTGCAGCGTTTCTGAGGAAGCAGCAACGGCAATCAGTAAATACATTTCCCAACTTGACGATAACCTCCGCCGGCAATTCGAAAATGAACTGAATCGTGTCCTGAAGTCCTACCAAGGCTTCAGGCAGAGGTGTCAGCAAAATCTTCTGTCAGGATTGCCTCTTAAACACGCACTCGAGGACAAGTCTGGAGTCATGGCACAAATCAGAAGAGAGTTCCCCTGTTACATTACGAATTTCACCTACGATAATATCGCCGACATATCCTTCACTGCTTACGAATATGCCGTAGTCAAGCCGGAACCATACACGATGCCAATTGAGCTCCTAACCATAGGACTCCCACCTCCACTGGACCCCTCTTCCGAAGACCTTTTACCTAGTCTGCATCTCAATACTGTTCGGCGTAACGGAGGCAAAGCTAATCAAACTATGAGCGCGAGCACTGTTGGGAAGAATCGACCTGAAAGCTTCGTTTTCCTTTACACGCTGGACGGAGCGAGGAGTTACTGGATTTTGACCTGCCCGAGGAAGGATTGTCAAAACCGCGAATTTTCCAGGAACCCAATTACCAGCGGAGATGCAAAAGCACACTTCAAACAGTGTAAAGTCCCTTTCATAAACGAGGAGAAGATTGTCAGGAAGTATGGTACGAAAGGTAAGTGGAACTCTATGTTGTCGAACTTCTTCATCTTTCCCCAGACGAATGGTTGACATGTCTGCTTTCCAAAGTTATACCCCATCGACGCGACTCTCGAGACATGCCGATCAGCCGCCAATGGATAGCGAGGCACAACAGGAACATTGGAAGGGGAGTACTCTGCACGAATCAGGAGGATAAACAAGGAGGCAGGGGCGCAAGTTCAGTCACCACGGAAGATGAGCTTCGAGAGTCTGACTAAGAGTGCTTGGAGGGCTTGATGAGAGGGGATCGATCTCGCACAGCAGTGCACCAATTGTGTCCTTGATCTCTGGTAGTGAGGGGCAACACGAATAGAGAGTAGTCGAGATACCACGCTGTACGTGCTCGTTTAGTAACAGGAATTCAATTTCGAGTACGCAGCATTTTGGGAAGGTCGTCAAGATATGCCCGTATCGAACAGCCAGCTTAAGTATTCCCTATGCTGTCTTTGTCTTCTGGTGAAGACTTTACTTCACAAGCTCACAATCGGCACCCGTCCATCTGCCGCACCTTATATGTAGTTTCATGTGGAAACTTGGTAGAAAGATACTTCATCGAACTGACTCGATTTCTAAACGTTATGGGAAGACTTGCGAAATACTATGCCAATATTCTTGTCCAGGTTCATATCGGCTTTGCCAGTAGCGTCATCGATAACAGGGCAACAGCAAACGAGGAAACCGATGCTCTCTCGACTGCATACACTTTAAGCAGGTACAGTTGAATTTGAAGCAGAGTTTAGACGTAACAACGTCGATGGTCCGCATCATTGTGTGGTCCAAGATATTCCTCGAGTTCCAGCTCGAAGATGCCAATCTCGCTGAGCGTATTCCTGCAAGGCACTGTCGAACTAGCTACCTGTCACTAAAACAGAATTCGCTTCGATTTATGGTTTCAATACGCATCTAGAATTTCTGTGAAGTTCATGACAGCTACGTTCCAAGCCCACGCAGGCTTCTGCAGGCAGCGAAGTCAATACGGCCAGAAGATCGAGGGCCTCCGCCAGGTGATCTAGGTGATTGATTACATAACGAAGACCCCATGACGAGTGGCGAGACCTTGAACGGGTGTTGCTATCACGACACTATCAAGTATTGAACACCGCGAATGTACTTTAAGGAGGAAGATAAGCTAGGAAACTATGTCATCCTAGACAGTTGCTCCAAACAAGCTCACCGAGAGTCACGCAGGGCAGCGGCCAGGCGAGCCTATGAGTGCATGGCATTAAGCGTATGAAAACCCAAAGAATACATGCAAATACCTCGATAAAATACTTCTCAGTACCGTTGCCCGGTTTCATTCAGCGCTGCACCCAAGGCAACTCTAATCAAGTTACAGAACATCGCCCTTAATCGAATCAACTCTAATTAAGCACAATTACTGAGCCGGGTTTTGTTTTAAACAAAGCCGAGACAGTCAAGGGCAAACTCCCGCCGACGGCGCCTTTTTGGGCCTCGGTTGACTTCTACTAAATACATCCTCAACGTGAGTATTCAATTGATCAACTCTTGGGGGTAAGGAGACCAACTTAATTCAATCAACCTCTGAAGGAAGAACAAATTGATCAACGTCACGAAGGCAGGAAGTCAGTTAATCAACCAGAATGCCGAAGCTGCGTTGCTTGCGTTGAGTGCGGACTTTATGTTAGCGTCATCGCCTCGAGGCAGTGGTCCAATCAGTGTAGGCAGTATTGTAGGTAGAGTAAAGTCAAAAGTGCCATTAGTTTCTCTTCAGCGGAGGGGTTTTGGGTTGGTTGTGCAGCGAGTGTACAGCATTCCATTCGAATGTAATTCGAGTTAGACGGATGATAACGAGGATGCAGGTATTATGCTAGCCTTGCATATTTAGAAAGTGTCGATTTGAAGTCTCATTTAACCTCGAGGCAAGGGGCCGCACAGGGGCCACTTACAAACCTATACTTACAAAAACTACGGTCTACCTAACCTTTAGTTAAAACTACTCTTTTATACCTCAATATAGAAGTTAATATATACTATTTTAACCTCTTTATTAACCTACGGTTCGAACTAATTACCCCGTAATAGGGATACCAATAGAAAGAGGGCAGGCGACCTGTTGTAACACTTGCTGCCACCTCGTGCTCGTTGGCGACGCCTGATGCAGCTGGCTAATGATCCTCAAAGACCCCAACGCCATTTTCTCAGCCTCCACTGGAGCGACGTGCGGACACAGACGCGGTTGCCGCCACAAATACGACGACAGCGAGCCGCACATGTAGACGCAGAAGATGAGGATAGCAGGGAACCCCTCGTCGCGCGCCCTCATGCTGAAGTATGCCTCTACCTGCTCGTGCAACTCGACCACATCACTAAACAACTCGTTAGACATGTCAGTCCAGAAATCCTCGGGCGCAATGTTCTGGTATTTCTTCTTCTCGTCTGCGGTGATGGGTGATAGGGCAAGAATTATGTGGTTGATGAACGCCCTCCCCAGCACGATATTACTTAGGCGCAAGACCATGACGATGGAAAGGTAGGCCAAGTGTAAACCCCCCGCCCTCCAATCGCCCAGGTTCCAAAGACTCTATTTATGCTTCGGTGGGATTTTCGCCTCCCACCCTTTGAGTCCCTCCGCCAGTGTAGCGTGTTGGCCTTGGGGCCTCCAGGGATATTCTACCGCCAAACTGTCGGCTTGATGCCCTGCCTGACGAGCAACCTTCCCCCATAGGTCATGTGCCTGTACAAGTGTCGCAAAGAGGCATCTCCCCGGGCCCCCGACGAGACGAGGGCTGGCGAGGGCAAGAGGCGTATCAGGTAACGCAGCCCTCTCATCAGGGATAACTCTGAAAGGAAAATCGCTCTCTTGGCAAGGAAGGAGGGCCGTGATGGCTACTAGGGGAAACGATGTCGGAGTGCTATGGCCAGAGTGGAGGCTCTCCTGGCTCTGGATCATCCAGAACGTGCGCCTTGTCGATTCCGCCTGTACCACCTGCTCGGGCTGGACATCTGGTGGGAGGGCGTACGTCTCTTCCAGGTGAAGCCTAAGCAGCGTTGCCATACGAACCGCAACACTCATATTCATGGAGCTCCTCTCCTTGTCTCCGTTGCCCCACTCCGCGATGGCGAGTAGGAAGAAGGCTTGGGTGTTTTCCAATGAGGACTGGTATATCTCCTCTGACACCATGCCCCTTGCATATTCTAGGACTTGCTTCGTTGTTCTAGGAGCATTTCCAAATCGTCGGATCAGGATAGGGGTGAAGCGGGAGGAAACGGAAAGGATGCAGCAAAGGAGGAAGTTGCTTGTTGCGAGAGGGTCCTGGGCTAGGTTTCCCTAGAACATTGCCTTTGGGATAAACCCCAGCTAGAAGTAGGATGTCACAGAGATTCTACAGCCCTCGGCTAATTCTTCGTTCGGCGGCAATGACCCCGCAGGTTCTCTCGCTGGCTCTCTTACTGGCGTGGGAGGGATAATCTTCCCGGTAGACAGCTCTGGCATCTGCGCCATCAAACCTGCCGCCCCATTTTCCAAAGTATCCTCCGCAACTATACCCAACCCAGTACTCTCCTGCACTGTGGAAGAGTCGCACACTATAGAAAGCCCATCGGGGCTACTTGTAGAGTCGGTATCTTCGGGTACATATGACGGCAGTGGTCGCGATCGACGGCGGAACTGACGGCCAGCCGCCTCATCCCCACGTCGAGGGACTGTGCAGGGTCTCAAGGCTTCGGTGCCGGCCTGGCGGCATGCTTCGCACGGCGGCTGCGAATTCTGCTTTACGCACTTGGATCGAAGGCGCCGGCATCTACGGCAGGCGGCCCCTCCATGGCGTTGAATGGGCCTTTGTATGATTCTGCCGGCACGGGTGCAGCGAGGTGCGAGTCCGCCATCTTGTAGACAATCTCCCTCTCTGAAGAGTCGATGTCGAACGAGGCGACGAGGCTCTGAAAATCCTGCGATAGCGCCATTCTGTTCGATTCAAGGGGTTCCAACTCCGGCAGCTCGTAGTGGCTGCCAAAGATTTCCTGGATATAGTCTCTGCACGGGCCGTCGGGTAGGGAGATGCGTAAGCGCAAACCGGCTTGAATGACGGCCACTCCCCCGGCCGGACCGTGAGCCAGCCTAGCTCGGTCTGTATGTCGAGTCTGCCTTGCTGTGGGAGGATCATAAAGTCCGCTTCATTGTTGCAAAAGGCTCTATTGGTCATGGGTCTGGAGGCGGTGTAGACGTATATTGCGATGCCCTCCTTCGAAATCGGATCTCCCTAGCCACCGATTGTACGTATTCCCTGCACGAAATCGAGTCCTCCCGACCCTGCATCGCCGTCTTCGCCAGGCAGCGGGAACGGATCCCACGCCTGTTGTGCCGCAACATACTTGACTCGCTCATTGAACGGCGAGAAGCAAGCCTGCAGCCACGGATTCAGCTCCGGCGGAGGCACGACGTCGCGATGCGCGACCGACGGCCAGATGCGATACATCCATACATGCTGAAGTGTCGCCCTCGAGCTCACAAAGGCGGACCAGTTGAGCTGTTCCGAATACAAGTCGAATTTGCATTTCCGGGGCGCATTTTGGCCGAGGGGCAACGTTCCCGGCACCGCCTCCGATGCGAACCGATTTTCGAACCCCGTTTGGTAGCGGTGGGGGTCCGAGTCAGTCGGCGCCGTGGAGTAAAAGCGGCCGCCGCTGTAGCCCCGACCATTTTCGAGGCCGTCCTCTCTTGTCTGTGGTGAGGGGTAGAGCAGGTGAGCAGAAAAGGCACACGCGGCTCGGTGCGACTCGGTGATGCGAGCTATCGTCTGCACGTCACTGACTAGACGCTGTGACTAGTGAGTAATATCTGCATCTTAGGTGAGACCGTGGGATTGAATGACAAGAAACGGAGGGCCGTAGGAAAGAAGAAGGCGCGTTGAAGTATTGCAGAAGGTCAGCTACAAATGGATTCCAGCACAGCTCGAGTATACTCCGAGAAACATCCAATAGTAAAAGCTTTCAAAACGGCACAAAGCTCAAAAATCATACGGAAAACGCGGAAACAGCCCATGGACCAGGTACCACGGTGTAGCAGGCAGATGGGCCATGTCGTGTAAGACGACTAACATTTTGCCCATTTCCGGCAATCTCAGGAGCTTCTCGTCGGCTGCGGGTGCACTTGTCTTTGAAGTGGCTCCTTTTGCCGGTTACTACCAGGATCCGGCAAGCCGTCGTGGGCAGAATTTCCGACCAGGTTTTCCTTTGTGTTGGTTTGGCGTCATGCCCAAGTTCTCCTCATCTCAGGTTTCTCACATGCACTAGCCCGAGTCAAACAGCTCTTAGTCTGTGTGTCCTTGACTCTTACCCTCAATGACTTCTCGCTGATAGGTAATCCACTGGCAGAGTAAGGTCTCCTCATCATTACGTGCTCGAAGGACGCTGGCCCCTCTTCCACCCCGTCAGCCAAGATGACCATTCTGGGGTCCCTGCGTGCTGCATCACGACAAGGTTGGAATAGGCATCGCGTTGGCTATCATTGGTGACACCTCTGTATAAGAGCCTCGAGGCTTCCCCATCACCGAGACCCATCTTCTCGGCTTCGGTGATCCTAGTAAGACTATCCCGAGGGCAGATTCGCTCGCTAACGACGCTCGCTACGTTCCTTTGAATGGAACTACGATACGCGGCAATGGCCCTCTTCCAAATGATATCCGTGCATAGCACACGCCTCGCCGCGATCCTCCTCCTCCTCCTAGCTGCTGCCGTCACCATCCATGCCATACGGACCCGGCGCAGGCGCCCACGCAACCCCGGAACCCAGCGGGGCCTCCCGCTCCCGCCCGGCCCCCGCGGCGAACCGATCCTCGGCCACCTCCGCATCATCCCGACTAACAACCCAGAATATGCCTACGCCGCCTGGTCAAATGAGTACCGCTCCGACGTGCTCTACTTCAACGTCCTGGGCCGGCCCGTCATCGTCCTCAACTCTGTGCGCGCCGCCGTCGACTTGCTCGATAAAAGAGGGGCGAATTACTGCGATCGCCCGCGTTTTGTGCTATTCGAGGTGATGGGCTGGCGCAAGACGTTGACGTTTTTGCGATGGGGCCCGGCGTTTCGTATGCATCGCAGGATCCTGCAGCGGAGCTTTTCCAAGACGAGTATCCAGAGGTACCGCAAGCTACAGGAGAGGGAGGCTTTGGTCTTGTTGAAGGGGATTATAAGAGACCCCGGATCCTGGGAGACATCCCTTCGGAGATTCGCGACCGCCGTTGTGATGAGCATAGGTTTCGGTGTCAACGTGGAGAGTGATACCGACCCGTACATACAAATGGCCACAGACGCGTCCTACGCCCTCGGCCACGGCGGAGCCCCGGCCGGGACTCTGGTCGACTTCTTCCCCTTTGTGCGTTATCTCCCCGACTGGCTAGTCCGTGACCGGTCACTCCGGTTCGCACGGGACTGGAGTTGGGCCATCCGCCAGATCCACGATGCCCCCTACGCCGCCGTGGC
The DNA here is from genome assembly GCF_030913485.1 of Colletotrichum godetiae. Lineage (NCBI taxonomy): Eukaryota > Fungi > Ascomycota > Sordariomycetes > Glomerellales > Glomerellaceae > Colletotrichum > Colletotrichum godetiae. The sequence continues at coordinate 277,053 of NW_026851292.1, read as the reverse complement.
CGCTAAGAAGACCCAGGACCAGGAGTACAGCCTCATCAAGATGCTGCTCGAGCAGAGAGCAGAGCAGATCAAATCGGGAATGGCGCCGGAGCTGTCGGTTGACGACATCAAGGGCGCAGCGGGGGCGGTCTACGCCGCAGGACAGGATACGACGTGGTCCACACTGGTAGTCTTTGTCCTCAACATGGTTCTTCACCCCGAGGTCCAGGATAAGGCGCAGAGGATGCTAGATGAGGTTGTCGAGGACGGGAGGTTGCCCACATTTGAAGATAGGCGGAGGCTGCCATACATTAACTATATCGTCCAGGAGACCCTGCGGTGGTGCCCTGTATCCCCGATCGGCGTGCCGCATCGCTCGCTAGAGGATGATGTCTACGATGGCATGTTTATACCGAAAGGATCGTTCGTGTACGCCAACGCGCGCGCGATGACGCATGACGAGCGGACGTACGCTGATGCCGGGGCGTTTGACCCAGATAGATATATACCCATCGTGGAGGGCGGCCGTGGGGAGCCGTTCCCGGTGGGACAGTTTGGTTTCGGTAGGAGGGTTTGTGTTGGGAGGCACCTCGCAGAGGCGAGCGTCTGGATTGTCATCGCGTCAATGCTGGCGACGGTCAGGATTGAGAAAGCTAGAGGGCCGAGGGGAGAGGAAATTATACCCCGTGTTAAGTTGACGAACGGGCTTACGAGTCATCCAAAGCGTTTCCTGTGCCGGATTAGGCCCAGGAGTTCTCGTAGGGCAGAGATGGTTATCTCTGCAACCCGATAGCTGTATCCGATCTTGAATGCATAGGCCGGATAGGTACACTATACTATAATTTTGCACGCCTAACCAATCGACAGCGCAAAATGCAACTACTTCTTTATCATTCTATCTGGGCTAGACTTGTACATCCATGGCATTAAAGACTCCATGTCTTCATAACCATACCGCCTTTCACATCCACCTTTTCTGCTGGCCACGCAGAGGTCCAACACAACACAACCAACACGACCAACACAACCAACTGATTCAAAACCTTAAAGAAACACCGCAATTGAACATCCCCCTCTTCATCATACACTCGCAGCCGCTCTATAAACCATGGAATCCAAGGAGGAAGCCGGACTGTGCTCGTCCAAGGATGTTCTCTCCAAAATGTCGCCAGAGGCTCGTAAGAACACTTACAACAAAGCGATCGTTGTCTCAACTCCAGTATTCGTCTCCCAAGACTCTCAAAACGGACCGATAGAGTTTTTCGTACCCGGTAAACCAACTCAATGGCCTAGATTGCCATTAGTGAAGTTTCTAGAGTACAATGAACAAGAGACAGACGCAGTCTTTTACGGCTCGAATCATTTCAACCTCGTCGACACAACGACCCGGCGCAAAACTTCGATCTTAGAAGCCTTTCTGGTCTCACCCACGTCAACTCATGCGCGTCTGCTATCCCACTTGTCCCTCAGCTTTCCTACCCTCGAGGCGGTAGAGGGACGGTCCGAAATGCTGGGGCTTACGCAGAATGGAACGCGCACCTTGAAGCTTCTCCAAGACTACTGTGTCAATCTGAAAACGTTGGAATTGTACTTGTTTAAATTCAATGCCTTCGGTCTTGTTGGAGAAGCTCCTGGCGACTCACAGTCCCGCCGCGAGGCTTTATTGCAAGTCAACGCGCAGTTAAAGGCTGTTCCGTCTCTGAAAAGACTTCTCGTCAGGTGTTATCATGACAGAACAACCCCTGAGGTGATACAGTTGATGCAGGGCCTTGGTTGGATGGTCCTGGTGGGCGATAAGGGGTTATCATGATTGTCGCAAGCTTGTGCACATGGCTCATCACTTTTTCAGGGCCATGGAGAGGATGCGGCTATGTGACCGAGACCATGTATGGAAAGAAGCTGAAGGGATTTTCGTTATTGGGCATGGAGGGGCCTTTTTGCATTCAAGACTATTAGTGGCGGCACGTACCGGTACAGTATTTGTTTGGCCTCCAAGTTCACGTTTCGTTGGTGGTGCAGGAATGACAGGTCGTAAGTCAGATCACTATGTTAGCTTTACCAACTAAGTCAGTATATTACATCTGTTCTACCCAACATTGGTGTTCGCCTCCTAAGGGAAATGCTTGTCTAGTAACTAACATCACTTAGATGCCCTCGGACAACACGAAACATAGCTAAGAACATCCACCCGATACGAAACACTCTGCCTGAGCAGTACCCTGCCTGGTCCCAATGAATAACAGCTACCACTTTCGGATTTCGCCCCAGCAACAAGATGACATTAGACGTGGCGAGATTATCAGATATCCTACAGGAAATGTGCTCTACTACTACTACGGACGACCTACGCCAGCCATTTATGGGTTCGAGCTAAGCCTGGACGGCCCTCCCTTTTTCTATTATCGCGCACACTCTTTTAGCGCCCATATCCCATCGAGCGCGAGATAACGTCGGTCTGAGCCTCTTCAGTCTTCTCGAACACTTGAATTACTGATTTGACTGAGTACATCAGACGGCATTAAAACGGGGTTGATATGGTTTGTCATAGAAGAAAAAGTATGTTATTCGCTACCAGCCCTCGGGAGAAGCACGTCCCTTTGTACTGACATTGCCTCGCACTCCATGGGACAGCGCATTCTCTCAGGCTTTGCTTTACCCTCTTAGGTTGAACTCTCAATGAGAAGGCACCCCGACATCAAATAAGCCTGAGCGGCGCTCTTGATATTACGCCTCATTGCTTTCTACAGGGAGGAAAGGTCCAAGAGTCCTGCCGAGATTTACCCGGGGAGTGACTATTTTGCTGGGCGTAGCTCATCCTACCTAGGGGCTCCGAGACTCATGAGACGAAGTTAATTATTAAAAAGACTTGCCCTGGACTGCTTTACTATATTCGAATTTGTTCGCTTGAGAATCGAAAAGATGTTCGAGTACTTCCCATGTGTAAGTCAAGAAGATAATATTACTTTAGGTAACTACCCCATTCATCTAAAAGTACAACTACAGACAAAGAAAATCTTTAAAATCGACCGCGGCCTCCCTGCTGTGGTATCAAACTCGTGAATTAAGCAAAGGAAAAAAAAGCCATCAACGCCGATCTGCTCCAATCATCAATCCTCTAAATGAGTGTCTGTGGTATGAGTCTCCCCTTACTTGGCACCATTGACCTTGGCGCCGTTCTCACTCTGCATAGCCTGCATACCAGCATTCATCTTGCCAAACTGCCACTCGGGCAGCGTAATGCCAGTCTGCTCGTTGATAGTCGTCATCAGAGGAGGCAACATCTGGTAGACGTTGCGCATGGTATCGATACCGGAGTTGGCACCACCCTCACCAGAACCCTGGCTACCAGTGTTCCAGACGCTGATCTTGGGCTGCAGGCCGCGAATGGCGTCGGCGTTGGCCTTTGCGAGCTGAACGTAGGTGCCCTTCTCGATCATGAGGTACTGCAGCAGACCGGCGGGCCCGCCAAAGGCAGTCGACATCTTGCCGTAGGCGTCCGCCATGGCAGACATGCCCTCAGCCTTCTTCAGCATAATGGCCAGCTCGGCCTCGGCGTTGAGCTGCGCCGAGTACTGGTGCGCCTCTGCGTCCTGGCGGGCCTTATAGGCGTTTGCATCAGCCGTCTTGGTGGTACGATTGAACTCGGCCGAAGTATGCGCGTCGGCGTCCTTTTGCGTCTGGTAGGCCTTGGCCTCGGTCTCGCGCTGGCTCCTCTCAAAGTTCGCCTTGGCATCGGCCTCGATGGCGTAGGCCTCGGCGTCGGCTTCTTGCTGGCGCGCCTCGCGCTCGATAGTGGCCTTTACGACGTCGGTGGCACGCAGGCGCTCAATCTCTGCGGCGGCGCGCTTGAGCTCGACCTCGCGCTTGAGGTCCTCGTCCTTGGACTCGAGGGCACGGCGGGCCTCGACGCGGGCGATTTCGACGTCCTTGCTGAGAGAGGCCTGGCGGGTGTCGAGGTTGGCCTCGGCGGTGGCGCGCTCGATGTCGCGGTCCGTCTTCTGGACGGCGGTCTCGGCGTTGATCTTTGCGATTTCACGCTCCTGCTCGCCCTTGCGCTTCGACTCGCCGACGTTACCGCGCAATTGAGCCTCGGCGACGTCGATCCTGGCCTGGTTGCTGGCGCCCTCGTGGGCCTTGCGGGAGAGGGACTCAAAGTAGTTTGAGTTGGGGGCGTCCTTGAGCTCCTTTACGTTTGCATTGTAAATCTTGAGGCCGAATTGGCTGAGCTCGGATTGGATGTTGCGGAAGATACGGCGCTTGAAGACCTCGCGCTCGGTAAAGATCTCTTCCATGGTCATGCTGGAGACCAGGACACGGACTTCACCTTCGATGATGCCCTTGACGATGTTCTCGAGGTGGAGCAGGGAGCTTGTCTTCTTGTCGGCGGACTCGGCGAGAAGCATAGCGTACTTCATCAGGGCGTCGCCGCGGTCCTCGCGACGGTTGGAAGACATGTAGCTGTCGTCCTCATCGTGCTGCTGTTGCTCCGAGGTATCGGAGTGGTGGTTGGATTGATGGGCGGCGTTGGCGCCGCGCTGATTGACGTCGGGACCGACGGTAAAGACGACGGGCAGGAGGAATTGAAGCTTCTCCTTGGTCATGGCCTGGAGGCTCATGGCATAGTCATGGGGCGTGATGCGGAAGCGCATGCAGCGTTGGAAGGGCCAAACCCAGGCGGCCTTTGTGATCTTGACCGTCTTCACGGACATACCCGTGATGGCGAGGTATTCATCGGGGGCGGCGACTCTGTACGACATTTTGGCGAAGTTGTTTGGTTTGGAGTGAGTGAGCGTCAGGTAGAGATAGAGGAAGGGTTGGACGAGCGTGAAGGGAGTGAATTCTACAAGGCGACTGCTCTTCTGACGTGTTGGCACTAAAGCTCTGGTTTGAGGATCAGTTGATGGCTGGAGGGGCGTTTAGAGTAAAGGTTGCTTGAGGTTGTGATATTCTCTTGTAGATAAGAAAACTCGAGGTATCTTGAGGTAGCTCTATGTTTGTGTGACACAACACTGCAAGTAAAGAAACTTACCGCCGTATTATATAGAAACAATGCAGTGAAACCAAGACATCAAGCTCCGAGCTCGAGAATGGAGTCATACCATGTTACCAACCTTACCTATCTCATCAGGCCCCTGACGGGAACGCCCAGCCAAGCAAGCTAGTATTACCGGTAAACGGTTGCAGGATGCATCATGCAGCTAGCGTGTGACCAGTGACCAGGCATTTTTCGGTTACACCACATAGCATTCTGGCAGCCTGTGAAGTGAGCCTCGTGGCATGCCTAGCATAGCACATCATTGTTGGAGTGAAGACAAGTGTTAGGCGGTAACATTGGTAAATGGTCGCCGTCAGGACTCCGTCCCGTTGGTGGCGGTGCATAGGGTAAGTCAAGACATCCATGGACCTGAATGTGGAGGAAATGACATGGCTGAAATGGCCCCTTCCTATTGTTGCACCAGACGGCATGCACGGCAGCCTCCCGGTTAGTTAGTCATGTCTCTCCACGTGACACCATCGGAGCATTTTTGACGAATCAAAAGTCGGCAGTGGATGAGCTAAGTCAGGTGATGTGGCTCAAGAGCGCTAGAGTTTTTCTCGAAGCCTGCCGTATATGGCTGCCTGGTTATGTAATCGCCTAAGGTGGCTGGTCTGGGGAAATTAAGGTGTCGATCCACCATCTGAGGCCCGCCACTGCTTCGCCCGGCACATTGACAACACCCTCGCTCACGGTTCCGCCAGGTCAGACTTGCATCAAGGGATGCAGGGACGGGCTAATACAAGTGCGCAGGCCTGAATCAGACCATCGAGGTTCCCATAGATACAATACAGGCATGTAAGTAGTGTCTCGTCCACAATCCCTCTCAAAGGGTATGGTCTGCTCCAGTTCCGGGCACCACATGAATCAAGGCCTGTCCTTCCCGTAACCGAACGCTTACTTTACGACTACATGTCAACTATCTTGCGGCTGAAACTGGCATCTTGATCACACACTAACAACGCCAGGAAATCGCTCAAATATCCACAGTAACATCGGACTTGACTTGGCCTTCTATTCCCAAATCGACGACCGAAGCCTAAGTCTGAAATTCTCGCATATCAATCGACCAGCGGGCCTCATTCTCGGTCACCTGTTCCGGGAATGCTGAGCGAGGGCGCACTAATGCCTCCTCGCCCCCTTCCAATAGAAACCAGCTGCGGCGCAGCACAGCACTTTAGTCGGGCGTTTTCCCCCTCCTTTTCTTCTCAGCACGTTCTCCAAGAACGCCTCCGAGAACCCTTAGAGCAAGCCATTAGCGTCACCGACAATCGTCGACTAGCAATTGCAGCGCCTGGCAATGCTGCTTCGCCCAGCCGCAATGCCGCCTGAACCGACCCCAAGGACTAATCGAAGGATCTACAACACCCACGAACCGATTCACAGCCTCTCCCGGCCTCATTCCGTTCCTACTCTTTGATCTAACATAACCATACAATTTCCGCCCCTGCATATCATCAGTTGGTCCAAGAACCCTGTGACCCTGTGACAGACAGACCAATTCGATAATCTCCGCCACCATCCCCGGATTATGACCTCCACTCCGCGCAGGCATTCCGGTTCCCAACGCTCAGCCCTGTGAAAGTAGAACTGATGTTCCCATCGGCATCGGCCGAAAGCACTTTAACCACCACATCGAACTGTGTTTCCACTCTTTCATCATTGCGGAATTGCCGTCTCGGCACCGAAAGTCGTTGCCTGCCTTTCCCGATCCTCCAAGGTTCATTCATTATTGCGGCACACACCTGATGTCAGCCGTCGCCCGAGGCGTTTTCCAGCAGAAGAGCGCTCGGTAACAGTTGCGGTCCATCTCTCAAGGTCGTCCACCCTGTGACAGACGAACGCCTGGCTTCCAATCATCTTACCCACGACTCGCACTGCATCAGCCCTACGAGTTCACCTTCATACAGGTCTCGGTCGCCAAACCGCGAAACATCAACCTAGTTCTGAACTTACTCTAAGGCACCGTCGCGATGTCGAAAAGTCGTGATGGGGACGGGGACCTGCCCCCCTCATACAACGAGGCAACGACATCCTACCACTCGCCATCGTCATTCAACCCCAACTCATCGGTCTCAGCAACTCTCAACAACCTCTCTTCCCTCCTCCGTGAAACGCAAGCTCAACAAACTGCCAGAGATACCGTCACAACGACAGCCCTTCTCCCGCTTCTGACGCCCCACATCACGTCACTCTTGACATGTCTAGGGACAACCCCTCACCCGCCGGTATCAACAGAGCTCTATCTCGTTCCCTCGGCAGCAGTTGGTCCAGAATGGATCATCGCCTCGGACGCCGACCCCAAGGCAGGACAGGTCGCGGAAGTCATCCGCGTGCAACCGGAGCCCGATCCCGATTCCAAGGGGAGGGGTGACACCAAAGGTCCAAGCTCGGGCTCAGCCTCCGGAAATATAATAGGCTCCTCATATGAATTCGACGAATGGGGCCGCTGGGACGACGACACCAATGTAGGGTCGTCGTCGTCGTCGTCGAGGGAAGGAGAATGGTGGTGGAGCGATGAAGGCCTGGCCCGGCGTCTCGCGAAAAGGCTACAGCCCGAGCCGAAGCTCGATCGCACCGTCGTCCGTGCCGTCGTCGAACAGGCAAAGGAGGATAAAAAGGCCGGTCGGTGGGGGCTTTTCAGGACCGGCATGGAACCGTCGTCACCTTCGTCATCTTCTTCGGGTCCACCCCCTCCTCGGCAGATATTGAAGCACACGTCTTCTTCCACAACTTTTGAAGAAAATGTTGCTATGACAGTGCGCGCGGAGGAAGTCACCTTTCGCCGGGAAAATGAGATGGGGATATGGGAGAGTATGCGCGGCTTCGGAATTGTGGTAAGAGTAAGGATACGAAGGACATGAGGCTTTAATACCTAAGCATCCGCGCTGGATAGCCGATGTTAGGAAGGCAGGACGTTCAAATGAGAAGTGTTCCTCCCTGAAGGTCTCGTACTTCGGACTATTTCGGTCATCCGCTGCAAAGCTATCTAGCCGAATAGCTGCCCATTGCTGACCAACTCCTCGGTACTCGGCCTTGATGACAGGATGTCAGATGGATTCCCGCCGACCAATAGGCGGAACTCATACCTAAAAAGTGAATACCTCTCGTCCGAAATTCGATCGAATGCTGAGCCTCAGCTGCCTATTTGCGATAGCATATAAGGAATTAGCGTAAGGCAGGGGGCTGCTGAAGTTCAAGATAACATTGCACAAGTCTTGCTATCTAAAAGCCCAACAATTGTGAATAACGAACTGACCAAGGGATTACTTACCCAATAATAGATAAAGCTCTCGACAATGGTCTCTATTCAGCTAGTCAAGCAGTCCAATGCCCTCGTTGCATCTCTGCCCAAGGGTCTGGTAGCAGTCTTCATCGGCGCAACGTCAGGTATTGGCGAAAGCACCCTCCAACACCTGGCCCAACACGCGGAGTCCCCACGCATCTACTCCATCGCCCGTCCTCAAACCGCCGCATCCCACGAGACCTTCCTCGCCTCGCTGCGCGCAAACACATATCCAGATGCCAGCTATACCATCCTCCCCGCAGACCACGCCCTCGTATCGGACATCGATACCGCTATGGAAACCATCCTCCAAAAGGAAACGAAAGTCGACATCCTCTTCCTCTCCGCCGGCTTCATCGCATTTGAAGGACGCCGAAATACCATAGAAGGCTTAGACCCGTCCATGTCAACGCGGTACTACACCCGCCTCCGCGCCGTACAAAGGCTCCTCCCGCTTCTCAACAACGCGCCCCGCCCGCGGGTCATCTCGGTGCTAGCGGCGGGACTGGAGGGTCCTATGGTCGACGAGGACGATCTTGACCTCCGTCGGCCAGGAAACTGGGGGTTCTGGCCTGCTTCGGTGCAGGCTACGACCATGGGCACGCTCGCACTCGAGGTATTGGCAAGAGAGAACCCCGGTGTGAGTTTCGTGCATTCTATGCCTGGCATGGTGGCGACGCCTGGTTTGGAGAGGGCGAGGCGGTTTGGAGCGGGTGGGGCAACTGGGGAGATGAGTGTTGAGGAGGCGGGTGCGAGGGGGTTGTTTCTGGCAACTAGTGATCTGTATGATTCTCAAGAACGGGAAGGAGTTGTGAGGGTTCCTGGCGGGGTTGAATGTGTGAAGAAGTCTAGTGGTGGGATCTTTTTGGTTGGTCCGCAGGGGGAAAGAGTTGACAATGAGGAGGTTTTGGGGGATATGAGAGAGCGAGGGTTGGATGAGAAGGTGTGGAAGTTCACTCGGGAGATGTTTGATGATTGTCTCGAACGGAAATGAAGATCTATGGGTCGATCGAAGACTATAAAGATTTACAGAAGCTCTTTGAGGCTACGGTCAATCGTCATGGCTTAGGTATCGGCTGACGGATGATGCTTTCATATTTTGGTTCGCCTCGTAGCATTGGCTTTAAACAGGCCATCTAGCACTACTATATAAAAGTTATTTCTTTATGTATTGAATCCCAAGAGAGTTCATTATCTATCCAAGCTTATAGGTCGACTTTGTGTCCAGTCAACGCAGTCCCGCTCCAACGCGCTTTCCTACCAGAATAACCCATATTCATGGCTCTTTGGTTCGTCTTTGAAAGTTTGCTCGCCGGAAGATATACAAAAAGAACGTTGAAAATGACAGGAACAATGACAATGATAGAGGCAGCAATCGGAATGTCAAAAGCGGCAGTCTGTAGGGAAGAAGCAGGGACAAACGAAATACGGGTGGTGCCTTCCCAGGCAGACTTTTCCTTGCCCTCCTCTCGCTTCCATCCCGACGTTCGTAGAATTTTCTTCCCACCTACCTACTTATCTTAATTCCAGCTCCTATCACCCATCTGAGGTTCCGGCTCACCTTCCATCCTCACCTCACTCAGATGCACTTTCAGGCTTCATCTCACAACAGCTCTCAGCTCAACAGAGTCGCCTAAAAGCACTTTCTCAGCTTTTCTTTCTCTCCTTTGCATATGATGGACGCCGTTTCGATGGACACCGCCTCGAAGGACGCTGCTTCCATCGCGCATTTTCTCCAAAGCCACGTGCATCGGAAGATGCGTGGTGTCAATTCATCAGGCCCCAATCCAGTGGCCGTGGCCCTGAAACCCGAGTTCCTCCAACTGCTGGAGAAATACTTCAGTCGGTCAGACTCACAAGGGTACAATGTAACAATTAATTCACTACTGCAGTTGATAATTAGATGACTGATACTGTACAGCAATCCTGATCAGGCTAATCTGGCCCGCACTCCCAAGATGCGACAATTGCTAGATGTTTTCTTGAGCCGAGAAGGCCCTGGCGAAGGGTAATGTCTTCCCGATCTTCATCGATGCACCCGATAGATTGCTAACACCATACCAAACAGCGTGATCAGCATGCTAGATCTTGAGTGCCTCTTTCGGCGTCTGGCATCACACACACACCGCAGCTCCCGAACAGCAACTACCTCAAGGACCTCGACCAGAAGATCTTCTTAGTGCAACAGATCAATCAACTGTGTAGACAGTTCCATTCAGATGCCTTGATGAAGGGTTTTTGCTTGGACAAGGCTTTGTTCTAGTCCACGTTGATGACCATGGGCTTGGAGAGGTTGACAGAAGTTCGACGCGATCTGGATGATATGACCAGCGCCAGGGCAAAGAGGCTTCTACCCACAGAGTTTCCGGCGTGGGCCATCGCAACACCAACTCTTCTTCGTTCTTGTACGGTGCACCCCCGTCAGCTCTTTTTTGAGTTTACTAATTCGTTACTCGGTCATGAGAGGCTACGCGAAGGAGCCTAACCTCCTGTGTTGGCCAAAACTGCCGTTGAGCAACACGTCCGAAGCCAAAATTGTAAGCATCAGCTGCTCCTCGATGAATAATGGTAGAAAGGAGAAGTTGAAATTGACACTCTTTCCTCAAAAGGCACGTCAACGTGGCGGCAACTACTGCGTCCTCACAAAGCATGCCCTTCTTGTTACCGAAGTCTATCACATTATTCCACTTGATATATTGAGATTAAGGACCCATCTGACCAAGCAATTAGAGGGCTTGAGATCATGGTATATAGAAGAAAGCTTGACCGTCCTTCTGGAGAAGTTGACATCGGAGTTTCGCAATGGAAATATCATCGACACTCGCCGTAACATGATCTGCTTGGACCTATCAATGGGCCAATATTGGTTCAGAGGAGATTTCATGCTGAAGCCGATGAGTCGCCCAGTCCAGACGGTCGTCCCAGTTCCATTAGAATACCAGACTGATGAACCTCAGACGAAAGTCGTATGGGTTTTGACGCTGATGTTCCACTGGCTTCGAAATACGGAGTTTCCATGCCTACAAGTTTGCCGACGATGGAGACAATAACGGCGACAACGAAAATGATGATTTCGACGATACAGTGGCTTCTAGATCTCCTATACGGATGCGTATTAAGAAGGGGGGTCCACTCACAGTCGAATCTACAGCGCCGCATCATGCCTTCGGCCGCTATCGACGAAACGTCTCATGCCCAGCCTGATTCAGACGAAGCTGCGGTTGGAGGAGTTAATCCCGATGATGATGGAAACAACGATACCGCCGAGGACGACAAGACGGTCGACTCAACTCAACTCTCTACTGCCTAGGAGGAGGAGACGACCGAATTTTCGTCCCGCAAGCCCAACATCATCGACAATCTCAGCAAAGGACGGCAGAGAATGGGAGCTGTCTTGCGATCATTCCAGAGAGGCGTTCTGCGTCGACGGGAGGAGCGGGCCAACAAGGATAGTTCAAAGTGAGCGATCATCGGACGGAAACTTCCCGTTCTCTTGCTCCCCTGGCCACCAATCTGAACTCCATTCTGCACTTGTATTCTGAGGGCAAGATCATTTCAATTCTTCAGCGGATTGCCGCTATTACTTCTTCTGTTCTAGGTACAACTCAAATTCGTAGCTGGAAAAGAGGAAAGGAGCAACACCCTTGAGGTCGTTCTCAAACAGTGGCATGCTGGCATAGTACTAGAAGGAGGGTCAGAAACGAGGCCAATCAATGTATTCATAGCATGAGAAGAATTTCCACTTACCTCAAACGTGCCGTTGGAGCTTAAACTACCAGTCTGCACAGTCCACCCCCAGACGAGAGCATTATCGCTCTTGCGCGTGTCAGAAAACGTGTCCGTCATCAACTTGTACCCGCTAAGCGCAGACTTGAGGTACTTTTCGCCCTCAATGTAGCCCAGACGAACACTCTTGAGCAAGCCGTACACAAACATGGCAGACCCAGAGCTCTCGATATAATTCCCCCACTGGCCCTCGGTCCCAGGCGTCATGACAAGCCACCATCCCTTCGTCTTCTCATCCTGCGCAGCAACAACAGCGTCCGAGACGTGCTGCAGATATCCAACCAGCCGCTCGCGGCCCGGATGGTCCAGGGGAAACAACTCGAGGGTGTCGACGAGAGCCATGACGTACCACCCGACAGCGCGACCCCAAACATTAGGCGAGGCGCCCGTTTCCGGGTCAGCCCAGATGGCCTTTTTACTCCAATCGAAGCCGTGCAGCGGCAGGCCGTTTGTCGCGTTGCCGAGGATCGTACCCGCGGTGACGAGGTCGAACTGCAGCGCGATATCGTCCCAGGCGGTGGTGTTATCCGGCTCGAACTCGGCGGTCCAGCGGGCGTAGAAGACGTCGAGCATGTAAATTCCGTCGAGCCACATCTGGTCTATGTAGACGGGGTAACGGTGGTAGAACCCGCCGTCCGGGGATCGGCCTGTACGATCAATCTGCTTGCGCAAGGTGGTCGCAGCAGTCTTGTAGATTTCGTCGCCGGTGGCGTTGTAGATGTCGAGAAACGTGTGGCCGAAGCGAATGTCGTCGATGGAGTTGCTGTTATTGTAGAGCAGGATCTCGCCGTCTTGGGCAGGGTAGAGGAGGATGTCTGTGGCGTGCTTGACGTAGTCGTAGTACCTCTTGTCGCCGGTCCTTTCGTAGGCGCCAAGGACGCCCGAGTAGAAGGCGGAGATTGTGTAGGCATAGGTTGGTTCTACGCCGTGCTTGATCTGGGAGTCGGCCATCCATGTTAGAAACCGGGGTTCGCCGTCGAGTTTGCCGGGGTTGAGCTTCTCGTCGGGGGAGATGGAGAACCAGCCGTTGGGGAGGGAGATGGCTGCGAATGAGAGGGCGGCGCTGGCGAGCGCCGTGGTTGCTAGTGAGGTGATTCTCATGATTATTTCTACGTGACTGCTCTCCGGCTAGATGGTTGATGGTATCAACGACTTGGAGGGCATGGAGCAAGCTGAAGAGCACAACGTTCCATCATGGCATCCTCAAGGTTCATATTTATGCAAAAACCTGCCTTCTAGTTAGAACACCACCAAGCTCAAAAGATCTCGTGAAGTTCGCCTTGTTCAAGGTTCCCCTCACTTTCACTCCGTCCAAGATCGGCCAAGAGCTGGCCAATTTGACTGAGTCGTTTAGGGTTCCATTCCATCTGCAGCTTTGCTTATCCGGTGCGTGCCTAGGAGCCAGAGCACGAGCTTGGTATGAAGATACCAAACTTGGCACTTGATGAACCCAGGAATTGGAGGCATGATGTCAAGCCGAGGACCGGATAGCTGGTTCGATACTCTGAAGCTTGACGGAAAAGCAGGGTCTCTCCAAGACTGCGGGGCCCATACGGAAGTACGAGAAACTAAATTGACGTTGAGTTTGCGGGGAAGGCCGGGGGGACGAGACCGGCCGGAGCGGGGAAGGCCAGTAGTTTGCTCTTATGCTTAAACTCACACCAAGGCACCCCGTACCGGCGTACAGGAAACTTTTCGGCTTGGGATGAACTGAAGTTCATGGCAATTGCAAATAACATTCGGTTATCAGCGGTGTCGGTTGATCAAGGGCATGAGGCTCACTTTCACAGTAATTCCCGACCTATCTTCGCATGCACTTTCACCCAAGTATCTCGCGGAGACATCTGCACGACATTCCGTGTGCCGGAGCGGTAGTAGTCAGCCGGGAATATGATGACTATTTCCTATCGGTTCCTTCCCAGTTGTTGAAGCTGCATGCAGTACATCATCCTTCCTCTGGAAACTCGGCACTCAAGTTCTTCAAATTGCCGACGAATTTACACACCAATCAAAAGGATGACTGGCGATGTAGTTGGTCTGGCACACCTAGAGCGATGAACAAACTGATAGATCTCGGCGGTTGTTAAGCCGGTTGGCTTGTTCCCAAGGCTTGGCATCATCTCTATTGTGAGAAGGCGGTGACGCCTATCGATATTAAATCTACCATGCAGCATCAGCATCGCCATTTTGCCAAGCCCCAACCATATTGTGACTTTTCCGTTTACAAGCCAAGCACTTTTCCGCGCTTTCGGAAGGTCGCGACGATATTCCCTCATCGTCATCTTCGTTCAACACTTCGAGTCCTCTTAATCTACTAATAACAGCCAGGGACTCAAGAATTCGTATGAAGCACAGTGACCTGCCCTGGCCTATTATTGTCTGCATATAAAGTCAAGGTGATACTTGGCCTTTTGCCATCAAGCTCGATAAGCGATGCTAGCATTTGACCCGAAGGCTAATCACCACCACGTGCGCGATAAAGGTGAATCGAGGAAAGCCTTGACGGTAACTCATCACACTATTCTCATTTTCTAAGTGTTCCCCATAAATTGAACTTATGGCGATCCAAAATCGGCCTAGCTGCAGTTCTCATCAGACCTGTCGGAACCTGGCCCGTCATCTCCCCTGATTACGACCAAGTACAATGATGACTTCAGTCGGCCATGAGCAGAGTAACAAGTGGGTGGCACACTAACCCGCCAGCCAACATATCTTCAGCCCCCATTCTCATGTTTGGCACTATTGTTTTTCTTGTTGTCTTTTTCGAATTACTTTATTATTCAAAGAATTTACCCAGAAAGCAAGCTGAGAGTGATGTTAGTGACATCAATAGCGGTAGAGAGAGGTAACCCTGGATGAAATAGTTGAGACGACGGAAGTGGCAGTGGTAATGATAGAAACCTAAACACTTTCTAAAGTTGACATGAGGTGGGGCACCTAGTGGTGATCATGAACATGAGATCAACCTTAGAAAAGTAGGAAATTCAATCTCCTGATTACACGCAACCAACGACTCATCATGCCTCATTCGAAGCTCCTTTCGCCTCTTCATCGTGACCACAGAGATATGGCCGTGTCTGCGTAGCTGGGCTTAGAGATATATGCATTCTTCAAAGGCACCATCCGTACATCCTGGCTCAATCGTGGACTAGCGGGTCTCTACCCGTCCGATCAAGTGCCGGTGCAAGCGGGACGCCCCATCTGAAATTCTTCAAAGATTGCCGAGAACGGGCAAATCTCGAGCTACGGGATGAGTGGGATAGGGGTCCGTTCACCACAAACTTTCTAAAAAGCCTCATTTTCGACCCCAAAGTAACTCCACTCGCCAATCACGTCAGTTATCTTCAACTTCACACCCGTTCTCCTCATTTCTCTCTCTCACTTTCCAACCAAACGTAAACCCGAAACACCACAGTAGACAATAGTAGACCGGAACTGATTCACACGAGAAGTACCACACTCTTCTCAGTAACCGTCCACGAAAAGACAACATCAGACTAATCCGACAAAGGTACCCATCATCTCATCAAAATGGCGGACCAAAGGAAAATCCACCAACCAATCCACCCCTCCGTCCGCGCCAAGCTGGATCCAGAGTACGTCGCCCTCCACGACGCCATCATCCAGTACATGGAACCCTCCGAGGCCCGACCCTGGGACCCGGCCTCGCGCTCGGCGCCGAACCCGCTCGCGCACACCACGCAGAAGCTCTCGCCCGTGGGCAAGCAGTGGGACGAGGAGATTGGCGGCGAGATCCAGGTGCGCGTCTTCGTCCCCGAGGGCCAGGCGCCGTCCCAGGCCGGGTGGCCTTGCTTGGTCTGGTTTCACGGCGGCGGGTGGGTGAATGGTGGGCTGGATAACGAAAATGGCTTCTTGACGCATGTTTGTAAATGTAGGTTTTTCAACTCTCGATTTCCATCTTTGCTCGAATCTCTCCTACGCACGTGGTCCCTCTCCTCCTTGTGGGATTGTGGGATATTGATAGACTGGAAACGCTGCTGTGAGTGAGCGGGAGCGTGAGCATTAATGAGAGTTTCAAACACAGATGTGAACTGCGTCGTCGTCACGATAAACTACCGCCACGCCCCAGAACACGTCTACCCAGCCGCCGTTGACGACTGCCTCACGGGCCTAAAGTGGCTCTACGACCCCTCCAACGCCTCCCGTCTATCCATCAACACATCCCTCGTCACAATCGGCGGCCTCTCAGCGTTTGTTTAACCTTCCCCCTTTTGCCCCGACCGCCCAGACAAAACTAACACTTCACCGCTGCACAGAGGCGGCAACCTCGCCGCAATCACAACCCTAACCGCCTCCCTCGCCTCCCTCTCTCCGCCCCCCATCTCCCAACTCCTCCTCTGCCCCGTAATCGACTCAACCGCCACCGCCTCCACAGGCTGGTCCGCCACCCGACACGTCCCCTGGCTGACGCCCTCCCGCATGGGCTGGTACCAGGACCTCTACTTCTCCCGCGGCGACGCCGACAAGAAGCAGTGGCAGGCGTCGCCGTGTTTCGCACCGCCCGAGATTCTGGCAAGGAGCCCGAAGACGTGGCTGGCTGTCGCGGGGGTGGATTTGTTGACGACGGAGGGGTTGGCGTATGCGGAGCTGTTGAGGGGCGTTGGGGTCGAGGTTGAGACGAGGGTGTATGAGGGGGCGACGCATTCTGTGCTTGTGCTTGCTGGGTATGTGTTATCATGGTTTCCAGGTCGGATGGGCGGATTTATCTGTGCCCGTTGGCTGTTTCTCGTTGCTTGGTTGGATATGGGCTAACTAACTGATGTTTTCCCCTTCTAGTGTCCACCAGATTAGCAGAAAACTTGTCCACGACGCGTGTGCCGTCCTGGCAAAGGGCTTCGGAACTTCGTACGACCCTGCGGCGGCTCCTATCCTCTCGCAGGAGGAGTAACCTATTCATGACGTGGAAGGGGGGAAGGGCAAAATGTTTGACCATGTGCGGGGAGTTTCGTCTTACTCCCGCCTTTGGCAACATATCCCAGGGCACTAGAATTCAGAACACGCCTCGAGACCACAAGAGGGATAGATATAGAAAGGGCGAAGAAGAAACATAAAAATGGTATTTGTCTTTTTGATCGTAATTACAAACCATGTAACCGTCAAAGGCGGGAAAACCCCCCGTAAAACTTCTTTCGTAGTTGACGTTTAGAGGACCTAGTCTATTTCCTAGAAGGGCGCCTTGTTTATTATGCTCGGAGAAAAGAAAAAAAGGGGGGGAGGGAATATCCATAATGAAGACTGCCTCGAGCAATCAACCGCGATGCTCTCTTACTGACGTGAACCCATTACGACGCCGTAAGAAGTTTCTGCAACTCGGCAAAACGCACCGGTTTGGGCAAGAAAACATCAAACCCAGACGTCTCCGCATCCCTCCTCGCATCCGCGCTCGCCAGCCCCGTCAGCGCCACCACCGTCGTCGCCTGCAACCTGTGTTCCCGCTCATACTCCCGTATCCTCTTGGTCGCCTCGAACCCGTTCATGATGGGCATGCTGATATCCATGAGCACGAAATCGAATCGCCGGCGCTTACTCGCGCTCGCCTCGATAGACGAGCTCGACGCCTCGATGAATCGATCGAGCGCCTCCTGTCCATTCTCGGCCTGCTCGTACGTGAAGCCGCACTTCTTCATAAACATGACGAGGAGCTTGAGGTTGATCTGGTTGTCGTCTACAAGCAAGACGTGTAGCGTCACGTTCTTTTGTTCCACGAGCACTGGCTGGCCGCCGTTGAGGGCTGGGGAGAGGGCCATTGCGCCTAGGGGCTTGATGATGGGTTGCACGCCTATTTCCGGCTCGAGCTGCTCGGGTCTGACGTGCTGGTGGAGCGGGGTGCCGACTCGTTCGACCTGGCGGATTTCGTTGCCGGGGGTGGTGCCGTCGGGGGCTGGTGGTACGGGGGCCAGAAGGCCGGAGGAGTTGCGCGCTGCTTGGTTTCTCTCTAGCTCTTCTACCCGCTTGAGGCAGTGGCTGAAGACTTTGGCTAGCTTTCGTGGGCCGCATCTGTGATGATCAGTTAGTATGGGCGTCGGTACGAATGCAGAGTTCCCTGAGAACCATCACGAGAACCGTGCAGGTACTTACGGCTGCGGTATCACTTCCACGATTTCCGAAAAGTCTAATAATAGCTTGCTGTGGTCCTGCAGAATGTTGACCGCTTCTTCCGCCGTCGGACAGACAATGATAAAGGGCGCTTTCTTCTGACTAGGAGATCTCCGCGAATTATCCTTGAAACGCTTCTCCAGTATTTCTACCGAAGGGGGCTCAGAGTAGAGATACATATCGGCACCCGGCGGATCGCTGGGGGTTTCTTTAACGACCTTCATCTCGAACCACTCGGAGCACGTCTCCGTGAGGATCTGGTTCAGCTTCGCGGCGTGCTTCGTCATGGGCGGCGCGTCGGGGGTGCGCTCCTCCTCGAGGAGGACAACCTTCATGCCCTTTGTCTCGTTTACGGTGCTGCGCATCACCTCGTCCGGCTCGCGGGGACTCTCCGTATCGTCAGATGCCGAAGTGAAGCTGAGGTGGACGTCGAACTCGGTGCCTCTGTCTTGTTCGGACCTGACTTCGAGAGTCCCCCGCAACGAGTCGACAATCTGCTTGACGATGCTGAGACCCAGTCCCGTACCGGGCTGGAATGAATCCTCCTGGCTGAAGGGGAGGAAAAGTCGGGTTTGTTGAAACTCCTCAGACATGCCCTTGCCAGAGTCCGCCACGCGTATCATGGCGTCGATCTTTGTCCCCTCGGACCTCGTCTGGCCGGTCAAAGATACGAGAACGTAGCCTTGCGTCGTGTACTTCAGGGCGTTACCAAACAGGTTCATGATGATCCGCCGGAGGGCTCCTGGCTGCGCCTTCACCAGCCATGGTATTTTCGGGTCGACGTCTAGCAATATTGATACAGGACCCTTGGCCCCTGGCGCCTGAAAATTGCCCACCGACCTCACGTTATTCGTCTCCTTGACACTGATGCTAGGCTTGGGTCCATCCAGGGATCCCGCGCCGACGAGTTTCTTGAAGGCGTGGCCCGCTGCGATGGCATCGACTACTTCTTCCACCAGAACAGCGAGGTCCACGACGGAGGACATGCTCAAGCTTTCGAGAGAGTCTGACGTGATAGCCACGGGCCTATTTTGGTTCTGCTTTGCACGCCGTCTCATCTGCGCCCGCCCGAGCCTGTTGATCTTGCTGTAGTCGAGAACGTGGTTGAGTGTGTCAAGTAGCGTCTTTCCGCAGGTGGCGATGGAGCTGATGAGACCCGACTGATATGCGTCGGTGCTGGTATCCTGGAGAAGCTCGGCAGACCCGAGGATGCCGTGAAGAGGACTGCGAAGTTCGTGGCTCATGCTCGCGATGAAGGTCGTCTTGGCAGCCTCGTTCTTTTGACTGTTGATGCGGCCTACTTGGGTCATGATGCTGTTGCTAAAGGCACGGAGATACGAGAGGTCTTGGTCGAGATTCATCATGCGGCCGGTGACGGAGGTCCAGAGGAAACATCCGCCGGCTAACCTGTCTTCGCCGTAGTCGAATAGGGGCACAAATACCACAGTCTTCGCTCCGGGAATCTTCTTGAGGAGCTCCTCGTGGACCATCTTGACTTTTCGCCGTCTGCCTTCGGTTCTGTCAGGCGGGGCTGCTCCGTCGACGCCCATCGTCTCCCTATCACTCGCACTATCGTCACCCGATGAAACCCCAAGCCCGGCTTCGGTGAAGGAGAAGGTTTTGCCCATGGGGAACATGGAAAAGTACTTTTCAAGAATGCCGAGTGAAAGTGCCGGGCCCTGCTCGATGCGCGCGCGCGCCCGCTCGTCAGCCACGGAGAAGCTCAAAATCTTGCAGGGCCTGGAGGAGGGTGATGTATCCGAATCAGAGCTGTCGAGCCCAGAGCCCGATGTGGCGGGTCGTGTGACGTCCTCCTCGTCCGACGACTGATTCCTTCCCGACCTCGACTGGCCTCCGGGCATGGCGCTCGTTGCCGTGGCTCCAAAGAAGGCTACGCCGTCAGCCAACGTCGAGTGGCGAAGGACGTCTGCTGCGCGGTTGAAGAGTTTCGACAGACCGTCGACCCTCGGCTGGAATACCTTCTTGGGCGACGGCGGGTTCTCGGTGCTGGGACCCGGGGGTTCCGTGGTACCGCTTTGCTGGCGGGACGCAGACGACTCTCGAGACCGCATGAGTGCTTCGGCGTTGCGAAAATAGGAATTCGATCTCGGCATCGGCCGCCGCGTCGAAATGAGCGGCATATCCGGCGGCCGTACCGTCGAAGGGCTCCTCGGTATGTCGTCCTTGACAGAATTTGAATCTTCGTTCATAATAGAACATCCCTCGATAAACGTCGCCAGTCCTCGCACAATCCGCTCGCCCTTGAACCTATCCACGCGATCTCGCGCCCACTCCAGGTGCTCCATGGCCGTCTGGGCCACGCCCTGCATAAACCGAATCTCCTCCGCCGTGAGTCCATCGTGAGGTCGTTCATCGGAGACGGCAAAGGAGCCAATCTTGTGACCGCTGGGTGAGATGATGGGCACACCAGCATAGAAGCGTACGCCAGGCTCCGACAGCACATAGGGACGCTGGCTGAAGCGAGAGTCGAGGCGGCAGTCGTTGACGATGAGTCCGGTTGCCGTATAGGGGCGGCCCTTCTCATCCAAACCTGTGCAAGTGTTCACCATGGAGTGTTCGCAAACAGCATCAGGACGAGATAGAATGGTGGCGCCGACTAGTGGAGTCACAATTGTCAGCATAGGAGCTCTCAACATGAATAGACCTCCTCTTCCCGTATGTTTGAGCCTGACATTGCACACGGATAAGAAGATTGAAGCATGAAGCCAACATGCGTCAAGAAGGCTATGGGCATGTAGCGATGGTGGTTGGCTCCAGAAGCAGGCCTCAGCCGCAGCCGCAGCCGCAGCCGCAGCCGGGACTGAGCGATGCAGGTAGTCATCGGAATGGAGAGGCTTACGTACGCCACAGTTCATTATCGTTGCTCGACTTGTCATCGTCGTTCAATCCGCCGCTATTCTGGTCTTGCAAGTGATCAAAGTCGCCAAGTTGAATGGAACGGGTGCCCTCGGCAAGGATAGTCTGGGTGGTGGTATCGATCAGCGACACCATAGCCCGCTTGACGTTGAGCTTCAGCACGGCCAGCTGGGCGAAGGCCGTGAGCGCCTTGTCGGCCGAGGCCTTTGGCTTGTAACCGTTGCCATGAAGGTCCGGGGCGGCGATGCTGTCGACATTGAGGGCGACGTTAAATGAGGAACCCTGGGCGACCTGCCAGCTCTGGAGATATCGCTGGACCTCCCGCTCGCGTTGGGCCTCGGACATTGGAGTGGGAAAAACACGCGGATGCGCGCTTAGCACACCGCACAGGGGTGGCGGGTGCGGTCGTCTGTGGGGGGGGGGTGGTGTGAGCGAACTGAGCCGAGTTGGGCGAGGGAGAGGAGGAAATGAGTGAGAGGTGAGATGAGAGCAAAGAATGAGAATGAGCGTAAGTGACAGTGACAGTGACAGTGACAGTGAGCAGCGTGAGAGAGAGAGAGAGACTGTGTCTGTGTGTGTGTAGCCGTGCTCTGATGTCGATGGGTAGCAAGCAGGGGGTGAGACGGCGGTGTTGGCGGCTCTCGTCTACCCAGGCCACTCTCTATCTCTCTGTCCTCGGATTCGTTCTGCTCTCTTATTTTTTTTTTCCTCCTCCGAGTCTTTGTTGCTTTGTCTCTTTTTTTTGGTTTTTTTTTCTGTCAAAAGGGGACTTTCGGATTGACAGCCCGGCGGGGGAGGCGACAACTACGTATCCGCTCGTGGATCTCGCGTGGCCACGGGGTGCATTTGGATTTTGGAGAATGGGGGGCGGGCGGCGGTAACGAAGGAATGCGGAAAGGCGGGCAAGGAAGTGTCACCTAAACCATTCCGGGCGTCGCGCTTTTCCTATTTCTCCTACTTTTTTCTGTTCTGGCTGGCAGCGGCGGCGGTATGGCGGTTAGTTACTGTTACCTGAGGCTGGCGGGAGACACAACAAGGAGTGTGGAGGGGAGGAAGCGAAAAGGGCAGAAAAAAAAAAGAGATACCCAGAAAAAAATATAGGTATGGCAAAGAGATACCGAAGAAAAAACATTGTTGTGGTGCACAGCAGACAGGTGGGCGAGGCTCTCTTTCCAACCAAAGAGAATCTGACATCATACCCCTCTTGTCCCTCTCTCGTCCCTCCTTGGACCCTCGAACGGCACCCAACTGGGCCAGCCGCCAGATCAGATCCACCCGTCACTCCTTTTCTTAGGGTCCTTCTTGCACGTTCTAGAGCGGCCTATGAGACGCGTCCACAGGCCAAAGAAAGACCAATGGAATGACTCGGCCGGACGTTTTTCTGCTCCTGTCAAAGGCGTTCGACCGATCGGATCTTTGATCTTTGTTGGCTGTCAGGATCGATTTTCAAACTTCCAATTTGGTTCATCGCCCGATGCCTGCCGCATTGCCGCCCCCCCCAAGCTTAATTAAGTAAATAAAACTCTCGACTTGCTTAACCATTGCCACGACAACAGCACACATACATCTACACTATTACACTTACTTTCAAGACCAGGTAGATCCGTATCCTTACGAGCAAGTGAGTCCCAACCGGCGACTGCAATATGCGAACTGCAGACTCTTCAACGGCTATCGCGGACCACGTCCGAAGATTCCTTCCTCGGCAGATACTGACTCAGCGACGGTCGCCAACTGAATCAAGAACCCTTTTCATCGGCAAATGTCGCTTGCACTTACTAATTCCATAAGAAAAAGAACACCGAGTCAAGCGGCTCCCATGGTTTTCTCCTTGTCTTGTATCCAGGAACCCGCGGTCAACTCCGGTTCAAATTGCCATGCAGCCGCAAAACTTCTTTTCTCCAAATCCTACTCCGTATCGGCCGAAAAAAGAGGCAAGAGGCGCAAAGATTGGAGAAAACATTCCAGAAAGCCGTAAAACTCTAAAAAAAAAATAAAAAATTTAGCGCTGAACCTTCCTAATCCCAGAGGAAAAATATGACGTGGTTGCAACGTTCTTTAAGCCTCTGGGCATCGTAACTATGTAGCGGCCCAGTTTCGTTTCCCACATATCCACGCCCTCGATATCGAAATGCGCCTCAAACATCCACTGGCGATGGCCTCCCGGACGTCTACTTGCCTATCTGCCCACCGCCTCATGCAGTCAGCCATGTCCATCTATGGTCGATGCTATACAACACCACCACCCTCGTCCACTGCGCCCGTCATATAATGCTCACGCGCCCAGAATCTTGCGTTCAGTCATAGTCGCATCAACACCGCTGGTGCGCAATCGATTCATCATTCCTGCAGTGATGATTCTGTCGTTCTGCGTTTTTTCTGAGAATACATGTCAAATAAACTCATGGTCCTGTGACAGTGGGGTTCGGGATTGGATATCGTCAATCTCAAGAGGATCATGTTTCTGAGACTAGAGACCTCGATTTGGTCCCTAATTTGGATAATAGAAGAGATGAATCATGGGAAAGAATGGCGGAAAATGAAAAACAAATCATCCTGCCCATCCCAGATGCCTCGTATTCACTGCAGCCCTTGATGGGGAAAGATGGATAATCCGCATTAAGGCCTCTTCGTGGAGAGAATGCGGGAAATTCTCTGATAATTCACCATGTATCGAGTACTTCGATTATGCTTAGGAACGTTTCGTATGTACATGAACAAACCATGCATGTATTCTTCCGGTTTGAACACAAAAAAGTTGGCTTCGCGACGGAGCTATGGTACATCTAGCAAGACGACGCAAATCCATCAACGCCAAACGACTCGCTCAAAGTCAACCAAATGGAAGCCTTCCTCGCACTGGAATATTCACCCCCTCTTTACCGTCTCTTCTTTGTAGGTGGTGGAAATCGGTCCGTACCCTAACCGAACTTGATCCCAGAAGACGGGTTCCAGGTGCCTCCTTGTGGCGGCGGCGGCGGCTGGCTCGCCTGGCCCTGGCCCTGTACTGGTCCGCCGGAAGGTGCCGGTGCGCCTGGTTGAGCCCCGAACTTGATGCCCATGTCCGGCTGCCACATATTCGACATTGCGGCCGCGGGTCTCGGGTGTTGCGGTTCAACAGTTGATCCGGCCCACGACTGGATATGTGCCCCCGCAGGAGAGTGAACTTCGTGTCGCGAAGGTGGCTGCTGTTGCTGTGCTGTTGTACCAGGGACGACGCTGGCGCTGAAGTAAGACTGCGGTCGCGGGTCGTAGTTCGAGCCGGTCGGGGAGTGAACCGGTGATCGGTTCAGGTTCAGAGAATTAAGCGGCGGCATACTGACCTCCCTATTAGCTAGTTAGCACGATGAGTTGATACGCAAAGGTGACATTCTTACTCCTCGAGACTCTTGGCGTCCACCCGCCGCTCTGCAGCCCAAGCCTTGACAGGATCGCGGAAGTTCTGGCCCACGACCTTGCTCAAGTCATTGTAAAACTTGCGACCCACGTCCACGTTATTGACAATCTCCTTGTACTTGTAGTAGGCATTGTCAAGCTTCTGAAGCGCCTGCTCACGCTCCCGACTACCGCTCGTCATGTTCTTCTTTTGACTCTCAAACTCTCGGTTGACTCTCTGCACCTCAGTCATGAGGCGCTCTTGCTCGTCCTCCTCCTTGGCCACGGCTTCGATTTCAGAGTCGTATAGCTTGTCGAGGCGCTTCTCGAAAAAGTCTTCAAAGTGAGCCGGGACAATAGCTGTTGTCGGGTACGTTCTCTCGAGTCGTGCAGCTTCTTTCAGGATATCCGGCTTAATGTCATCCGTCCTGGCCTTCTCCCGCAACGCCTCCGCCTTCTTTCTCCTCTTGGACTCAAGTCGCAGGACGTCGTTGTAAGCTCCCCGAAGCCTACCTATTACCGGCTTCAGATGCTCTGGGATATCCATGCGCCTAGAAGAAGGTACATAGTCCATAATGGCTCGGTCGGATCCAGAGAGCATTTCGAGCAGGTCTTGTATCTCCTTGTACTTGTCTCGAACGACCGCATCGCTGCTTGTACTGCTCGCAAAGTAGCCTTCAATCTCAGCCACTTGAGCCCAAAACTGGCCTCCCTGGGGGTCGTTGCGACTTTCCGGTCTTGCCCATCTGTCTGTGCCGTATTTCCGTCTCATTCGGTTATCTTCCTCCTCTTCAGCTGCCAGTATCGCTTTGCCTTCATTGAAAATTGCGATATCAGCAGTTCTTAGCTTATCGATATCCGAAAAGGCTCGTTGAATCCTGCCTATAGCATCGGCTTGCCGTATTTCCTCCGCATGGTGAACCAGACTGTGAGGTAGGCCAAGCGGTTTCTCAAGTGCCTGCAACGAACCAGGCAGGTTGATGGAGCTTAGCATGACGTGTAGCTTTTCCGTCTGTGTTTCCATCTGGCCGATAATGTTCTCGTTTACTATGCGATCGCGTAGTTGCTCGTAGATGGTAATGGCAGCGTGGACGGAGAACGGGACTAGTTTCGTGAAGAGTGCCGGGCCGAACTCAGCCTGGTCCCCGACGTAATCAAAGGGATTAGCTACTTGTGGAGGCACTCGGGCTATTGCCATATTGGCTCTGTCGAGGATTTTGAGCTCTGACTTTGGCGGTACAGGTTCTTCTCAAGTTAGACGTGCATTCCCTACTAGCCAGATGTCGGTACTCACGGAGATAAATAACGTCATTATCCTTCTCAGCCCTCTTGAGATCTTCTTCGACCTTTCGTTTGAGACCGTTGAGATCCTCGAGCACCGCCTTGTTAAGGTAACCGCCCCGACTCTCCTTCAGGCCCTCATTCACACAGCTCACAGCGTGTTGCAAGCGAGCAACCTCTTCGCCATATCTTCTCTTCTCGAGACAGTCGCATGCGGCTCGGTATTGCGCGGCACCAGCAAAGTGGTGATGCTTTGCGCTCATGTGGTGGATCCAGGCAGAGCTGATCGCCTCACTCTTCATCGCAGCCTCCCCCGCCGAGTTGTACAGATCGGACACACGGGCGGCCAGTCGAGCGATGATGGCATCCTTGTAACCGTCCATGACCGCCTTTTGCCAGAAGCACTCTTGCGACTGTGCCAGAAGCAGTTGAGACAGAGACTCGAGGGTGTTGGCGTCCATGTCCTCTGGCGGATCAGACATGCGCAGTTCAGGCATGACTTCCTTCAGCATGTGTTCTAATACTCCAGACGCTGAGGCAAAGTGGCCTGCAGCCGTCTTTAAACCTTCGGTGCCGGATCTCGATTGCGCCACCGCGAGCTGGGAGTAGAGGGAGGCCAGGTTGTACAGAATGTTCATGAGTTCGTATTTGAGGTTGTTTCGCACCATCGGTCGTTCGGTATTGTATCCCAACGCTGGATACCACGTGAATTCGGCCCCGATCTGTTCGCAAGCTGCGTCAGTAACCTCCCGGCATTTCTCTCGTTTGAGTATGACTAGGTGTAGTGAAGACACATACGTCGATCGGGAACTTGCCCCCGATCCACACAAGCTGTCCCGCGTAGGCTTGAAGCTTCTTCACGCCGCTAGGGTGCGGCTCCCTCACGTTGATCGCATCTCGTCGTAGGGCGTCGATGACCTCAAGGTCCTGGCGAAACATGTCCGGGTGTTGGTCATACTTGGTGTTGATGTACTGTCGTATTGTCGACGAGAGCGATAGCTGTGTGGACTTGCGGAAAGGCAACGACAGGATGTTCGAAATGCTAGCCATGACGAAGGGATCAGCAGAGACGTTGGTGTGCAAAGAGGTAATACTCACGTCGTCATGGTCGAAGAGTGCCTCTTGGGGCTGAGGGGACGTCGTTGTAGAACCTCGAGCTAGGTACGGTATGTCGCAAACCTGATGATTTCATTGCTCGAAGCATGGAAAGGAAGCAGCCATTTGAACTGACGTTGGCGGGGCACGAGTGCATTGTGGCGCGAGCCTGCCTCGGGTGGGGGTGGGGCGTGGCTGAGACAGATAAGTTTTGTGCCTGACGACCATTGTCGATTAAGGCCTGGGATCTCAGGCTCAAGTCGACCAGTTCGTCTCATCTCAGAGCATCTCCAAAGCCGATGGCGATCCAAACGAATAGTGACAGATCTGCATGGAAAGAAGGCGCATGGTCAAGTTTTGAACTGTTGAATATTTCGTAGCATTGGTATACACTTGATCTAAAACTCTACATAGGCACCGATGACTGCCTTTCCTTGCACCAAATTCAAACCATACCAGGTGGTTGACCTCCAAAAAGGACACCCAACGTCCTTATCATGACTCCAAACGTCCGGCCTGTCACAGGTCTATGTGCCGATTGCGAGATTCATCCACGCAATCCATCTATGTGCAATGCAATGCCGCAGTGGTAGAAAAGAAAAGAAAAGAAAGAGGGTAAGCGTTTGCCAGCATGCTGTCAATGTAGAAAAAGATCCCCGTATCATACTCAAACGCCGAAGCTCGATGCGAGCTGTATGCCGATGTCGAGATGCGAGTTGAATCGAAGAGTTTTGTGGTGATGAAATGAGGGTATCACGGTCAGCGGATTATAATTATGATCCTGTCCAAGGGCGTTGTCGTAATGTAAGGTGCCCGCCCTGGGCAATGCAACCTGTCGTTCTTTGTCGGCCAAATTGACTTTTTGCTGCCGTCTGAATCGAAACGGGCCCGTGCCATTTCAGCCGAAGGTCAGCTATGGGAACAAGCCGGGATGTCCTGGGTTGAACAAATGCGTGAAATGAGCTGTGAATGGGCTTTGATCCATCCTTGAGCCTTTTACAATGCCAGAATCATCCGACCCGTCATGTCATGAGGCGAGAGGTTATCGGGGGTGCCTCTGCCTGTATCGTATCGTCGTGCTCGGCAGTTCCGAGGGCACTTCATGTTGAAGGGATCCAGACAAGCTCAATAACACCGTCAATCTTGCTCATCGGCTCACCGTCCTCCTCGACCCACCGCTCGTCGTCCTTCCGGCGAGTGTAGACTTGGAGTACGGATCCATCCTCTTGCACATGAGCCTCCTGCAATTCCCATGCAATCTTGCGACCGGTCTTGTGCAACGATCTGCGCTGGGGGCCGAACATGTAGTCCAAGTTCCAGCCAATGTCATCCGGAGCAGGAGTGAAGGTGCGTTCCATTTGGTCCAGGTTGAAGTCGATACCCTGGGGGTAATGAGCAACGCTGAAACCGTTGGCGATGATGAAGTCATCAGCAGTGATGAAACGCTGGTAGGCGCAATCCTCGCCGCAGGCGTGTCCGACCTTTGCAGACTGGAGAGGCTTGGCGTAGTGCCAGCCGCCGCCCTTGTAGTGATGCAAGCTCAAGGGCTTGATACCAGACTCGTAGAAGCCGGCCGGGTCGCCGTATAAGTCCAGTTGCCAAAGCTCCCAAATGTTGGTCAGGCGAACCTCGGTGTTTTCGTAGATGCACTTGCGGAGAAGGATATCGCCCTGAGGACCCCAGCCGGAGTTGGCCTCCTTAATCTTTGTCTCCGTCTTGCAAGACTCGTAGAGCTGGTTGATGGCAGCCGCGAGAGGGACGCTGAGGAACACACCAGCACCACCGAAAGCCTGGGAGCCGTGGCGGTGAATGGCGTTAACGTCCTCGGAAAGGGTTCCGATGTAGAGAGGATCAAGGTGGTCGAAGGTGGCAAATTTGTCAATCAGACCATGCATGCTGGGGAAGAAGGTGTCGTCGTCGCAAGTGACGAGCCACTTTCTTGTCTTTCGCTCAGGGTGGTTGTACAGATAAGGCACCAGGGTAAGGTAGCGAACAGCCATCTCCATGGAGGGGTCGGAGTGGGCGACGTCGGCGTCGATTCCTACTCTCTTAAGCCTGTCGCTGGCGTCCTTCAACTCAGCGTCGCTGGCGTCAAGGAGCAACAGCAAAAGCTTGCCACCATTGGACTTTCCGTTGCTGTCGGTAAGCCAGTGAGCCCATTCCTTAATCGGACTTGTCTTCGGGTCGTTGAAACGCTTGTAGGTAGTAGAAACAGCGAACATGAAGTCGGAGGCGTTGACAGTGGAAGGGTAGGAAGACTGTGTGACAGGAACATCCAGGGGCTCGTGGCACTCCTCGGGAGCGTACGACTTTGTAATGTCGACAGTCTTGAACTTCTTAGGAAGGAACTCCTGATCCAAAACGGTGTAGCCCTTGCGCTGGATGGGCTTGCGGCTAAACCTGACGTAACGCTTGAAGTAATGAATCTTCTCGGAAAGGCCATACTTGTCCTTGAGTGTCTTGATGTGGTCGGTGTTTATATCGCAGTTCATGACGTGTGTCGAGGAAGGAGCGGGCTCGGCGGGAATCTTCTCGGAAAGCGACGAGGAACCGTGCGACTTGACGGGGTCCAGGGGCTGCTGGTGCGTGATTGATGACTTGACACCGGCACCCGTCTTCATAATACGGCCGCGAACGTCGATGGCATCGTTCTTGAGGGTGAGGGCCATGACGATGAGGACGACGACTGCAAAAAGCAGCGTTCTCGTGAGTGGATTACGCATGCTGCAGACGCGATGCGGATTGGGAAGCTTAGCTCCCATTGTCCGAATAAAGACTTCTAGTTGTTTTTCGTCCAGCTTGACGGTTGTGAGTGGGTGTCGTCCTTGAGAGGCGGGGGGAAGGTGAGATATACGCAATTGCTGGTGAGAGCAGCTAGGAGATATCGACCAAGCTATGCTCTGGATGATATAGAGACAAGGCGGCAGCGGTAGTTCGGATGAGGTAGCTCCACGGGCCAAGAGATGTCAAAACGGACAGAAAATGCGTCAAGGCGAGAACCGCATAGGAAAGACGAAAACGTAGATACTAAAGATAGTAACTAGCAGTGCTGTTATTTTGGCTGAGCGAGTGACACGATCATAGGACCGGCAAGTGATCGGGGAGACGACGACGACGACGACTGGGACTGAATTGCGAAAGCGGGATCGGAATCTCTGCCGCAAGGAAACGAAGACGCAGACAGACAGGCTGGTGATCCAGATTTCGTCGTGAGCTGGAGAGACGAAGAAGGAGAAAAGGAGCAGGAGGGGAAGGGTGGGAGATGAGGGAAGAAGAGGTAGAAGAGGTCTGGAAGAAGGAAAAGAGGGTCTTGGCGGATAGGTAGTGCTGCGTAGGGGAAGCAAAGGCGTACGAATAGTGCGCCGATGTGAACGGGAGGCCAGGCTAGGGCAATTAGGAGAAAGACAGGTCCCAGTTTGCAAGGAGGTATTCGTGGATAGCAGCGAAGAAGAGAGGAGACTCCGGTACGGCGTAGAGGTACGGACTGGGGGTGGTGGGAAGTTCCTAGGGTAGGCTGTCAGGGGGTGTGGGAATTGGAATGGGGAGAGAGAGAGAGAGAGAGAGGAAGTGATGGAGCCAGGAAAAGAGCAGGGGGCGTGTGAATGAACCAAGTGCGCGATCCTCGAGGGTACTTGGGGGGAGAGATGGTGTGTGTGTGTGTGTGCCAGTATTCATACGGATATGAGTGTATGGAAAGGGAAAAGGTGGGAACTGGTAAAGATGGGGAATACTGAAAAGGGCAGGGAAAGAAGGAAGCAGAAAGGGCAGTGTGTTTCTGTAGGGAGTTATGGAAGAGAGACAAGTATCATTCGTCCACTTCAAAGGGAATAGGTACTCGTAGCACTCTGTCAGGTTCCGTACGGAGTAGAAATAATACTGTGTACAGTGTAGGAACGGATAGAGAAAGAAGCAGACGGGTCAGGTTTGGTTGGTGCGGCCGGGGCCTTGGATTGATGAATCGACACACTTGGGGGAGAGGACGTGGGAACGCGGGTGGGATGGTTGATTGGAATTAAATTGGGCGTACAGGGGTAGCCTGCCATGTTGAAGAAAGACGACGTTGGCCCTGCCGCTCATCGCTTCCACATAACGAAGCGATGGACGGTAGCGATAGAATAAACGGTAAAGTACGGTAAAAACATACCGTCCAAACAATGGACGTGTGTCTTTACATACATGAGGTGTGCGCGAGTAGGAAGTCAGGAGAACAACATAGGAAATACCTAGGGGACGGGTGCTTCAACTGCCCTCCCTCCTGCCTCGGATGAACAAGGACGGAAAGTCAACAAACCGACGTCGAATACTCGGGCCGTCTCAGCCACAATTTCCCAGGCGCCGGTTCCAGTTGACGACGCTGCCAGTGTCATCAACGCCACCGCCACCGGCTGCCAGTGCCGCCTGCCATTTCTATACCTCTGTACTCCGTCACAAAACATCATGCTCCCGCAGCTAAACGGGCCCATAGGATAGGTAAGAAACACAGGACAGGAATAGGGGACTGCGAGACGAAAAGGGAGAAGAGATTCTGCGTGATGCAGTGACAGCCAGTGGTCACAGAGTGGGAGGCGCCATTGCTAAGCAGAGGGCGGCAGGGCCAAAGGCAAGGTGCAGGGGAACCTGGGACGGTACCTTGGCGCGGAAACGGGACCTGGGACCTGCAGCTTGCGTCTTGCATGGGAATTTGCAACCGAGTTGGAAGTTGACGAGCCGGATGGAGGGCCGAGTCAACTGTCGAGTAGCGAACTCTCTCGATTCCACCGTCGACGAAACGAGGGTTGAACTTGAGGCTGATTGATTGCTGCTTGCTCCTCGAGACAGGAACCGCGTGATATGGTTTCCAGACTCCAGTGTCTCCGTCTCCCTTTTGTCGGGTGCACACGCACACGCGGCAGCATGGAACACGCAGAAGCAACATGAGTCCGGTCTGATGTTGCTTGCTGCAGTGGTTGCTTCTCCCCATGGCACAAAGCGGGTGTCCTCGTCATTTCATCTCATCTTATCGCGCCCCCGAGACTGACCTCAATCATCTCCGCAGGTCTTCCAGGGTTTCGCATCGTAGCGGATGGATAGGTAGGGAGAGCCTGAGAAGCCACCGAAGTCAAGTGTGTACGGAGTACTGTGCCCTCAGTGTCAATGAGCTGCGTCTTCATTGTTGGGTGCGGGCGGCACTGTGACAAAGAAGGGGGGGAATGAAAATTGATGGATCACGGCTCATGGGTTGACAACTGGAAAGACAAGGGGAGGTGGGAGAGGTCCAGCCCGCACGACCAGGGACGGGGAAAGAATCAGAAATTTGACTGGCCAGGACCGGCATCGCACGAGGGGCAACCGCGGCGAAGGGGCGTGAAAATAGCCCGGGTGGGGGCCGAGGGAGGGGTGTGTCTGCCGGGATATCCGGTACGTACCTTCACAGCCTCCCCGGTGTGCTGCCCTATCCTGCGGCCTGCCTCTAGGAATCCAGTTCAGTAACCAGTCGTCTGTGTGCTCAGCGTTATCGCTCGCCATATCCAGCTAGCACTCTGGCGAGACCGTGGATCTATTGCTAGAATCTGCATCTTGTCGACGATGTTGCGGCACCAAGACGGCAAGGGCCCAACAATCCCATGATTTCCATCTGCTGGGCACCGCATCTGGCGGAGCTGTCAACCGTGCCGAGAGCGCTGGGCGCTGTATGCGGAGGCGCTATCGTGGGTAGGACGGCACTGTTACTGCTCATGATGATGATGCCGACCCTCAGTATCGCTGAGGTATCCGTATTGCACTCTACGCTTGAAAACCTGGCACAGAACGTAGGTGCAGTGACGACGTCAGCTATCTCACACACATTCGACAACTCCTCGATGGTCGTCTTGTCAACACCAAGAAAGGCACGAAACACACCTCAAAATTTTCGGCTCTCAAGCGCGGTTTACGTGGCAGGAGGCGCCAAAGAGCGTGCTAAAGCCTAGGCGACTAGTAGAGGTCGGCCGATCTGCTCTTTGACTTGACATTCCCGTCAAGACGGCGCTATCAACGGCTCCTGTTCCTGACTTGCGTAACGAGCCCGGCGCCAGCTGCAAGCCACAAGCTCGAAGCTGAGCTCAAAGCCGGTCCACCGTCCCTCTCCGCTGGGATTCAGCGCCGAGTCGCCTGTGGATGGGCGCTAATTAGCGTTCAGATTGCAGACAGGACCAAGAGGCTAGGGCAGGTTTGGGCGAATTCGCAAGCGGTGGGCGTTCATTACTAAGGCCATGTGCATGACTGTTGGCTTTCACTCCCTCTGTCGTGTGTGAGTGTTAGTTGAGTATCGTCCTTATGAGATTAGGACTTTTTTGAGCGAGCCCTGCATGAGCGGAGGACAAGGCGAAATGAGAGCCAAATGCAGGCCAAATGCAAGTTGAGTGTGCGGAAATAAAGAACGAAAAACAATGACGAAATGTTGATCCGTATCAGTCTATCAGAGTTCGCCGTACCGGGGATGAGAGGGTCCAGAATCATGTGATCCGTGACGTCTCATTGGCCCACAGACCACCAAGTTCAATCGCCATCTTCAAATGTTCAATCTTGTATCCGTACGGATAGTCCGTACGGGTATTCTTACGGAGTAGGTCTGCCAAGTCTGTTAACGTGCTCGAGGCAATAGCACGCGATTGGAAGGTGCGCGGTTGCACGTTCCAAATACAAGTAGAAAATCACAATGAGCACAGCCATGATTGGTCGAGATGGCACCTTCTGTCTGTCCCTTTTGCTCAGGTCCTCAGGGGTTCCTGCTTCGTTTTGGAAGGGTGTGAAAATAGAGGCGTGCCTTGCTGCACCCTCCCTCCTTCTCCTTCCTTTCTTTCCAGTGTGGAAAAAAAACTTGGGAAGGGACCATCCACCAAAGATGATCTAGGAAGGCGACAAGCAAGGAACCCAGATTCTACCTTCCGAGCCCACCGAAATAACCACGCATCGCCAAGTACCGCTCCCGTACCCGCGAGCCACCTGCAATCTCTCGCCTTCCCATGTGCCGAGCGACCCCAATCTTAATTATTTTTCTTCCCCCCACCCCCATCTGCAAACCGTCTAAATTTCATCAATTTGCTGCTGCGATGCCATCCAGGCCAACCCTTCCAGTCTACACTATCCGTACGGATACCCGAATCGCGAATCCTCGTCTCCGTTCCAATTCGTATCGCAGTGCGGCTCCCTATCGGGTCATTCTGAATTAGACTGCTCATGGGCCATAGCATCATAGCAACCCTTCCCAAGAACCGGCCGAACGCGGTCCATGTTCGGATAGTGACAGATTGACCGTCGAGGCTCTGATGCTCTCAGGGTCAAACGTGCCGTTGGCTCGATACGGATACAGCAGTCAATGACATGGCGACTTGGCCCGTGGATTCTCTCCATTTGGTGGATGGTATTGCACGGCTACGACAACTCTACTCGCTACTCAATCTATATACCACGCTGCTGATCATCGCCGATTCGCCGCAGTCCCAGGCCAGCCGTGTCCGACTTCGGTCATCCGGGAGGAAATGATATGGGCATCTCTCACTCTCGGTCGACATCAAGAATCTCATGGCGTTCCTCGCGGAGTTGTTTCCGTGCAGCTACCTAGCTAGCCAGCGCACCCAGCTCGAAGGAAAGGAACCCATCCACAGAAACCGGATGGCCCTATCACCAACTCACGCCGAGTCGCCGCCTCTGCCATAAGACCCGTGACGCTGGTTCAGCCTGCATCGCCGTCGTCATCGGCCCTTCTGAACCCGCTCTACTGTACACTGTACCCTAGGCCACTTTGTTCCATCCGCTATGTACAGGGAAAACCAACACGAGCTGGATTACTTTGCCCTAAGGATGCAGCGTCTTTCCTGAGTCCTGACTTGGTTTTGCGTAGTTGCCACTGGAAACTTTGCATGCTTCATACGGTGTACCCGCTAATACACAAGCACAGCCTGTTCTGGTGCCACTGTTTCCTGTCGTCTGCCATCCGCCGCCTGCGCAGTATTACTCCGAATGAAACCCTCCGTCTGCCAGAAATCAAGATGCATACGACAGAAGAGTTGCTATTTTTTGCACCACAAGAAAAACGGGCCGCCTTACGCGTCGTCACTCCCATCCGGACAACCCAGTTTGCACTGTCGCCTCCACCGAAGTGGCCAAATAGCTGCGCACTTGGCCACACTTTCTCCTTTGGCAGCTGGTCCCAGAGGCTACAAACAGCTGGTGTCTTCAAAGCATCGTTACGCATTTGCCGTGAGCCGAGATATGGTTGCTTGCCGCGCTTCTTCCAGAAGGTCGCCGCCCTGGGGAGGCTTAGCAGATCTTCAGCAACCGCCCTTGTCGCTCCCAAGTACTACAGCCTATAGATATAATCCCTCCCAGCATCCTCAACGGTCACGGAGGCACCTGAAGGCTGGAGCACTAAGAAGTCAAAGAACCAATCCCATGTTCCCACCGCCTGAGATCGACGTCGACAAAAGGCGGGAGGCGCTGCCTTCAAGCCGATGTGCTCTCTGTCTGGATAACTGCTTCGGTACCGTGCGGTGCCTGCGACATAACGGTCCTAAAACGGACTGAAGGCTGGCTGAAAAGGGTTCGCCGTTCAATGGACTATTCCCCTGCCACAAATCATTTCTCGAGTCCACGCATCCATCCTAGGGACTTAGACACCCCCAACTGACAGCGACGCTTCCCGATTCAGGGATTGTGCCGGCGCCGTTTGATTCCTTTCTGCTTCGACGAAACATGACGCGGATCCTGCTGCGAACCGCGGCCGATCAGCATTTCTCTGACAACAGACACGCATTCTTTGTTCCCCTTTCAAGTCATGGTGGCATGCACGCATGGTGGTGAAGCTCAACCGTCCAGCCACCCATCCCCAAAACCACGGCGGGTGCTTGGAGCGGCAGCTGGCCCAGCCCATCAGACTTTCGGCTCGAGGCCGTGAACCTTAGCCAGTATACTTTCCAGCCTTCCACTGGAGGCCCCGACATGCGGGAAGCTCAGAGCCAAAAAAAAAAAAATCTAAAAAAAATTGGGCAAAAGTCAATCGCGCCAGCTCTACCCGGCCAGTCAACGCAAACATTTGGACTTGGCGATGAGCTTAATCGTCCAGAAATCGCAAATGTTTAGATGACGGCTGCACCAACGTACCGGTCCCAACCGCGTGCGAATCGTGCAACGGACACAGAGTACACCCCGAGGCCCAGAAAGAAGCAAAGAGAGAAAATCGGGGAGCATGAATAGACACAGTCGATCGACCAGCCCATTCCACCGCAACTGGAGAGCCCAATCAGTGGACCCGACACGGCCTGACGTATCTGTTACCCATCATTTCAGCGCCAGTTTTCGGTGGCCGTTTCCTTGGCGTGGGGATATCAGATGAAGAAGGGGTTTTGGGCAGTTGGAGGTTGGACTTTACAGAGACAAAAATAGGGGGCACTGAGTGTGTTCTGAATCGCCGGCAAAAGGCCGAAGCAAGC
This sequence comes from Colletotrichum godetiae, assembly GCF_030913485.1. Classification (NCBI taxonomy): domain Eukaryota; kingdom Fungi; phylum Ascomycota; class Sordariomycetes; order Glomerellales; family Glomerellaceae; genus Colletotrichum; species Colletotrichum godetiae. The sequence goes on along the minus strand of NW_026851292.1, from coordinate 240,773 downwards.
AACATGAAGACTTAACCTCTGACGAGGGCCCAGAAAGCATTGTTACCAAATGCCAAAAGGCGCTGGGAGCCTCGCACATCCCAGGCCGTCTCATCGTCGTGGAGTCGATGACGTCCTCAGCACAACCCTGCACATCAAATCCAGTCGTCAAGCTCATGCTCCACCAACCCATGGATTACCACGACTCACGAGTGCCACGCAGGCTGAAGATTCTGGAATTCAGCTCAGCTAACCCGGGGATGCAGAAGAAGCCCAGAGGGAGCAACTCCCGCGATGCGAACTTGCGGCTTCGACGAGACAAGCAAGGCCCAGACAACCGTCACGAATGTGATGCACCGCCTTGTTGGTTGCGAACTGGAATGTCGGAACCGAATTCAACATCAAATTCCTGGCGGAAGTAGCCTACCTCGAGGAATAAGGCACTGTATCCGTACATACAGAGCCAAGCTCACGTGCTAAAGCACCCGAGGGCCGGTCACGCACCCGTCCATCACCGCTTCTATTTTAGATCCAAGACAATCCGCACGAGGAACGTCGTCTGAACTGTGTCGAAAGTTACCTGATGAACCCCTGCGGATCACCCAACTGATCCGTTTCACATCGCTCGAGGATCGGCTTGCTCAATATGGCTGTTCCCTACAACAATATCGAGCCCTTTGACCCTCTTCCAACCAGTGGCAAGCACCGGACACCATTCAGTGCTGGCGACGGCTCCGGATTAATTGTCACTGATCTAATGGATGCTAAACCTCTAACCACGCGGGACCGCACGGGAGCCGGCCGGCAGTTGGACCGTGGGCCCCCTGGGCTACGCCGCACCAACGTCTGTCTATCACTCTATGGCCCGTCGGCTGCTATAGTGCAAGGGGCTATTTGGCGTATATCACGATCTGCTGTCTTTCCTCCGCTTATCTCAGTGGCTCGATCAAGGGCCGTCTACGGGCCGTAGCCTGTAGGCCCTATCCCGAATGGAGTTCTGTTGAAATCCTTTCTTGATCGTATGGTTGAGGTCCTCGGTGGCTCACAAGCGGTCAAAGATACGCCTTACGAAGTTTCAATCGATGGTGGACGTTCAAACTCGCTCATCCAACAACCATCATTCCACATTGATGTACTTATTAATTTGGATCTCAATCTCTTTGCTGACCCCCGCACTTGGCCCGCCCTGCATGATCTCCCGTGCTTACTCGCACTGCGATGGCATGGCGGCTCTCAACCTGAGGAGGATTGGGAACCAACCATTGCTTTTTTGCTTCCCTCGCCGGCCGCAGCAGCAGTTGTTTCTTTCCAATGAGACCATGTGTCCCTTGATTCGGGAAGGCCCTCCGAGTCAAACTAGGGCTAGCGTGCGGGATGCAGCCAGCCAGACATTGCTTGCAATCATGTCTGTGAAGCATCCGATGCATGTGTAGGTACGGAATACTTGAATGCAAAGATGAAGCCACATGGGCACGGTAGATTACTCGCCTCGAGACGATGGACGAGTTGGCGGAAGCCAGTCAAACCCCACACTTGACTACTTCAAGTTCCCCCTACGTCGACGTCAAATTGGCCGTTGCTATTCCGCCATGTTGTCTCTCACATGACATTTTCAACCTCTGTTTCAAAAACGAACGACAGCTGGAAACCCTGCGTTCGCCCTAAACCGTAAAGTCAGAGTCAAAAGTTGAAAAGGAAGAAGGCCCTGCTTGCCCTTCTTGCTTGCCATCTGCATTACTTGCCTCTCGCCCGGTCTACAAGCTGCCGCACTTTTCAAGTACAAAGGTAGTAGTTATAGACGGGGGCGCAAAGGCAAACAACATACACAAACGGTCCACAGATTTTAGCAGTAAGAGCAACTTCTTGTTCTACCCGAAGTCCTGCAGCGGCCCTCGCCGTCGGCCATGTCGTAGTTGCCCTTTTTATTTCTCTCTCCCTCCCTCCCGGGCGCTTATATGACTTCTATTCAGTGTGTGAATGTGTAGATACGTACGCGGTACGTGAAATCCATCCCGACGCTATGTTACGCCGGAGGATGTGTGGCCGGCAGGAGACGCGGGCGAGGTCAGGCAAGGTCAGGCGAGGTATCTCTTTGACAAGCGTGACAGGGTGTGACAGGGCGTGTATCGGAAGGGGGTGGTGTGCAGGTTAGTTTGGTTTGTCTTTCGGGTGGCTACGTGGCTTTTTTTTCCATTTTGTTTCTGTGTTCGAGGATGGGAAGATTGACGACTTGTGGGAATCTTTCTCTTCTGTTTCTTAACTCTCTTCCTTCGCACTCTGGAGTTTCTCCAACCAGCCGCGCAACGCGAATGGTGTTCTGTTCAGAGGCGGGGAAGACATTGACATAGAATCCAGGTAAAGTCACAGTGTAATATAACTAGCCGGCCACGTTACTGATGCAAACCCCAAGTGTACGAGGAGAACAATATTGATGGTTATCTTGATTTGTTTTCATCCTATGCTAAGCTTGAAGCATGCAAACCACTTAAAACGCCCACGGGGATATCTCTCTGGCACTTTGCAAAAACTCTTCTTTCCTTGTGCAAACCCGAAACCATACACATCACTTTCACTCTTCTCTTTTTACTGGTAATGACCCTTGTGATCACCGACGCCAGGCCTTGCCACACCGTCATCCACGTAGCCTGGGAGCTGCTCCTCGCGGCTTAGCCCGCCCGAGGCGACGGGGCCACCCTGGCCGGGCGGGTGCGAGCCCAGCGGGCCGCCGGCATCCGAGTGAACGTACTGCTGCTGTCCGCCATAAGCCGGGATGCCGGTCCCTTCGGGCTTGCCGCCGCCGTAGTGGGGCTGCTGCTGACCCTGCTGCTGGGGAGGAGGGATCGACCCGGGCGGGGCCTGCTGGCCGGGCGTCGCCTGGGGGAGATGGACCTCGGGCAGAGCCTGCTGCTGCTCTGCGGTACGGAGGGCCTCGTAGAGGGGGTGCGCGCCGGCGGGCCACATGCCGTTGGGGCCCTGGGGCGGCACTTGGCCCTTGACGATTTGGTCCACGGTGACCTTTTGTCCGTAGAATGCAGCGTTGGCGTCCTTACGCTCCGTGACGACGGTGCCATCTACCTGGATGCCGGCGTAGAACCCGCGGGACTTGACGTAGGAGAAGACGGGCTTGAGGGACGTGCTGCTGCTCCTGCGCTTCTTGTCCTTGTCGTCGGCCTTGAGCTTGCCGTCGTCGGTGGGCTTGACGTCCGTGACGTGGTCATTGGCATTCTTGTCCTGGACCTCGGGATTCTTGCCGCCAAAGGAGGCGCCAACGTCCATGACGCCTCCGGCGCCGTAGGGCCCAGCCACGACGGCCACGTCTGGGCCGAGACTGACGCGCGTGGACATGAAGGCGGCGAGGGCGGCGGGGCTGTTGATGACGCAGACGCAGTCGTAAATGTCGACGCCAATCATGAAGCCGGCGCCGAGGGCGTGGACCTGAATGCCGGAGGGCGGGGACCAGGAGCCATCGGCGAGGCGGGCGATGAGGATGCCGGAGCCAGTGGCGCCGGAGAACTGGAAGCCTACGCGGGCGGTGGTGAAGATTGCGAGGCCGACGGCCTTGTTGATTACCTTTGAGGGAATCTTGACGATGGCCTTGGAGTCCTTGCGGACCTTTTCCTTGTTGGGCGTCGTGGGGCGTGATCCGGTGGCTTCGGCGTGCTTGCCGGGGTCGAGGTGCTCGCCCGTTTGTGTCTGTGGGGGTACGTCGGATGTGATTCCCTCCTCTGTGAGATTTTGTGTTAGCTATGTGCTCCATGATGGTATCGCGGGTCGAGGGGGTATAGTTTTGAGGGGCACTTACTGCAGAAGCTCTTGAGGATCTTGGCCGCCTTATCGCACTCTCTATCCATGGTGGTGGGCAGGAAGCTCTGGGAGCCCATCTTGTTGGCCAGGGCGTTGATGGGCACGGCGGCCTTCATGCCCATCTGGGAGAGGCGCTCGCCCCATCCGCGCTTCTCCTTGTGGTTGGGATCGGTAGCGGGCGCAATGTAGGCGGCGTGGGCGGCGGCCGGGTCGGTGTAAGGACCGCCCTGGGCGTGGCCCGGTGCTGCGGAGCCCGGAGGTCCTTCGAATTGTTGCTGCTGTGAGTAGTGGTGTCCGGCGCCGTGCTCGGCGGGGTTGTAGGGAGCTTGCTGGCCGGGTGTCTGTGCGTATGACTGCTGCTGGGGGACGAAGCTGCCGCCGGCGTACTGCTGCTGCTGGGGAGCGTGTGTGTATTGGGGCTGGCCGGCGGGAGGAGGGCCCGGAGGCGGAGGAGGGAAGTGTTGCTGCTCGTGGCTAGGGCCGGCAGCGCTCTTCTGGTCCGGGTTGTACTGCTGCTGTTCATGGCCAGAGGTGTACTGAGGAGGCTGCTGTTGGTTGTTGTCGCCGGTGGGAGGGGGAGGGTAGAGCTGCTGCTCCGGTTGAATAGGAGGCTTCTCCGGGTTGGTGCCAGACATTATTACTGTAATTGTGTCTTCTGTCAATGTCTAGTGGGGTTCAGGTTGGTAGAATTAATGATATCGTAGCAACGATGCAAGCAAGGCAATGCTAAGATGTGTAGCTCTTGAGGGCTGGGTATCTTGAGATGGTAGTATGAAGGAGAAAAGTCAGCCGATGGCAAATGGGTTGCTGTGCGTTTGATTCTTTTTGTAGGTTGGGTGTTTGATGGAGCTCTACGGCAAGACCGAAGGAAGTTTAATGGAATCTGCTGGGCACAATGTGGCGTATACTGTCGTCAACGTGGATATCGTAGGCGTGTGAGGCTGAGCTCTGGTAGCTTGTGGTCCAGAAAACGGGGTCAGGTAGATATTCTGCAGAGAGGCCTCTCTCAATGCAGACGGGGAGAGTCATGTCATCGTTTGCCAACCTGCCAACTCACACCAAGCAGCAGCTCATACCTTGTACCGCGTGGATGCCGTACGAGAGGGGAAACTTGGAGGGGCACCGGGGAACCGGGAAACGTCATGGTGTGGCTGATGCGCAGGGATAGCGGGAGCCGAAGGGACCGCTGGCTGCGGCTGCGGCAAAGGCGTGTGTGGCTGCGCAGTTGGCAAACGCAGAGCGATGGTGCCAGCTGCTTACCAAAGATCCTTTTGATCCTATTACCTAAGTCAACTTACCTAAGGCATATGTCCCTAGTTCTCATACGGCGTATTAGCTAAGCAGTGCTAGGGCATGAGGGAAGTCTCCATCTTTCCCTCCCCCACCTCTTTTTTCCCCAACGACCCAACCTTATTCCCCAGCGGATGTGGGTACGGACGGAATACACCATTGCCACGATTGCCAAGCTGTCACCTCCATCAGCTTTGAATTTGTTTGACAGCTTCGCATTCGCGATGACGGCCAAAGTTACACTTCTTGCGACCTCTGACGCATAGACTTGCCGCCGCAACGGGAGAGGCTATGTATGCACAGAAGAGAGCTGGCTATCGCTCTGGTCCGAATCCAACCAGAAAGAAACGGGGGGGACGAGTGACTAAATAAGCAGTTGAGTGTGTGTGTCCGGACCTCGACGGACTTTGCCTCTTCGGCGAAAAAGATTCACCCACCAGTGGGATGGGATTGATTAGTCGGGAATCAACCCTCGGTGATCGGACCCCGAACCACCATGGCTATTCTTTTTCCCGTCTTCGCTATGGCTTTCCGTTGCAACATTGCGACGGTCGAGAAGCTTCCAAGACGAAGTTTATTAGACGACATGCTCGGTTTAATGACATTTCGTTGCGTTTCCAGGTCGCACCACCGGTTAATTAATCAGGCTGCTATCAACCAGCCAGATGCGAAATGTGGTTGACTGGTCTCGGACCGGACCTCGCCCAGACTCAGAGTGGGAATCCCGGACGTCTCCCAACCTGTCCGTCGACCTGCGAACTAGAAACACGAACACAGGCACAGAGGGCAACCTGACACCGAGTTCCGTCTTACCAACGACCGGGCTATTGACGCGAAAATAAGAAAGGGCTGACAATCAGCGACCAGAGAGTGATCCCGACGCCCTCCAACTCCGAATCACGCGCGTCAAACCCCCAATTGCAGTCATACTTTTGGGGAGAGACAGACCAGAGACGCCCTGCCCTGCCTCGTCTCATCCTTTGTTTGTCTTCGCTGCCGGTATCTGATCTTCGGCGCTCGCTGCAGCTGCTTGACCATACCGCTGGGTCTGATAGCGTTGCTTGTCGTCCTTTTCCTTTCGTTTTAATCCAAAAGTTTGATCGAGCTTGCGAAACAAAACACAGAGACGAACCTCTATTGTGGTAAAGCTCACGAGAATCCGCATCAAACTGACAAGACGGCCTTTTAGGGTTTCCCGCAGAGAGAGAGAAATCCGTTGGGACTACTTATCCACTTCCCGGCGGAGTTGTCATCCACACACACCGAGACGATCCCGCCCCACGATCTTCCTGTCCTTTTTTTGAGGGCGGCCCTGTCTGGACTCTCTGTACGACAGACTTCTCCCCCCGGCTACCCGGGGGCGGATATTTGACTCGCGCCAACGAGCCTTACTATCGACCAAAAAGGGACAAGCCTTGCTCGATCTTCAAGTCCATTCCCCGTATTGTCTGCTCATTTCGGGGTCAGTAGACTGTTAGCAATCAATCAAGCAAGTGAAGAGAGTCGGCGCCAGTGCCTGTGTGTCGGAGCTCCGGCCGGTGAGCGACGGACAAAGGAATCCATCGCCCCACATTGGCGCTCTGTTTGCTGCCCTTGCGCAAAAGGTGGGCGGGCACGCGGGCAAGCGTCCAGGAGAAAGTGAGAGAGTCGAGAGCCGTGAACGAGCGCAAGCGCAAGGTAGAGCTGGCCAACGCTCCCTTCTTCCCTCCACCTGTCTCTGATTAGAGTAGACGAGTGACCTGCCTTTTATCATTCTCCTCAACTCCTCGTCTTCTCTCTTCCCTCCTACTCTCGCGTTTATCTTCGCCCTTCGCCCTCTTCTCAAGCACCCGAATCTTCATTCTTCGGTCCCGAACTTCAAACAACTTGGCTCTTGTCTTTGCCTTGCAGCACTGAGACTTCGTCAAAGGAATTATACTACTGCTGCTACTACTACTCGCATACACATACACGCCTTCAGCGCCAAACAAGCGGCCTTTACAGACACAATGCCAAGCGCAACATCGCCGCCGCCGGGTCCTGACCCCACCCTCCACCTTCCGCGTATTCTCTGCCTCCACGGCGGCGGCGTCAACGCCTCCGTCTTCAAGGTCCAGTGCCGCGCCCTCATCTCCCGTCTTAAGAACAGCTTCCGTCTTGTCTTCGTGGATGGACCTTTCATGTGCGCCCCGCACCACGACATCGTCTCCGTCTACGGCGACTATGGCCCTTTCCGCCGCTGGCTGCGTTGGCTTCCCGAGCACCAGGCCGTAGACGCCGAGACGGCGTCCGCCGAGATCCACTTCCAACTGCGTATGGCAATGGACGACGACGACGCTATCGGCGCGACGGGGGAGTGGGTGGGGTTACTGGGATTCAGCCAGGGTGCCAAAATCAGTGCCAGCTTGATGTACACACAACAACAGCTGAAGAAGAAGTACGGCAAGCGCATCACGTCGGCGGGCGGCTCTGCAGACTGGAAGTTTGGCGTGCTGCTTGCGGGTAGGGCACCGTTAATCGTGCTTGACGATAGGTTAGAGGTGCCGCAGGGTGTTGGCGACGCGGCCGAGGCGAGCGTCGAGTTCCACGACTGGCCGACAGGTTCTGGGACGGATCATGTCTTGAAGCTGCCGACAATTCACGTCCATGGCATGAAGGATGCCGGATTAGACCATCACCGGGTGCTGTTGAAGCAGTACTGCCAGCCGGGGACGACGCGGTTGGTCGAGTGGGATGGAGCTCATCGCGTACCCATCAAGACGTGGGACGTTGAGGCGGTTGCGACACAGATCCTCGATCTTGGGAGAGATCTGGGGATCGTGACGGAGGACATTGTGGCATAGACTTTGCGTGAGCTGCATAGCATATTGGCGAGATTGTTCGAGTACCCATTTACTTTTGTTTCCACATTTTCGTTGGATATTTTCATGAAAGCATATATAGACCTTTCAATACCAGAACCTGTAATTTTCCGTCTTCAATCATATCTTACCTCCTACTTGACCATGACTAGCCATCATGCTTTCTGCATTCAGTCACGCGAAGTATACACGCCCGTCGACACTGCGTGGTACCCCTTCTTGCCAACCTCGTGCGTCAGCTCACTCCTCCAATCCTCCCCCCTCGCAAGCCTCTCAACAACTTTTTCCATGGTCCACTGAGGCCTCCATCCGAGCTCCCTGACGGCCTTGGAAGAATCGTACACCCGGTCCAGCCTGTCGAGGAACCTCCATCCGAGCTTCTCAAACACGGCCTTGCACCCGGGCACGACCTCCGCGAGGACGGCGCCCGCGTCCGAGTCCAAGCGGCGTAGAAGCGTCGAGCGGGCTGCAGCGGCGGCCTCATTCTCGTCCAGAGTAGTCGCGGTGGTAACAAAAGGCGGCGGCGCGGAAATTATATACTTTCCGAACCCAATCCCCTCCGCCCTCTCCATTCCGCACACCACGGCCGAGACGACGTCGGCGATGTCGACTCTGCGGTAGGCCAGCTCGCACACTTTTAAGTTTGCGTCATCGGGCATGGCGGCGCGGCGGTCCTCGTCGTCGTCTGGTTCCGGGAAGAAGCGGGATGTGCGGAGGACGAGGACAGGGAGGGATGTTTGGTGGTGAACTAAGCTGCAGAGGTCCTCTGCGGCGCATTTGGTTACGCCGTAGATGTTTTTGGGGAGGGGCGTGACGGATTCGGTGATCCAGGCAGCGGGTTGGCCTTTTGCTGGGGCGAGGGCGCGGCCGAAGGTTGAGGTTGTTGAGATGAAGAGGAAGGATTTGATGCGTGACTGGAACTGTAACTGAGACTGGTGGCTTGTGGTTTTGTCGAGGCAGGCGGCGGCGGCTTCTAGGAGGACAAGGGTGCCGGTGATGTTTGTGTCGATAAAGGCTGATTTCGGATGGGAGTCGACGTGGGGTTTGTGGAGGGTTGCCGCGTGCACGATGTGTGTTATGGAACGGTTGTTTGCGAGGAGGGAGGCGATGAGGGCGCGGTCTGTGATGGAGCCGACTGTTGTTGTCGTCGGGGAGGGGAGGATGTCGATGCCGTGGGGGACGTGGCCAAGGGATGGGAGGGAGAGCATCAGGGCTGCGCCGAGGTGGCCGGCAGAGCCTGTTACGAGGACGGTGTAGGGTGAGGTCATCTTTGAAGGGTGATGAGGGACTGAAGCTGGATCTAGGCTTGCCGAGTTATGGGTTGATGATATCGAGGTGGGCGGGTGAGGTTTTGTCGATTTGGTGGATGAAGGTATTTAGAGTCTCGGTGTTATTCGTAATGGGTGTGAGTCATTGGTCCCTTCTTGCTACTACGCCAAGCGAAGGGCGCACTAGCACTCGGGGATTGTTTTTGATTTGGCCATCCGAGACCGACCCTTGGGCAAATGGTTCCTGCAAAAACTGGTAGTTGATATCTGAATTATTTTTTTGAATGTTCGCCATGATATATGGACGTTGCAGGTGTGACGGTACCAAGTCAGTTGTTGACTAACTCAAAGTCGTTCTGACGTTATTTTCGAAGCGCAGCATCAACACCATCGACTGCATTATAATGACGCTGCAGCAGAAGTCTTTCAATCTCTCTTTTGTGAATCATTGAACATCAGTGCGGAATGTTTCGTTGACGAGACGGAAAGTCTCTGAGCTGATGGAAAACGTGGTTTGGCAAGTAGGTGACAAGATAGTCATTGTGCTGGCGCATAGTAAATAACCTGCTCCCCTACTACGACTTTTCCATTTTGGTCCCCTCATGATTACTTTTCAATGTGTTACTGTTATGACTTCTCTTTCAGTCTAGCTCATTTTTTATCCCTTGGATGATGAACTTGATGATAGCATGGAAATTACTAATAACTCGGGACATGTGAGCGGTAGATCATCTCGTCAGCCACTCGCGTTGAGACTCAGATAAAGGCTATTTATGGCTACCAGTCTCCAAAATCAACAGGCCACCAGGGAAACATATACTGAAACAAGGAACTGGTTCACAAACACCTTTACGAGACCGTGGGGATTCATCACAAGGCCGCATCCTCCAAATCACCCGCCTCCAGCCGACGAACCTTCATCTTTAAACCCCCCTTGGGCCTCAGAACAGGACTAGGATTAACAAGCTCAATATCTTTGGGATCCACCGCGGCCTCAAACTTGAAATTGCTCAAAATCTCCATGAAAAGCACCTTGATTTCAATCAGCGCGAATCCCTTTCCGATACACTGCCTCGGGCCAGCCAAGAACGTCGCGAATGCGAGGGGGCTGCTCGCCGCCTCCCCCGTGAGACGGTCCCATCGGTCAGGATCAAACACGTCCGCGTCGTCGCCCCATATGCGTTTGTTCCTGGTGATGACGGCAGGGAACATGTAGACGGGTGTGCCCTTGGGAACAAAAGTGCCCGCGAGGGTGATGTCCTCGAGCGGTTCGCGGGCAGCGCAGACGCCGGGGGCGTAGAAGCGGAGGATTTCGCGGGTGAGGTTGTCGATGAAGGGGAGGCCTTGCTCGAGGTCGAGGTAGTCCGGATTCAGAGTTTTCTTGAGAAGGGCTAGGACCTCGGCTCTAGCCCGGGCTTGAATGTGCGGATAGAGCGTAAAGATGTGCGTTCCCCAGGTGAGCGTCGTGGCGGAGGTCTCGTGGCCTGCGACTATCATGTTGAGGCAATTTTCGAGGATTTCGTCTTCGGACCAGGGTTTGCCGATGGATCTCGACTCGAGAATCATGTGCGTCAGGAGATCGGGTTTTTCTTGGACCTTTTCGGCACCGCCGACCTCGTCGATCTCTGCGAAGCGTTCGCGGATGAATTCTCGCATCCGCGTGCGGACGCCTTGGTTGCAGGCGTTGTAGATCTTGTTCTCTTCAAAGGGGAGCGAGCGAACTCCCGGGAGATATGCGTTCATGACCATGAGAACGCCACCAAAGAGGGTCGGGTCGAACATGCGGTGGTAGGCTTGGTGGAAGAAGGAGTGTGTTAGGGTTGCGTTGAGGTCGACGCCGAGAGTCCACCATGCTATGATGTCAATCGTGACGCGGCCGAAGGCTTGAGACACTACACGCATAGACCATGAGATCAGCAACGGTTTGTTGAGGCGAGAATGATACTATTAGATCGAGTTGATCGAGGCTGACTTACTGTCTACGATACCCTGTTGAGACTTGATCTCATCATCGAAGAGTTGGGCGAGCTGGTCCCCCTTGCTCCTGAAGACTGGGATCGCCTTTTTGATTTTGGCGAGAGAGAATGAGGCTACAATGGTATTCATGAGTATTTATGAAGATTGCGAGGGAACCTGCTGCATGAATGCTTGGGAAAAGCTTACGCGACAACAACTTTCTCTGAGCCTTGTGCGACTCTCCCTCAGCAAACGCTACTCCTACTCCCGTGACTTGTATAATGATGCGGCTGTTTGCCTGCGCCTTGACAAAAGAGTAGCTCTTTGTCTGAAAGACCACTTTAAAGACGTCGAGATTATTGATCAGGAGGCAGTCCTGGTTGCCGAAGCCGGTGAACTTGATGAGCGGCTCATCTGGGAATTGGCGTGTCCATGAGAGATAAGGCTCAATGGGGTTTCCTGACCTGGCCTGGTTTACGAGTTCGCCGAGTAAGAAGTGGTGGTCCTGTTGTGTATGTTAGAGAATGTTCCGTCTCTGTGAATTGGGTGATTTTCCTTGCCTTTGGTCCTGGGAGATGTCTGAGGGGGGAGAAAAAGTAGGGGTAAAGAAAGACGTAATACAGCGGCTTGAGAAAGTGCCGCGCCACGAGCAGAATGATCAGATAACGGGCGGCAGTCTGCAAAGAGGAGTCGCGTAGGGTCGTCAGCAACGATAAACCGCCTAATGCTAGTAGTTCATGGTGCCAAGTGAGCTTCAAAGACTTCATCGTGACTCTGAAAGGATGGCTGGTGGTAGTCAGCTTGGGTCGATCAGTGATGAGGGGTGGGATAGTTGGGTATTTTATGTGTGAAACCGTGACAAAGATAGGACCAGAGAGAGAAAAAAGCAGAGGTATTCTCCGTGGACTGTGGGTCGTATAGAGAAAGATACCCTGTCCCTTTGCCGCAGCTGCTTTCGGTGGCTATGTTGGTTCCAACGTACAGTTACACCACAATGGCACCTAACAGAGAGCGATTTCCCCCACACTGTTTGCGATGCTACTTAATGCCACCTCGTGGCTGCAATAGCCACAAACATGCCTTGCCAATGAGTTCTCTTGGTCTTGAAACATCTATTTTCTTGGACTAATTGTCTCTCAATCTTGCTGGAGATTACTGAGCATGATCGAGAGTTGTGGACGTGAAGTTGCGTCGTGATGGCGTGGCTGGGACGCCCGCTCACGCAACATCCCTGCTCGATTACTCCACCGTGTACGAAATGGGAATATACTTGATTCGCGGGATTTATCTTCAGCGGGACTGCTCAATTCATTCAGCAGCGAGAGTGTGGGGGCCAATGAAGCTGCAGCAGTCTGTCAGCAAGCAGCTCACGATGTGGGCTGTTTGTTTTTTCGCAGGAGAGCATTTATTTTACAGCCTTTACCCGCAGTGAAACAAAGTCAGTGGATGACAAGATGATCTGCTGTTCAACTTGTCTTGAATTTGGTCTCAAAACTGTTGTGAACCTGGTGATCTCCAGTGTTATTCTTTACCCCTCATGCCCATATCACTAGTTGTGTAATTTCTCAAAAACCCCGCAATGAAGATGATGGTAATCAAGGTGCTAGTGATAACAAAAGGCGCTACTCATATGCCGATCAACACATTTGTTTGGCTAGCCACTTATAAGGCTGTTGATAGGTACAAATCGATAAGGGGGGCTCGTCTAGCTTGCATCATTTGACGAGGATTGAGTTGCCAATGCTGGCCTTGACCTTCAACTCTCCATTGTGCGGCACAGCTTTCGGAGATCAAGGTAGGCAGCTGCCCCCATGCGTGGCAAGGCTCTTGAGATGACCTTGTCATCAATGCCATCGGATCTGTCTCTTCATGCAGGGCGGGAGGGCTCGAACTTGGGGGCTGAATCAAATGCCGGGGCCATTTTTAACTACATGCATCTTGTTAAGTGATCGTTTGTATGTCAATGGATGAATTCATTATTGAACAAAATATGTTTTATTTAGGCAGTAGTTGCGTTCAGCAATGTTCATGTGGCGGAAGACCATTAGCTGTCGTCAGTCTATCTGTGTATTTCCTTTTGACAAATTCCAGCAATCGGTCCACGTCCTTTGCGGTCGTCATGAACCCAAACGAGATCCGCACTGCACCTACGGGTGCTAAAAGCCTGATATAGTCGTCCAGAGAGTCGCTCTGGATAGCAGTGAGCGGTAATAAAGCCCTTTTGTCCAGACCAAAGGCAGCTTCGCCAGCACCAGGGTTACAGAAACAGCCCGTTCGTAATGATATGTTTTCGACAGAGGCTTCTTTGGCAACCAGTCTTTCGTCAACGACCCTTCCACCTATGTCCAGGAAGTTGAAGCAGATCGTTCCACCCCTCAACTTCATATCCGTCGGGCCATATATCCTGACCATGGGCGACCCGTCACTGTGTTCGAGATTCCGTAAACGATCGAGGCACCAGCCGGTAAGGCACCTGACCCTAGTATCGATTAACGGCATGCCGATGCCCTCCAACCAGTCCAGCCCAACAACAACATCTGGTATCGACAAGAAGTTGACCGTCCCATCTTCGAAGGCAGCCTCATCCGGCGCCATGACATGCCACGGAATCCCAACCGATGCCGCTGTGATGGTTCCACCCGAAAACCACGGCCTTGAGGCTGCGAGCCTTGCCAGGGCATCGCGTCGAACAATCAAACACCCGACGCCGGTCGGGTACCCAAACAGCTTGTACCAGCTCGCAATGACGAATTCCGGTTGAACGCCAGATGATGCGGACAGATCGAGCCTGGAGGTCGGCAGGTAGGCCGCCGCATCGAGGAGCACGTCATACCCCTGCTTCTGCGCAACGCTGATCCACGACAACGGATGACGGACGCCGCTGAAGTTGCTTTGGGCAGGGTACGCAAATAGACCTCTCTTTTTGGATTTTTGGTCGTCCTTGTTGCTGCGTGGGGCAGCTAGTTTTGCAGCTGCAGCTGCAGCTGAGCCGAATAAGCCATCTCTGCGAGGGTTTAGTGCTGACATGAGGTCAGACGGGTCTATCCTCAGCTCCGGGGCGCGGGCTGGGACGTAAGTGGTTCGTGTATTTCTTCGGCGTGCAAATTCTCGGAGACCGTTGACAGAGTTGTGGTTGTCGGATGTGAGGACCAGTCTGGTTCGCCTCTTGAAGGGATATGATTCTGCAACGAGTCTCGCGGCGCCTGTTGCGTTTGGGGTAAATATCGCCGTGTACTCTTCCGGAGAGGCATTGAGGTAGGAGAGGACGCGGGCTCTTGTCTGCTCGACTAGATGAGTGGCGGATTGACTTGTCGGGTTGATGGAATGCGGGTTGCCGCAGAGGGTTTGCTGAAGTCGAGTCTCGTGGGCTCGAATTTGCGATCTCGCGGCAAGTCCTGCGCCTGTGAAGTCGAGGTAGACGTGGTCTTGCTCGTCGAGGTAGCCATACTCGGTGGCGCGCAGATCATCTAATCGCGAAGTCGATACATATTCGGGGTGGCTGTCGAGAATATGTTCCATCCTGCCCACCTCCAATATTCCAATGTCGTAATGTTTGTGTTGGGGTCGAGCCCAGTCTCGATTGGGCCGGATGAGTATGGTACACGAGTGAAAGAGAAATTGGTAGGAAGAGGAAAAAGCAGGGCTGGTCTGGCTGAAGATGTTTGTGAATACTGCAGGTACGGGGTGAAGCCGGAGCAGATATTCCTGTATATACTTTAGGCAGACCCCTACTTATTTCACGGGAAGGAATGAAAAAAAGAGTGGCAGCACCTTCCAGATAAACCCATATCCGAATCCGATCGTCCGAACTATTTTGGACAACCATCTCTTTGGTATGCATCCTGGTCCTGATGAGAACCTTCCCCACTAGTACTCCTTCCAGGGTACCAGACATCAGACAGGGTTGCATCGGCCGTGGACCCGGGGGTTCGGCCAGCCCAAGCGGCTAGGACCGTCGTCGAGTTCCATGTCAGGAGGAGAGCGGCAGCACTTTGACGGTCCTCCCATTGTTTCGTTGCCTCTCTGGCGGTAATGATTGGTAATATGGAAGCAACGGGCAAGTACGGATACGCCGTGGGTACAAAGATGGACTGTGCTTAGGGATATATACACCATCGCTTTCCTTCTCCATTGTTTCGTTGGACAGAACCTTGCACTTGTCCTACGTGAATGTCTGCAGGTTCAGGCCACGCGGACGGCTACATTTCTTCGAGTCCCCATACCGCCCACTTGTTACGTGCGAAAGAGTGCAGAACGGCTGAATGGGTGACACAACGTGTTCCCCCTTCGCTTTTGCGAGACCTGGTGCCTGCGTGTTGGGGAATGCAGTGGCGCCAAACGTGGAATTTCTGACGAAATTGGGTCGTTGAGAGTGAGATGTCCCATACTAGATTCCCCATTGCTGACGGCCTGCCGGCCTAGGACCAACTAATTCCTAGGTGTACACCAGCCCGGTATCTCCGTGTGGGAAGAACTTATGTCAAGAATAGCGATGACTATAGGAAGAGCTCAAGAAGTGGCAGGTTCGAGATCGGTAATAAGATTCATGTTACGACGGGTGCCTGAACTTCGGAGATTCGATGGTCTTGAACACAACGCAAAGTGGTTCAAGTGGCACTTCGTACGATTCGGCCTATCACATTCATGCTCGATCGAGACCAAGGTGAGCTAGATCTGGTCACGATCATGCTGTCCGTTCCGACCCGCATGCGCGGCCCATGACGGTCGTTGGCGCCGCTCCAACATGGCGGAGACATCCCACTTGTCCGTTGGTAAACTTGGTATTGTTGTTCCCTGTCCGAACGTGCCAATTGTTCATGTGAATGCTGCTGGAACGTGCCGCGGCGGTGACCTTACGGCCGGTATTTCATGCTGTTGGAGACTCGCATTCGCACCTAAACCCCAAGAGTCTGGGCATGTGGCTCGTTTTAAGAGCCATATGTAGGCGAAGGACCGATGCACTCAATAACGTGTTGGTACCCAATGAGCGATTGGGCCTTCTTTTACACCAACATCAGCCTGCAGAACAAGTGCAAGGAACTATTTCATTGTTCCATAAAAACGAACAACATGTTTGTTTGCCTGTCACCGTGACCCTGTATGTTTGCCTACATCATCGCCAACTGTTTCTCGGACTCAAATAGTTGGTCCCCACCGTACTTTTATCGATCCACCACGCTTTCTCCACAAGTGGGTTTTACGGCTCTCTTTACTTGGAAGTACGAAAGATGGTGTGTAAGACGACTAACGAATATGTGCAGCGTCCATGTCGCCAGCTGAGAGGGAGGTGCATGGGCACCAGTGCAAGTTCGCTTGACACAGACAAATGATTGGGTGCGAATTGTCTCATTACAATATGCATGTTAATTGAGAGGAGACCAGGGGAAGAAAGCCGCTTAGCCCAACGTATTTGAATTGATTGGTGGCAAGGTACTACCAAGGCACAGCTTACATACTATGCTTCCTCCTAACTACTTTAGGAAGCTTTGCGAGAAGGAGACACTAGGCAGCTGTTTATTCATCAAATCAACAACATTTCTAGTGATGCTGATGATTATTCGTGCAGCGCCATGAATCATTGGTATCTGAAGAAAAGACACTATATAGCTTGGCAATGAGACGTTGCGAAAGCTGAATCCGCGTGCCAACTGGTAGAATCCCATGATCCCTCATCAAACCTTGGACTGTCTCCAATCAGACTTCGCCGTAAGACATAGTCAAAGTTCTAGGAAGAGGAAATGGATCCGGAAGACACCGCCGTCACGATCCACAATTTCTTTTTAGCTCCATAAGGTTGCGAAATATGCTCGAGCAGCGTTGGGTCCGTTGATCAGAACTTTCTTCAGCCGCAGGACTGGATTCAAAAACTCGCCTATGCTAAGGTGCGAGAAATTAGGGCTTGCGGCGCTAAAGCCTGAGACAGAATACACGCGCTGAGCGTCATTCACAACGGTCAGTATCATGGCGGGGTATTAGTGGTCTAGACTAAGATGAGTCCATGTGCTGAAGATAGATTGGGCATTGCCTTCTGACAAGGTAGCGGAGAATCACCCTATCTGCTTCAAGTGTTCCTTGGCGACCTGGAACATCCGCTCAGCAAAGACGATTGAAGGAGGAGAAACTCTGTTTCCAAATGTATTTGCTATTGACCACATACGACTCTAGAAACATCATTTGTCGGTGCAGTGAGCACGCTAGATTGTGCATAGTCTCATCTCAAATGACATCAAATAGATCCGAGAAATCGTGCCACGTAAGGATATTGTCAAAGGCCAATGGCTCAAGCGCAATAGCGTTCCACGGTTGTGATGGTCCTACGTTGTAGTTCTCTCCAGATGATATCTTTGGGGATGCTGCTGCTGCTGCTGCTGCTGCTGCCGGTATTGACTTTTCCTCCAGATTCTTGAGCTGTCGAAACGACTCTCTCGCCCGATCTCGCAACGGCCCCATGGCAGCCCACACGCAGCTCTTCTTTCCCCTTCGCTCATTCGCTTCTTCAAAGTCGGCGAGACAGGTAATGTAGTTATCCACAGCAAACCAAGCGCGTTCCGCCTCCCCTCGCTCAGGTGAATCGACGAGCGTGCGGAGCGTGAGGAACAGGGCGTATAATTGCGGATGCTGCTGATAGAACCAGGCGAAGCCAGGGAACAGTTTCCCCGACTGTAGTAGATACCCTTGCTCGAGCAATTCGATGGCAGTGGTAAAGAGTGAATGGGGCAGGTATCGATACCTGCACTCGTGCTCCATCGGCGCCGAGAGCCAAGCCTGAAGCATCAAGATGAATCGCGCTTTGGCTACAGATATCCGAAGCAAAGACTCCGCGGCACGGCATACGTCATTATTCTTTGGTGCAAACCGGAGCCAGCGGTGGGCCATGGACGACTCCGTCTGCTGGATCTTGGCCTCCCTCGTCTGCTCGTCCGCCGCGCCAACAGCGGAGACAGCATGGCGTAAGTTGCGGCAGAGGTCCAGGTTCATGATGGAGAAGGTCGTCTCGGTCCATTCGTCTCTTCCGGTAGGAACCTTTTCCATTTGGGGCCATAATTCGGTATCGTTCACATTCAGCGGTAAGCGGAAGATTTTGCCGCGATCGGCCATTGTGTTATTGAACCCGTGGCTTTCGGGCGCTGTGGCGTCGAGGGCGGTGAGATGCCACCAGAGACGACACCGCATTTCCGTTTCAAAGGGACCTAAGCCGAGACGGGAGCCGTCTTCGTGCACGCCGAGGGATTCTGCTATTCTGATGGCGAGGCCGGTGAGTGTCCAGATGGTTCGACCGGTGTCAAAGGTCCTCAACGCCGTCTGTCTGTGTGATCAGCCTTGTTACCGAGCGTTAGTGGAATAATATTGTCATACCAAGTATATTGCCAGAGCTTTCAACCCCTGAACGTTAGGATAGAGTAGAAATTGAGCTCTCGTGAATGCGCCGTCTATCTCCCGCATGAAGTGGCGCAGAAGAATCAGCCTTTCTACACCTAGCTGCGTTGCGACCTCGGTGCCGGACATACTGGTTGTTGCCGCAAAGGTAGCAGCATAAAGAAGAGCCAGTGTCATGTTGTCCGCTCCTTGAGGTTTGGCTGCCACGCCGAGCATAACTGGTTGGATCGTGGGTACGTGGAGTATCTTCATCAATGGATCAACGTTTTGTAGGTAGATGATCCATAGCCTGGTAAGAATGTGAGGAGCTATTGAGATGATCTCCGGATCTGATCCAAAGACGTCGGTGGCTGCTATGCCATAATGGGGAGATATATGGTGAGTCGTTGCGTTGGTCACAGGATCTCTTGTCTTGGTGCCGGCGATGGGCCGCTGTCTAGGCGGGTCCTAGGAAATATCAGCATGTGGTTTTCGGACTAGAATTTGCTCCAAATATCACCCCGAGGAACAACCCAACGAAGACCGAGTCATCTACAAAATTTCCTCTCTCTCCATCTCCGACGAGTACTTCTTGTGATGGCAGGACTGGCGGGACCGGAACGGGGTCCGTCGCATGTTGACTCTGCTCACCCCAGTCTCTCACTGGGGCTCCATTGCGAAGAGTGGAAACAAGATAGGACAATAGCCCTTCAACTCGGGCAAGTCTATCAAGAACGTCTTGGTTCGTTGGCTGTATCGTCTGCCCCGTTGGAAGATGAGATGATGGTCCGCCAGTAGCTTGACGATCTGCAGTGCCTTCACAAGACGGCGCTTCATTCGAGTCGGAAGGCGAAGAAGATTTGACCGATCGTGCATTGACAGGTGCTCTCCTCGTTCTGGCCTCGAAAACACACGAGAGCTCTAAACGGGTGCACTGCGAGCAAGGGAGCCTCCGGTTGCAGCGGACTTTGCGGTCTCGGCAGGGCTTGCAGGAAGGACGGTCTCGGAGTCCTTGCCGTCTTTGGTCGCCCATCGCGGAAAGCTCCGAAAATGGTGAGAAGTGAGATGTATTCGATAAGTTTGATTTTGAATAAAGAGCTAGAGTCATACTGACTGGAACAATGATGATAGTGTTCGAGGCCCGGCCGCTCGCCTCCCGAGGTTTCCCCGCGTGCTCCATTTTGGCCGATCGGCCGATCGGGTGAACCTAGTCTAAGTGTGAATAAAGTAAGGTATTTCAGAGGGATCCTACAAATTGGAAACATATCAATTTTTTGAGCCTGTCGTACCATCTATCTAGGTCTAATTTACATCCGGTCTATACAATGGGTGTTGTTGATGTCAATTCGCTCAATGATCTTGCCGGGTCCGATCCTGTGTCTGACCTCGACAGGGGAGTCGTAGCATGGGACGACCAGTACGACACCAAGAATCCGAGGTGAGAACCACATCAACGACTTGCAAAAGCATTCAAGAATCTGTGTTCATTGATGTTAACATAAGGTAGAAATTTCCCGGCATCAAAAAAATCGACCATTCTAGCCTTACTCAGTTTCATGATAGTACTAAGGTTCGGGAGTCCACTTAGTTGAAGGAACACCTAAACAAATAGCTGACACCGTGGTTTTGATAGTTTCTTAACATCCTCAATCATCGCACCAGCTGCTTCGAGCATTGACTCTGAGTTTCACAATGATTCATTCACAGTATCTTCCATGGTCACAACTATATACGTCTTTGGCTACCTCGTGAGTCAAAGCGCCTCCATTTATTCCGCAGCCCACCCATAATTGTTTGCACGCATGCTCATCAGCCCCTCAAGGTTGGACCTCTTCTTCTTTCACCACTGAGCGAATTCTGGGGTCGACGTCCTGTATTCTACTACGCCAACATCTTCTACACCCTCACCCACGTCGGCAGCGCTCTGTCACCCAACATTGGATGTCTCCTCGCGTTCCGCACCATCTCAGGCTTCGGAGCATCAGCCTGCTTCTCCATCGCGGGAGGGATGCTAGCAGACCTCTACGACGTCCATGAGCGCGGTGTTCCAAACGCAATCATCACGACCGGGTCTCTATTCGGGCCCGTACTCGGGCCCTTGTTCGGAGGCATTATTACCCAACGCGCAGGCTGGCGCTGGATCTTTTGGATACTCCTTATTGCCTCAGCCCTCGTGACGGTCCTCATGAACTTGTTTACGCCAGAGACGAATGCACATGTCATTCTGCGTCAGAAGACGTTGAGGATCAGAAAGGAGACGGGGAGGACGGACTTGCTGAGCCTTCATGACAATCAGGTTGGGACTTCGTCCAAGAAGAATCCTCAGACATTGGGAAAAGCACTCCGCCGCCCCTGGAAGATGTTGTTCCGCTCTCCCCTCGTGCCGGTATTTTGCATCATGACGGGCTTCATCTCAGCTCTTCTGTACATCCTCCTCACGTCCACATCCTCATTCTTTCAAGAAGTCTATGGCTGGTCCCTTGAGACAGCCGGACTGGCCTACCTAGGCCTCGGTTTCGGGAGTTTAGTCGGTCTCCTTCTCTTCGCCAAAACATCAGACCTCATTGCCGTACGACTCGCAAAGAAGAATGGTGGTCTGTACCAGCCGGAAATGAGACTGGTAACCGCCTTTATTCCAGCCCTGTTCATCCCCGTCACGTTTTTCTGGTATGGCTGGTCGACGTACGCGAGGACGCATTGGATCATTCCTTTGATCAGTTTGGCGCCGTTTGGCTTTGCCCAAGTCGGGATCAACGCATCTTCTTCGGCTTACTTGATTGACGCCTCTGGGCCTTATGCGTCCTCTTCATATGCTTGCGTTACGTCGGCTCGCTGTCTTATCGGTGGATTTCTTCCTCTGGTTGGGCCTACTCTGTATCAAAACCTTGGCTTAGGATGGGGCAATTCGGTGCTTGGTTTTGTGAGTTTGGCTATGGCTCCAATCCCGCTCCTGCTGTATCGGTATGGGCAGAAGCTCAGAGAGAGAAGCCCCTTGGATACCGTTACATAGTGAAAGTGGCCTTCCGCTGCACAAGGTTTTTGTTCTTTTTCTTTTGAGTCAGATCTTGAATAATACCGAATGAAACTTCTGCCACGAAGCTAGATTTGAGCTGCAACGTCAGATACGGAAGCTTCATTTCTGTTCTAAGGCGTGGTTCTATGAATAGATAGTCTCTTAGTTCCGAATTTCCATGTCTACTTCGCCAGCTCAGCTTCAATCGCGGCAAACATAAAAGACCCGCTGCCACGGTGGTCATTCTCGACAATGGGGATGCTGGTGTAGTACTAGAAACTCCCATTAGCAAAGCAACTCTCTCAAGGCATCTCGGGGAGTGACAACTCACCTCGAAACTCGCGTTCGAGTTCAAACTGCCAACTTGCACGGTCCCCGTGAAGCTAATAAGTCCATTCCTGTCATCCCGAATAAAGTCCCTCGTCAACGCGCTGTACGCCTTGAGTCCGACGTCCTTATACTTGGCCTCGAGGAACCCATCCCGAACACCGCGCAGCAGACCGTAGGCAAACATAGCCGCAGCGCTCGACTCGAGGTAGTTCCCCTTGCGCGTCTGGTATCCCTCATTCATGATGAGCCACCACCCTCCCGACGCATCCTGGCTTCTCGCCAGACCGTCCGCCAGTGTGACAAAATACTTCAGCAGCCTCGCATAACCCGGCAGGTTCTTAGGATACACCTGCAGAGTATCAACAAGCGCCATGAAGTACCACCCGACGGCACGATTCCACACCAACGGGCTCGCCCCCGTCACAGGGTCCGCCCAGACGGCGTCCTTTGCCTCGTCGTACCCGTGCACGAGCAAGTTGGTTGTGTGGTTCCGGGTATGCTCCTCAATGAGATCAAACTGAAGCGCAATCTCCCCCCATGCCGTGGTATTCCCCTTCTCAAACAGCGAGACATATGTCGCGTAAAAAGAGTCGGCCATGTAAATCCCATCCAGCCACATCTGGTCCTCATAAATCGGCGCGCGGTGCCAGAACCCACCGCTGGGCGTCCGCGGCCACCGGTTCAGCTGCTGCCGCAGCCCGTCCGCCGCGATCTTGTACTTGGCCCCTGCGGTGGTGTTGCGTTGGTAGAACCAGAGCAGGTTGTTGCCGATGCGAATGTCGTCGAGGGAGTACCACTCCGGGTCCCAGCCGTCCAGGACGCCCGCATCCGAGACGAGGGAGGATACGGCGGTCTCGGCGGCACGGAGGAGGGTTGCGTTGGAGGCGGCGGCGGCGACGCGGGCGATGCCTTCGTAGAGGACGGCTGGGCCGTAGCCTGCGTCGATAGGGGCTTTGCGGGCGACGAAAGAGGAGGCGAGCCAGGTTGAGTACGGCCGGGATGGGGCCTGAGCTAGGGCGAGGGTGCCCGCGAGAACGAGGAGGGAAGCTGAGGTGCGCATCGTTGGTGCCGGAGGATGGGAAGGATGAAGAGAGTAGGAACGAAGCCCGGAATTCTAAGGGTGAGTCTCCAATGTACGGGATGAACACTGGGTGGGGGACTCGGATGTGTTAGTTGACAGCTACGGGTTTGCCTGTCTATATACCTCTTCGCAACACCGTACCATCGACCATCCTCGACCCCAGCCCGTAACTTACAACCGCGCCATGGACAAATTCTGGAGAACTTCATGACGACTCTAATCCTTCCCCAATTTCCGGTGCGCCGATAGCTATCCGCAGCGCATGGCACATGCAAGCAACTGCGCCTCGAAAACCCTCAATTGAGCTCTCTAGTTGGACAAGAAAGACCCTGCGAAAACTCAGGAACACCTTTCAATGGAGGAAATTCAGGAAACCTGTCGGTAGAATTGGCGGGGAGGGAAACGAGGAGGGGAGCTCGATGATGCACTGCATCATGCATCGCCAAGGCGGAAAAATATAACGACGTTGCAACGGGCTGCTTTGAGCAATGATGGTCCCCCCATTGAAGCTCCCCCAGTTTGCCCGGTCGGGAAGCGTGGGGAGACAAGGCCTAGCACCGTCAGGTTTCTAGTTGATCGCGTCTTGCCCCGGTCAATAACAATCTTCGGGGCATCTGTCCTCGAAATGCCAGCATCGGCTCGCTCGCCAAGCCTCCAAATGTCACCAACGGTCAGGGCCGTTTGATTAAGGGGAGGGACCGGCATCATGTGATAAGATCCGAATCCGATCACGGGCCCGGGGATGTCGTCTAGCAACGGAGCTAACGGCTGCAGACCAAACAATCCCCCGTGCCGCGAAAAGAAAGAGACAAGGAAGCAAAGGGGAGACGTGGCGGGGGAAGCGAACACCGTGATTCCTCTCGGCGGGAACGGCCCCCGCGGCCAGCGGCATCAAGGTGGGCCCCATCCAACACCCACTCCGTACACATGAACGATTCGGGGCGGTAGTGGGGTCCCCCGTCCCGATCCGCCCCGCCCATCGCCGCACACTCGGATCTTCGGCACCGCCATGTGCTCATCTCAAGGGGGGGGCCGCCCAACTTTCCCGCCCAGAAAACGCCAAAGCTAGGCTGGCACGGTTGGGGAGGAACGGAACGCCCAATCGAATGTCGTTTTCCGCTGTCATAATTGCCTTGTCGCTTCCTTACCTCTGGGACACACTGACGTAAAGACTGCAAAATGCTGACCTTGCATGCCCCCCAGAATCTTATTTCAACACCCAGACCTCTCTCTACTCCCCCCAGAGTCGATCCAAATCCACCGACCGCTTCACAGTCCGAGCTTTTCTGGAATTTAGGCTTTCTCGGTTACTAACTATTACTACATGCTTATTCCTACAACCAACTTGCTCTCTCTTACCTCGCTCTCCAAAGGCAGGGAGTTGCCTCCCTCACCAGCTTCGTTGAAGCATGTTCGACGAGAGAACATCATCTGAAGTCCAAACGGGAAGACAAGACACAACACAACCATCCACACGGATAAGTGAAACTTCGAACCTAGCCACATGTTTAAATACAACCGGCATGACATCAAAATGTAAAAAATTAAGGTTCTTACCGCCCCCGGAAGCCAGAAGCGTCTTAAAACGTTCGCTCGGTCGTGGTATCCGTGCGAACCAGCCTGTCAAAGCGACAGACACATTGAAAAATTCCCAAGAGCCCGAGCAAACGCAGACAAACGTCTAAAATGCATTCTATTGCCGGCTTAGCAAGGCGGCAAAGACCTCGGCAATCTGAAGCACATTAACCCCGCCACATAGACAAGGCCGACAGGATATCTTCACATGGAGATAACCGAATCATAATGATCAAATGTAGACAGCTGGTATCATATTCCTTCGAACAATGCCATTATGAGCTTATGCTTGCCCTCAAGTTCAAATCTCAAACCATAGCTTAATCTCATCCAAGCTGAAGAAATCCACGTCGTCTCAACAAGGACGGTTCGCATTGTTGTGTGTTAACAGAAAATAAGAAAAGAACCCACGGAACTCCGCCACCTTGAACCCAAAATGCTCGCCACATCATGCGAGACTTGCACCTATTCGCATACAATGCCTCCGGCGACCACCGAAAATCTCTTTTCCCTTCTCTCAATGCAAAATATAACGCATGAGGAATGTAATCCAAAGCCATGGGCCATTGCCATAGAATTCTTGGTCCATCCCTCCTCCCGACAAAAGTATAAATGCGCCGTTTGCAACCAGAGAAAGAGAGAGCATTAAATTTCTTATCGTTTCGTAGGGGCGCTTTTTACATCTCATCAAGAACCGTGCTGGGCTTCCACTCGTTGGTATCAACAGTCGCTTCGGGATCGGTCCAGTTGACGGGCTTGTGGATGCGCAGCATGCGGAGGAAGTAATCCTCGACAACGAGCAGGTTCAGCAGGACGCCGTTGCAGTTCCAGGCCAGACCGCAAACGATGGCACCCGCGACGGCGTCGAGGACAAAGTGGTTTGCTGTCGCGACGATGGCGGTCAAGATCAGGGCCGGGTAGGCCATGCCGACGGCGACGATGGCGAAGCGCTTCCAGGGGCGCGAGCGGATCGAGGGGAGGGGCAGGGTCGCGACGGTAAGGCCGATGAGGAGGGAGTAGCCGAAGTGCAAGGAGGGCATCGCAGCTGTTGTTATCGCTTGTTAGTGTCCGTAGCATTGTAGGGGGTGCGGAATGTGATTTGAAGGGCATAAAAACTCACCATACTGGTTGCAAAACTTGTTCGTCGTCCAAACACTGCTCTCGCCGGTAGCGCTGTGCACGGTATCCACGAAGCCAAAGCTCTTGGACTCGCCGGCATCGGGGCCGTTGTAGTTGGGATCGCTCAAGAGACGAGGAGGCATGCAGGGCCAGAGAGTGAAGACGACAAAGGCGAGCAGGTTGCAGGTGGCCATGGTGCGACGGCGGGCTTCGTACAGGGCGGGACCGGCAGAGTTCCAGCGAATGTTCTCGGTGCCGCCGAGCTTCGCGGAGACAGCGCGGCGCTTGCGGGTGGTGGTGATGAAGTAGAGGATCACGAGGAAGAGGATGGTGCCCGGGATGTGGATGAAGGAGTAGATGCGATTGATCCAGTGCATCACGGTGGGCAGCTGTAGAAAGTACTGCTGGACCGGCACCTCGATGAAGACGTGGAGGCGCTGCTCCAGGTGGATGAGCTGGAGCGCATGCTTGCGCGCCACGTCGACGGTTCCCTCGTTGAGGGTGAGCGCGGTGAAGGCGCGGCCGACTTGGTATACCTACATTTCGACCGTGTTAGAGGGAGGAACAGAGAACCTGGTAAGAATTGCCGGAGAGACAGCTATAGAAGTTTGTCACTTACCCAGTAAATCAGAGCCCAGTACCATGCCTCGACCAAGAAGGGGAACTTGCGGAGGACTCGGCTGAGGAGTCTGTCCTTATATACTCTGGTGTTTGGTGACGAGACGATGCGTTGGTATCCAAAGAACTTGATCCTGCGAGAGCGTCGCGGCGGTTCTTCTTGCGGTGTCAACGTTGATGATGAGCTCCAGGCGCCGAGGGAGAGGAGAGACTCTTCAGAGTCCGGGGTCGAGTTGCCGGAACGGCGCTCGTCAGATCGCTTGTGCTCGGCATCGTCGAGGCCGGCTCCCTTCCATCCTAGGTTATCGTAGGCGTTGGTGTCACCAATGTTGCGGTTGAACCACGTTCCTCCAAACAAAAGGGTGATGACCACCAAGGGCTCTGCCACGGCACCGATACCCATATTTTATTCTTTTCTTTCTTTCTTTTCTTCCCTTGTTGTGACTGACTGATGACGGAATAAACAGCCGACGATGGAGATAGTGAGAGAGGTATGAGGAGACTGGAGAACTTGGCTACTCCAGTGTGACTGCTGCCGCGTGGTATTTGAGGGCGCGGGAGGTTCGGAAGGGGCCACAGGTCCGGAAGGCTGGATGCGTGCGGGTGGGATGGATCTGGCAGACTCAGTCCACCGGTGTGTGCTGGGCCAAGGTCCAATGAGAGAGCGACCTGAAGGTCGGGGATGTGAGTCTAAGACTGTCCGTGTCAAAGGGGGCGAGTTTGAATGTCTCCTGAGCTACCGGGGATTTCTTGATGGAGATCAAGGTGAGAGTAGTGTAAGGATACTGATCAGAGAAGTAGTAGGTAGTCAAGATTAAGAAGAAGGTAACTTGTCGAGCGGGAAGGTCAAGAGGTAATCAACAACAAACGGGGGAGCTCGAGGTAGCGACGTTCATAACGCAGCATGGATCAGATGGATCTGTTAATAATACCGTAATAGAACATGGACTTTCGGCACACTTTCAGCAGAAAGCCCAGGCTCGGCACAACCCACCAAGCTGGACCTTGACCGACCGTATACAAAGTTACCGGGTTGGTGGCCTTTGCATTTGCGTAAAGGTAAGGTAACGAATCCAGCACATGCGCATCCTCCTCGCAGGCTCGCTCGGTGGCTCGTCCACCTCGCAAAGTTCGCACTCCCACCACCCGCCACAGTCCACATCAGCGGGCTCCGCATGGCTCCGAGGTGCTGGGGAGGAGGAAAGTGAGGAACTCAAGCTCAAGCCGCGCACCGCATGTCGAAATCGAGCCTACCCTGGTCCCCTCTCGCAAAGGCCCCAAGTGGAAAGTGGATGGTGGGAAAAGGCTCTGCTGCCCGTGACCCTGTCCACGACACGGAATTCCGATCTGTAGCCAATAGCGGGTTGTGGGCTGTTGGGGCGGGCGGGCTGGGATCCCTGACGTGGACGAATCGCCCGCCAAGTGCCGCGAGCGCCAAGGGTTACATCTTCCTCTTGTGTGCGTCTGTCGTCTTTCGCCCTGTGTGAGGTGAGAGCTTCTGCTTGGTTGGTGGGTGGGCACACCCGGGAATCCGCACCCAAAGAACCGTCATTCAGACCTCCAGAGTGGGTGTGTTGGTGGCCAACAGCTTGGGATGAGACAAGAGCGAGGATCTGAGGAGGGAGCAGAGTGAGAGAAGACAGCAGACGAAATGTCGCGTGCTGCCCTCCAAGTTGTTGGCAGCTCGCCGTTGCCGTGCGGTTGATTGCTCTTAGCTCTGCATGCTCTGAGCTTGGCTACCTGACGTAGGTAGTTTGTTCTGTCAAGCAACGTCCAACCGCGAAACAAAGTCTCTTTCTTCCTGCGCTTCAATTGTTCCTTCATGCTTCGAAGCCTAGGTCCGTTCCCTTCTCCCTTGTTTCCTCCTCCGTGCACTCCAGCTTCTGTCTCTGGGTTCGCTGCGGCTTCGTGCCGTTGCTTCGCCCTCAACTTCCGTCAGGGGGAACAAGTGCTCCGACGTCCGCTTAGGAAACGCGGCTCTGTTATCAATCAGGCGCGCGTCCGCTAGAGGGAAGGTGGGCGTCGGGGAGGGATCGAAGATGACGGAGGCATGCGACGAGGCACACGACACCGTAAGCTGACAGCCGACCAATCAGACAGGGTACCGGGCAACATAGTGGAGCAGCCTGCATCCGCGACATCCGACAGAACCGTCTTGTCCTCATGGAGTTCTGGAGACCGGGTTCGTTCACAGCCCCACCGCCTGCAAGCATCTTGCTCACTCGTCTACAGGTAAGGGCGGGAAAAGAAAGACAAAAACCCAGCGCAAAAGTCGCAAAATTTGTCGACTAGAGATCCCTTGTCATGGAAATTGGCTCTTTCCTACTTGCCGCCGCTGGAATTCCGCTCCGCTCCCATGGCTGATGAACCCCCCTCCCCCTTCAGGGCCTTGTTGGGTTTTCCTATTCTTGGGAGGCACTCATTACCGGTCTCGTTTGACAAACACGCGACCTCCACTATGACTGAATTTGCAGGTTGCGTATGTCTTTTCGTCCGTCTCCGCACCTTAGATAAGGAATACGTTGCCATCCACCACCGTCGGTCGAGCTTAGCTGGGTGGCAGGCAGATCACAGATGTACGAACTCAGCTGTACACAAAGGCGGTGGATGGGTAAGACTGAAAACTGTTGGCCGAATCTCAGTCGTCTTTCCCCCACGCTTCCCACACTCACAACGGGGTGTCGGCGTCCAAGAGATGCCGCCGCCATACTCAGTGTGCCCTAGATCAAAGATGGAAATTCTCGACAAACCGACTTTAATTTCAATGGTCGGTGGCATGCTTCTGCAGGCGGGTGGCTTCATTGATGATGGGAGGGGCCGGCGCACCCGCCCTTCAACGCGAGCTCGACAAAATGTCTTGGCGTACATCATCAAAATCTGCCCTCGCCGACCCCGTCGTCGGGCCATCCTTCTCTCGGCGATTTCCTGACGAGACTGACAAGGGAAAGGGAAAAAAAAACTTTGTCATGGTTGATAAGGTCGTAGTGCCTCGCTGGCTTTGTCGCCTAGCAAAGCTTCTTTGAACTAAGGCAGATATCTCCAGCCGGGGGTTTTCAATGACATCTGAGCAGTCGACGCCAATAATAGTGTTTAGCCTCACAGAGCGAAACGTTATTCGACTTACCCTAAGCCTCAGTGCAAACATCAGCCAAGGTCGTTCGGCGACCTCACCCAGTCCGGGTTAGGCACGTCAACGATGCCTTGTCATTTCCGCGTTTATGCGATGAACCCGGCCATCCCGCGTATTTCTTCTATCCCGTACGGATACTCGTTCAGCCCTGCAGATCGCCTCCGGATGCTACCGAAGGCCATAGTTCGCAACATCCACTGGGCGGCTACGGAAGGACCAGCGTCTCAGCTTTGCGTTTGACGGTTGAGCTGTTGGACCGTCGGTGAAATACCCAATCCCGGCCGGCTCTTGCGGGCACTTCCCATCTAGCTATTCCTTTTCAGGAATTCTAGGAGATTGGGAAGCTCGCCCGCTCCGTTCCGCCCGCTCCGGATTATTCAACCCTCAACACACGTTGGCCCGGCGTCGGCAACTAAAACCTCCGTCCCTCGGCGCCGAGTTGCATCAAAATATTTCCATGCCGACTCCGCCCGGCCGAGGACTCAGGACATGTATCATCTGAGGAGAGCGGCAGGTCGACATCCGGGACGACTTCTCTGGCGCTCCACTGGTGAACTTGCGCTGAAGCAACAAGGAGGGACTGCACATGCTGCAGTTGATCCAGCGCCGCGTCATACCAGTGAACAATACTGCTAGCGGGAACAATCGAAACGATTGAAATCCTGGTGTTTGATTTGTGCCGCTAAGTAACAACAGCGAGGCAGGTCGAGCATGCAGTGACAGGTGTAAGTACGAAGTTCTCATAACCCATGGCATGATAGCCAATTGGTACTTCATCATCGCTCTTAAGAAGTTGGCGAATCTCGTAAGGACAAACGGCTTGCAGGCGATTATCCATATCTAGGCTGCCTCTTCTTATCCCTGTACCGAGGACTTTGCTCCAAAGGAATCTTGATGTTTTCACTTTGCTGATCTAGCAGTCCCTCACATGCCGTGGGTATCGAAAGAGGCGCATGCGACGTAATCGATGCGGACTCCTTGTACCACGGGAGAAGACCCTACTCCTCGCACGATGGCCTATCATAGTTGGCCAGGGGAATCTCCATCGTCGACTCGTCGGTCGACATACCAGACTTTCAGACCGTTGCGAGCTCCACGACTCCATAGTGCATGTTTGGTGCTCAAGAAGACAACACTCCACTGGCGAGTATGGGCACTGCAGCCTAGAGTGAAAAAGCTTTTTGTCCCAGCGGCAGTGGCAGCGGCCTTAGGCTGGCCGAACCAGACATAATCGTCAGCACCGTCAAAACCTCCCGAGGGTAAATGTGAAGGTCGTGACGGAGCCCGTGTAGATCTCAGCACGTTCAGAGGTAAAGGAAACGCAGTCTGGAAGTCTCTCATTAACAACTGCTCACCGGAAGTAATCCTTGTAGCTGCAGTCTGACGTTGTAGTTGGTATGTACGTTGACAAGACCATCTCAAGACCATCGCATGGACTCTGGAAAAGATGATCGGTGCCAACTCAGGTTGTTCCGGGCTTGTCGATATAGACCTTGAATTGGTCAGCACCGCAGCGGCACCGCGGCGGTGCAGACTGTCCGGATAATGTCTGGCTTGATATGCACAACCGGATCTCTGCCCTTGGCAAGCCGTTTAGAAATACACATCTCAGCCCAGGATGATCGACCCAGGCTGCGAGACAGCTCCGAAGTTGTTGCACCGGCGAGAACTTAGAACGGTCTCTAGTTTGATCATTTTGGAGTCAGAGTGGTACTCAGTTTAAACAAGTATTTTGCTCGCCAACCCTTTGCCCTTTCAACTCAATGTCGTAGTCAATGACTTCACAATGCGCAAGGGGACAAGCCCATCAGCTGCAAGAAAGTGGATGAGAAGAGTTGAGCATACCAGTTGGCAGTGGATGACTAAATGCGCGATCAAGACACTATATGGCTTGCGACAGCACTGCAAGGAAACCTCTTGAGACATTTGAAAACCGATGCTTGGAGGCAGCTTTGCCATGCCGTTCCTGGGCGAGTTCGAACCGATGGAGCGTTCGATAGTGCAGCACCCCCGTGTCGATCCGCTGAGGAAGATTGCCTCGGAACCATCATGTCAAGACTCAAGTTCCCGGTATAGTCAGCGCCACGTGTTCGGCTCGAGCCGCTCTCGGCTCGACTCCAGAGGCATCAACTGATGTCGACCGCGCTTGGGTTCGCCAGGTGATCGGAAATGCCGTCCCATGATCTTATGCTGATAGAAAACGGCCCATCCTGATAACGATGAAGTTTATTGGTTTAGCCTCCCTGTGGACAATGCCTGCATGTCTTAGTTGGGAGAGCAGTGTCCGAGAGCCGCCACAGATGATGGATAGCATCGTCGAGAACGGAGTAGAGTGTCTGGTCTTGGTCCCGATCGGTGATGGTAGAGTGGGTCCGGCATATGTCTCATTTCGGCGCTCCGGGCGGGAGGTCTGAACGCTCCAGCTTTTCAGCCACATCCGGGGCTATCGGCGGCAGACGCCGTGGCTATTGTCCGTCTCATCAATAGCGTGACAGTATCGTATGTCACCGGGATACCTGCACTTTGAACGCATCTGGATCTTGTCAGGACGTTGATATGAAGTCTAGTATCGATTACTACGGAACGTGTGGACTTGGTAAGCATATCCGTCGAATAAGGAGTTGACACAAATTCGAAGACGATGCGGCACCATCGAGCAGCAAAGTGTCCGGAGAGAGAGAAAGACGGCACCTATATTTCGGGCATCAGTAATGCTGAAGAACAAGACTGGGAATATACTCTTTCCTCATAGCAAAAGAGATGATTGAGTCTCGACACGGCACAAACAGATTGTACTCCGTGCGCCTCTGGAGTGCAATCAATCGCAACTTGTGTGCTTTGTGTATTCAAGAGGCCCGAGCGTGACACGATGGTCAGTCGTTGGGTAGGATTTGTGGATGGAACTCTCGAAGATGTCGGTGTCTCAAGATGAGTGGTCAATGGAGACGCAAACACTTTGCGCTGGCGCGTGCGAAATGACACTTGGGGGCCAAGGCGTGGGGGCATGAGAACGACGGGGTGATGGCAGCCCAGTTTGATGAAGACAAAGAGGCTGAAGTTGAAGTTTGTCGAATGAAGAGGGAAATCCCATTCGCGATGCATGAGGCACTTGATTAATTACATAAGGAACCTTGAGAGATGCGTGGTGTTCATCTGATGACAAAGTGAGGCGCGGGTGTGGCCAGGGCACCTGCAGTTCGCAGACGGCATGAAATGCAGGAACCAACCTGTGGCCGGAGGCAGGAGGGCCGACAAGGTCGAAGCCAGAATTCCCAAGATGAAAGAGCTGCTGTGGGAGAAGTCGGTCGCGGGAAGGAGGGGCCCCGGGGACTTCAGATGCGGTACGTATCGTCAGAAGAAGCTGAGGCCCAGACTTTTTCAGGTTTAGTGCTGCCACCAGTCGACGCCCGGATCAGCAAATGGCACAGACGCGACCAACCACAAGCTTTTTTGATAATTGAGCGGATCCACCTGTTTGATAGTTTTGAGAAAGCAGAGAGATACTTCCGTGACCTTTGTACCTTTCTGCGCCACTAACCTCGGGTCGTGTACTGGCATCTTCCCAAACGGGGCAAGAGACAATGAAAGGCATTGCATTGCAAGCCACGACCGAATCGACGGGCGGCCACAAGTCCACAACAAACGCTCGGCCGGTGCCTGGAAAACCCGCCAGCTACTGCAAGTGTGAAAGAAATGGAAAAGAAGAAGAGAAAGAGAGGCAACGGCCTTGTTTTCTCGGCGTTGATTAGCGGCTAAGCGTGATGAGATGAAGCAGTAGCTGCTGCCCAGGACAACGGACGGGCGTTGTGGGCTGCAGCAGTCACATGTTACGGTGCCTACATAGACTTGCTTGCTTACCACTGCTACTTTAATCATGACTACTCGATAGTCAGGTAAGATACCTTAGGAAGAGTGGCATAAGGTAATGAGGCTTTGCAAATTGTCTCTGTCCACCATCATGGGTATGTCTCTCGGTATTTGTCTGTGCTCATGTTGTTGTTTTCTTTTCGACGCAGCTGAGGTTTAGATAGGGTCCAGGGTCCAAGACATGGAGGCTTGCGGCAATGTGGCAAAAAGGTTGAGCGGATTGAGTTAACTGTCGATGGAAGTTTCTCAGGCGTTCGGGTGTCGCTTTCTGCTCGAACCGGTTTGAGACGGGATGGGACATACCCTGCTCTGTGATGGAATGCTTTGCATAGAAGTTAAATGACAATTGCATCCAAAAAGAGATTCAATCGAGTCGCTGAGCCTCCGCTTGACTCGATGGGAACCCCAGTCGCAGCGATCGCAATCCTCTTCTTCCGGTCTGGTCTTTGTCTAATGATTTTTGGTCTTGGCTCTATCGAAGGCAAACACGCGACGGGACTTGCTCTTGCGGACAGCGGGCAGCAGCGGGTTGGCTCCGACGGGGTCGCATGGGGACCTCATGTCATTGAATGAAATGAAACATGTTTTGTACCTCTAGCTTGGGTCGCGACAATGAGGACATCCCAAGTCAGGTACCCTATCGAAATTTCCGTGCTTGTCTTAATTCTAGATTGATATGTATTTCTATCCGTTGTTGACTCGGACCAATGTCATGATGTATGTGCTTGATTCTATCTGATCAGGTAGGTATCTTGGAGTTTACGGGTGCATATGTGCAGCCTCGGATTATTTCATTGCATTCCTTCCTAATTCCACGGCCGTTCCTGCCCTCCGTTCCAGGTCCCCTCTGATTGATGAATAATCCGTGCGCACCCTGACAGACCCACCACACCTCGTGCTCTTCAACTCTATTTGCCCAATTAGATCGCAGGCCAGCCTCAGCCCAGCCCAAGTCAATTCTCCCCAATCCTCTCCACCAGCCACTCACAGCGAGGCTCAGGCACATCGGTACGGAGGTACACACAACAGATGGGAGTCGTGCCTTCCCTTTCCTGGCTGCCCCTGCTGTGTGCTTCAGGGGCTCTTGCTTTCTGTTGGTCTGGGCTTACTGATATTGTATGTACCTTACTGCTCAATGCACCATTGCTGCGCGTCCCAATGCTCGATGCTCATTGCTCGTAGTCACTCCATGCCAGAAATTCTTCACATCTAAACGTAGCCCAGCATAGTGTAGTGAAGGACCGTTTGGTGTCTCTCATGACTTTTTTTTTTCACCTCCCTCCCCCTTCCCTCTGTCTGTCAATTCCTCCCTTGATTAATTCATCTGTCTGTCTCCCCAAAGCAGCAATAGTCAGCCGTTGAACCCGCCATCCGCCGTCCTAACGTCCTGATCTGATACATGACCATCACAGAGGGAATAACCAGGAACACGGCCTGGGTCCCCCGAACCACGATACGACCCTTGGACGACTCTGTCGCTTTCTTTTCGCCTTTTGCCTGCAATCATATTCATTGTTGATACCCCGTCCCTATCCCCAGTCCAACCACCTAACCACCTACCCACCGACCCCCCTCCTCCTCGACCGACCCTCTTCTTCTCCCCTAGGCCGGCCCATTTCCCTGCGAGAAAAAAATACGGATACCCATTTGCCCCATTCGCCTTCACACGAACTCCGAAGTCGAGATCGCAGCCACATACTGTCGTCGCCGGTACTGCGAGCAACACATCGTCGCTCGTCTCGTCCCAGTTCAACCAACGCCAGACCCCGAGCCCAACGATCGATCTGCGCCCTCTATCTCACCTCTGCCACGTTGCTTGCCCCCACGCAACCACCTTCTTCGGATTGCTCAACTAGAAACACGCGAACCCGGCCCGTGTCAATTGTTCCTGATGAAGCGATAGCCGATCGTCTCCACGAGGCCACCTCAACACCACGAGCAGCCCTGCCAGGGTCCCACAGGTTCGCGATCGATCACCGTCCCCCCGTGCCCTTGGCCGTGCGATCTTGAATCCTTTGCTAAGGTACATCTGACACAGGTTCATCGGTTTACGTATCTATCGTCCTCTCCCTTTCCACATACCGACCACATCTTTGCGCGCGTCGTCGACGAACCGAGCCTTCAATGCCCTGGCAGCCTCTTCCTCGCATTGCCTTCGCCGTTGCGACATATCCTTTCG
The DNA here is from genome assembly GCF_030913485.1 of Colletotrichum godetiae. Classification (NCBI taxonomy): domain Eukaryota; kingdom Fungi; phylum Ascomycota; class Sordariomycetes; order Glomerellales; family Glomerellaceae; genus Colletotrichum; species Colletotrichum godetiae. Next base: position 205,368 of record NW_026851292.1, on the reverse strand, counting down.
CCGCCTCGGGCCCGGCCGATCTCCCCCTCGAACTCGGCGATGAGCTATACATCATTGAAGAAACCCCAGATGGTAGCTGGTTGCGTGGCTACTTGGTAGCCCCACCCAGTCTGCTGGCCGGACTGACATCCGTCAAGGGCCAAACACTTGAAGCCCGCGTTTTCAGTGGCATCTTTCCCCGAAGTTGCGTCGAGGTCCGCGAGGTTTTGGGCGAATCTGACGACACGGAGGAGCTGGACGATGCCACGAGCGACGATGCTGCTGCCGCTGGTGATATTCAACTCGGTAGCGACTCGGGCAAGAGCGGATTGACGCCGACTGCTACCGAGAAACCCAAATTGAAAGACGGTCACAAATCACTAGGAAGCTCACGAGGATCCAAGGGCTCCAGAATCGAGATCAAGGGTCGCAAACCGCTCGGCGAACTCCCCAATGGTACTCAGGGTCGACTTTCCATCCCCGTAAAGCGAGATCCTGACGCACCACGGCCGGCCGCACCCGTGCCGATGCTCAAGATTGGCGATGAAACCCCAACATCGGCGGCCGAACCGCTCATTGACGAAATCGCCAGCTGTCTTCGCGAGTGGCATTCGACCAACCTCCACGGTCTACTTTTATCCCGCCAGTACCCTCGTCTGGAGAAGCTATCACAATTGATCCAGACACTCAACCTCAGCCGACAACAGTTCCTCCACAACGTCCTCACACGACACGAATATGACAAGTTGCGCGAAAAAACAGTATGGGACCTAGTGCGTGTCAATAAGCTGTGTGGAGGGGAGGTTATCGTCCGAGACCCCGCAGACCGTGGACGGGTATTGACGGGCGATGACTCGGTAGTAGATATCACCAAGTTACAGTCCGTCATGAGCGTTCTGGATGAGCCACCAGTGCCCACTGTAGAGCCAACGGCTCTGCACCACCTGCTCGTTGACGTGAAGGGATTCGCCGGTGCATCGGCAGAGGAGACATCCCTGGTAGTCTATCTTGTAGCAAAGCCAGTGGGAGGACAGGCCGCCACCCTCACTGAATGCTTCATCATCGATATACCACCCGGCGGAACGATAGGAAGTCTGGCGAAATCGGGCCAAACTCGAACCATATTCGCCGATCTTTCAGCACAAGACATTGGCGACGTTGCATCAGCAGAAACCGAGCTATACCTAGTCGTCAAGGTGCGCTCGAGTCAACAAGTTATTCCCAGCGGGAAGCCGGATTCTCGTTCTGGCGCCAAGTCACAGGGTGGAGGATATTCCAAAGATCCCACAAAACCACCCTCTGCGAGTGGCAATAAGCCTTCTAGGAGAAGTCTAATGTGGGGGTCCAAGAGTGGCCGCTCAGCCTTTTCGAGAGGAAATGCCACACCGAAGCTTGATTCCCTAACAGAGCAGCCCGAGGGTCGCCCGCCGACCCAGGACGAGAGCCAAGACAGCGCCGCACCTCCCAGCACTGCCGGCTCTAGACCGCGCGGCTCGTTCGATGGCGGCTCAGGCTTCCACATGGCGGAACGGACGGTGGGAATTGGTGTTCTCAAACTCAATGCAGTCATGAAGCAGGATGAAGATGTGGAGCAGGTCGTGAGCATTTGGTCGCCATCACCAACACTCCCAACAGAGAAGCAGGGTCTCCACGAGGAATGGGATACCCTTATTCGAGACCTCATGGATAGCAAGAGTGGACATTACGAAAAGTCGCGCCGAACCGAACGAGTACAGGTGCACCTCAAATCCTTCAATCACCCGGATGTGGATGCGCTAGTCAAACTGACGCCAACCATGTTGGCTGGCATTCGCAAAACAAACAAGATGGGTTTCTCTGGCGCGCCTACAAAGGCTAGATCGGATATTTACCTTACTCTCGATACTGCTGCGCTCTCTAAGCAAAATCTGTTGTCACGATATGCAGGCAACCCCACCACCCTCTCCGGGAGTATACACGGAAATAATCTACAGGTTACACTGGAGGTACGAAGAACAGGCGGGGAGAAGATCCCGAACTGCATCTATTCTTCGTCCAACACGGAGGGAATTACCACGTGGAAATCTGTGGCTATCGAGAGGGGGGAGCACTGGAGCCAAACTGTCCGACTCGCCGTTCCACCGGAAGATGTCTTCACTTCGCACATCGTCATGTTCCTATCCGACATGCCGAATGGTCCGTTCGCGGTTGCCCACATGCCACTGTGGAACCAAGAGGCTTTTGTCCGAGACGGAGCACATGCCCTGCTGTTATACAAGACGGATGAGTTTACCTCAACGGCCCAAGCTGGCCCGACTGGCAAGGGGGGCTATCTGTCGTTGCAGTGGAGTGCCAGAGGAAACGACGAACACTCTTCCGAGGTGACCGGTCCTCTTGCGACCCTTCGTGTCGACACATACCTATGCAGTACACGATTCTCCCAGGATCGCATCGTTCTAGGCTTGCTCAAGTGGAAAGAGGGCCCCAAGGAGGACATTCCGATGCTACTGAAGCATCTGATTTTCGTTCCCGAAATTGAGGTTGTCAAGCTCCTTAGCGACGTGCTTGATGCCCTCTTCGGAGTCCTGGTGGAGCACTCGGGCAACGACGAATACGAAGACCTTGTATTTACTGCACTGGTTAGAGTCCTGGGCATTGTGCACGACAGACGTTTCAACCTCGGCCCTCTCGTTGACCACTATGCAGAGAACCGCTTCAACTACCCGTTTGCCACGGCCTGTCTCGTGAGATCGTTCACTCGCCTGCTGGAGAAGCCCACCGAGGCTCAAACTTCGAGGAAGCTCCGCTCCACCTTCAAGGTCGTCCGACATATCCTCAAGTTCATCACCCATGCTCGAGGCCAGCAAAAGGCCAAGGAAGCCGGAATAGGTATCACGACTTCGCACTCCGCCCCTGGCTTTACAAGAGAATTAAGAAATATCTTCAAGGCTCTTGATTCCATGATGCGCAGCAACGCTCCTGTCCTTGTCGGTAGTCAGACGTTGGCTGTTCAACACTTTCACACCTGGTTGCCAGAGCTGAAAGGACTCCTGACAACCGAGGAGATTTTGCATATTGCTATCGATTTCCTCGACTCATGTTCGCTTGTTAAGGGCAAGCTGGTTCTGTACAAGCTGGTGCTCATCATCAACTACTCAAAGCTAGAGATCTTTTCACACCCGGAACAAAAGTCAGCTCTCACGGCCAATACCGTCCGGTGGATCGCACCGCACTGGGGTCATAATGAGGTCGTCACTGATTCCTGGAAGGAACAAGTCCGTCTCTGCTGCTCAATCCTCGCCGGTCAGATCGACAACCTTGGCGCCGAGATTCCCGACTATCTGCCAAAGATCATTGATTCATACCTGTCTATCGTGGCCATTCCGAGCAAGCCTCGCAGCCGCCTTTCACTTCTCTTTCCAACTTCATACCCCTTTCCATCCAAGCCTATCGCGGAGGAGTCTACCTTTGACGAAGCCTTGGTTGAGCTTTCTGCAATTTTGTCGGCAGTTTCGAATTCCCCTAGCGGCATGCAGCTGGAGCTCACTGAAGGTGACTTGACTGCCCTCCTCGAAAATACCCTTCGAGTACATATGAGCATCTTGATGGGCGAGGCGTTCCCGCACGAATGGTTGAGCGTCTACATCTTTCACCACAAATCCACGATGCGAACCTTGCAGTACTTGTCCAGCATACTGCTTGAGTCCTTCCTCCCCCACCCCGACGATGCCGAGAACTTTAACACGGAACTTTGGAAGATGTTCTTCACGACAATGCTCAAGCTTGTTGGCAGCCCATCTCTGGCTCTGGAGACCTTCCCTGAGCAGAAGCGGAGAGCTGTCTGGAAGATCGCTGGCGACGTGAGAGAACACGGCGCTGAACTACTCAGGCGAACTTGGGAGGCTATCGGTTGGGAGACGAGTAGTGACGAGCGTGCACGATATGGCTTGTCCAAAATGGGCGGTTATCAGGTTCAATACGTCCCCACTCTTGTCGGTCCTATTGTCGAGCTTTGTCTTAGTGTCCATGAAGGCTTGCGACGTATGGCTGTGGAGGTATTGCAGACGATGATTGTCAGCGAATGGACACTGAGCGAGGATTTGTCCGTCATCCAGACCGAGATGATTGACTGCCTTGACCACTACTTCAAAACGAAGCCCCTGACCGAGAGCATCCTGCAGAAGTTGTTCGTTAACGAGGTCCTGGAGAGATTTGCGCCGTTGTCGACCGTTCCCGACGAGCCTCTTTATGCTGGTATTCGCGACCTCATGGCAACTGTAGACGAGTTCCTCGATCTTCTTGTTGCCGTGCACAGCAGCGATAACACGAGCGAAGCATCCCACCTCATCAACAGATTACGCCTGATGGAATTCCTCCGCGACATGCAGAAGGAGGAAATATTCATCAGATACGTACATCAGTTGGCCATCCTTCAGGGCGAGGCGAGGAACCACTGCGAAGCTGGTTTGGCCCTACGTTTGCACGCCGACCTTTACGACTGGGACCCTACAAAGCAGGTCTCTCCTTTGGATGACCCGGAGTTCCCTATACAAACTTCATTCGAGCGCAAGGAACGGATCTACTTCGACATGATCAAGCACTTCGAGGAGGGCGAGGCCTGGACTAGCGCCCTGGCTGCATACCAGGAACTCAGGCTTCAGTACGAGAGCAACGTCTTTGACTTTGCCAAACTGGCCAGGACCGAGCGAGCGATTGCCACAATCTACGAGACTATTTCGAAGAGCGACAAGCTGGTGCCCAAGTATTTCAAGGTCGTCTATAAAGGACTTGGCTTCCCCTCCAGCCTCCGAGACAAGGAATTTGTGTACGAAGGCTCCCCGACAGAGCGTGCCTCTGCCTTTACGGATCGTATGCAAGAGCAGTACCCATCCGCTCAGATTGTCACTGGTGGCGATGTCGACGATGTCGAAGGCCAGTTCCTAGTCGTTTCCGCCATCACGCCGCACCGCGATCTGTCACATCAAGTATTTCAGCGCGCTCGGGTCGCCCAAGTGATCCGCGATTATCTCGTTTCCGCCCATCCTCAGAGCTTCTCAGTGTCGTCTAAGCGTAGCACGTCTGGCCATGTTCAGGATCACTTCGCGGAGAAAATGGTTTTCACCACTGCTGACCCATTCCCGACAATTCTTCGCCGCAGCGAGATCGTGCACACCGAAGAGATGAAGCTCAGTGCCCGCCAAACCGGCTTAGAGCGCATTGTGAGGAAGACGCAAGAAATGACAGCGATTGAGAAGCGGATCACTGAGGGCGACGAAGAAAACGCCCAGCTGCTCGTGGACGCAGTAAGTGTGTCGGTCAACCCAGATTCCGAAAATAGTGTGGCTTGCTATCGCCAACTACTGCCGTCCCGCGCGGAACCCGAGGATGACGAGACCGATATGCTGGAAGAAGATGTTGAACCTGAGCTTGAACCTCAAGACAACGCGATCAAGATGGCACTCGTGGACCATGCGATTATGATCAAGCGGTGCCTGGCAACTTTCTCCAGAAGTACGAATGAGATCCTCAACGAAAGGCACGAGGAACTTCAGCGATGTAAGTGTTCCATGGTCATGCTCATGATGACCTGTGTGGCCGCCGCAAGCTAACATGCCCTAGACTTTGAAAGCACCTTTGCACCCGAGATTGCCCTTTTCGCTCCTCAGCAGCCATCCCGGGAGTCTGCCAATGCTTCGCCGACTTATCGACGGTCGTCGCCATCTACTGAACACGTATCACCTCAACCACAGAGCATTCTCGGTGCTATGACGAACGGAGGGGCTGTCGAAGAAGTGTCGACGGTTCAGCCAGTTGCCATCCGCCAAGGGCGTGGGACGCGTCTGAGCTTCTTGGGAGGCCGTAAGAAGGAATCTCCAGTCCTGCAGCAGACCAACAGCGACCCTCAAACGACCCCGGAAGCAGAGGATACTATTAGCCATCGCAGCCGGAGCTTTAGCAAGACGCAGGACAATGTGACCATTACAAGCAATGCAAATCGTCGCAGCAGCTTCTTCCGAGCTCCGTCCAGCGATGTACCGCGGATCCTGGGCAGTAACGATGCCACCAGCGAATGGATAACGGACTCGGGCGGACGGCGCAGTTCAGACGCTGGGACAAACTTGACAGAGAAGGAGCGGGAGTATAAGGACGAACGGCCTGTAGACGGTCTTGGCATCGTCAAACGGGGAAGCGTCAGAAAGAGGCTTAGCATGCTGAAACTTGGCAAGAAGTCTACTAAGGGTAACGGTACCATGGTCAGCGTGCACGAGGAGTAGGACTTCACGGCAGCGGCCGAGCAACTTGGTTACATGAACAAGACGACGGGCGAATGGCAATACCCGGTTTCATGATGGCACAAGTGTAGGGGAGCATCTGCTTGGCTCCCAAACAGGACAAAGGCTCTCACGAGGTGCCTCGATGTGATTGCATTAGAGATTCCCATACTTTTTCACTGGCTTTTTTTGCGATTTGTACAGACGGGGGATGGTTGGCGGGATGGTGTTCTGGATATGTATCTGTAGGATCCCCCCTCATCTGCACGGCGACACAGCGCAGCAGATGCAGCTCTTCTTTTTTCAGGGTCTGTTTGTGAATAATACCTGGTCGCACACCACGTGTGTGTGGAAACCTAAAAGACTCTGAACCACGAATATGTGTTTTACTGTGCCTGTCATCGCAACTCTCTCTCCACCTCAGCGTTTCCCTTGCATCTACACTCGTCACGTCGGATGGGCCCCGAAGTCAACAACTGGATGGACTACACGGTTTCTCCATTGGTTGCTAGCCTACCCCAGATGCGCAACGGCATATGTTTCCACATGAGAGTTGGCAGCGCCAACCCACGCGTTCCAATTATTCATTCCTCCATGATGGCATTCGGTCGTAATAGGCCGCCCCTGCACCTGCGCAGCAACATCTCCACCGCGGTGCACAGTCACGACAACCTCACCAGTCCGACCATTAAACGGCGCACTCCCATGATACACACCGACACCCCCCCGAGGAACCCCATCATCATCCCACCCGGCCTCCTCCGCAACCCCGCCCACGCTGACCGTGACCTGCGCGGGACCCGTCAGCAGCGCCGAGAAGACAATCTTGTCCTCCATGATCTCGGACGGGTGGAAGAGCTCCTGGCCGTGGGAGCTCGTGTTGCCCGTGGTGCCGCCGGCGTCGCCTGCGTGGCCCGGGTGGAGGCGGTACCAGGTGACGAGTCCCTCGCGGCGGACGGTGGCCGTGCCGTATTTGTAAAGGTCGATGAGGAAGGGGAGGAGGAGGCGCCAACCGTCGTGGGGCATGTCGAGGACGTAGTTGAAGGGGGCCTGGCCGTATTCGAAGGCGCCGAACTGTTTTGGGTGGAGGGGGCCAATGTAGTGCGATTCGCCAAAGTCGTTCCAGGTGAGCTATGTTTGTGGTTAGAAATCGATGGATGATTTTTCATCACGAGCAGGTGGGATAACGTACAATCTGCACATATTCAGGCCTCATGGCCAGAATCTCATTCCACCGGTCATTCCACAAATCATCCCCCTTCCACGCCCAGTTCTTGTTCCAGGTGGGCAGGTTAGTGTAGAACCAGGGGGATACGGCGACCATGTAGGGCCGGTGGGGGCCGAGGGCGTGCCGGTACGATGCGTCGAGCCCCTCGTCCATCTTGCGCGCGTTGCCGTGGGGCCAGGCAGCCCAGCTGAAGAGGCCGTCGGTGACGCCCGTCTTGAGGGCGTTGTCGGCGCCGATGGAAGAAAAGGAGGGGATGAAGAAGCAGTTCGTCGCGGCCTTGATCTCATGCCAGTCGGCTGCGTTACCGACGCCTTCGAACGTTGAGACGATGGGTTGATGGCCTCGTCTGAAGTAGGCTGGTGAGGGGCCGAACTGTTCAAGAGTGTTAGCATGGTGAACTTCATGAAAGCTGTGATGTTGGGAGATGAGAGAGAGAAAAGACTCACTCTGCTGACGATTTCGATTACGCGCTCCTTGGGCCATGCTCCTGCGCCTTCATAATCAAAGGATAAGAGCAGCTTAAAGCCCGTCTGCTCCGCCGCGGCAAAGATGTCGGGGAGCTTGACGATGGCTTCCTCGTGGATGCCAAAGTTGAGGACAAAGGCGTCAATGTGCGCTTGCTGGGCTAGGCCGATGTCGACTTTGTATTCGTCGACGGTGTATTCACACGTATTGCTCAGCTGGGGGGTAATCGTGCGTCAGTGACTGGAATTGGCATCTTTCATTTGCGGTGGGAGGCCTCTCCCGCGTCCCCGTGGGGATGGTGACGAACCATGAAGTGAGCAAATACCGCTCGCTCGAACCCCTGATGCGGTGGTTGAGGGGGGTAATGCTGCTGTTGCTGCTGTTGGGGTTCATCGTCGCCGGTGATGGAGGCGATCTCGGCCTCGATCTTTTGCTTTGCTTCCCTGAAGAATTTCCTCATGATTTGTGTGTTTTGCGGTTTTGGTGTTTTGAGTGAGTTGAGTCCTCCCCCCTCCCCCCCGTCAAAACTCACTCACTTTCAGTAGTTGACGCGTGCGCCCGCTGCATCTACGGATACGCCGTACAAGAAGCTCCAGTTAAATGACACGTGTGGGATGGCGAAAGCTCTCAAGACTTGGCGATCGATCAAACCATTTGTAGCCCCATCGCTGCGTAACCGAGGGCTTAGCAGCATTCCGAGTTATCCGGACGATTGATCTTGGGTGCATTTGGATGATATCGGTGGTTTCTTTCGAAGTTGGACGATGGTGTTGTGCAACCAGAACATGTCGCTGCGTTGTAGGATTTGGGTCTGTTACAGTGCATTGCGTGCAATATGTGGTGCTGTTTAGCGGGTTGGAGGTTCTGAGTCGTGGTTTGGACTGGTAAGACGGCGGCTCAGTCCGTTGAAGTCGGGGTTGGGGGGTGGTTGCTATTTTTATCGCTGGTCGACTCGGCCCAAGGAACATGGCTCCGCGCAAATGGTGGTGAGTGGAAAGAAAGCAAGAGCCAGTCGGAACCCAATTCGCTGTTTAACGCTCAAGAGACTAGACAGAAAAGCAAAAGATGAGGAGGGATCGATGCTCCCTGGACTAGTGATATTGACTCTGGGATATCATCTCTAAATCAGTTCAGTATCCATCCATGTAGTTGATTGAGGTCAAAAGCTCTCCTTATTCTCTATCTCACACACAATTTTACACGGTAAGCGAGTCAACAACCAACGACCGAATAATGTCAACAGAGAGTTGAGCTTGGCGGAAGATCATGATAGCAAGCTGTAGTAGCAAAAGAAAAAGAAACTGTCCCTAGCAAGGCTCGAACTTGCGACCTTTGGATATCTCTAGATGATCTAGAGTCATATGTATGGATATGAGACCAACGCTCTACCGACTGAGCCATAGAGACTGTGGAAGTTGAAGAGACAGAAGCGCAAGTTGACTAAGACCCACTGGGTTCTGTGGAGTCGAGCTGGTCCCTTGATGGACGTTGACAGATGGGTGAGTGAAAGGACCATTTCACCCAGTCCCGCTTTGCGATTAAAGCAAGGGAGTTTCTTCACTTACGAGTACTCAATCACAGGATAGACATTGATAAAGCCAACTGATTGTCAATACAGAGTAACAAGTTGCTAAGGTGTACAGACATTGACATGCGTCCCGGCCTGGCCTCCGATGCCGGAAACCAACCGTTCCCGGCCGAAACTTGACGTCTCTGTGCACTAACAGATGTACTTACAACGCAAAACTAATGCAATCCAGGCACCGCCAGGGGGAACAGGAACTTTCCGAACGATACGTGCTAACTTGTTCCCACAGTCTCCGCACGAGATAACGGTAGCGCGGCCCTCCGGCAATCCGCAAAGTCCCTTGCAACCCCCCCCCCCCCCCCCCCCGTGCATTACTGTCCGAACCAACAACTCTGCCGGACTACCGACACATACGGCAAACGTACCCCAGACTTTCCCGGACGACAGGTCTCCATGCTCGTTTACATGCTTTCAAAGGATTGCGATATCTGACTCTCAAGGCCCCCACTGCGCAGATCGGCGGTTCCGCGCCGTTGGGCAATTCCCCTTGTTTCCATCTTGTCAAGAACGCACTGATCTCTTCTCCCATCCCCTCACAATGAGTGTTCAAAGAACCGGCAACACCCATCAGGCTAAACGCCCGCGACTCGGCGAGCGTACCATGTTGGCCTGCATCGGCTGTAAGCAGAAGAAGCTCAAGGTAACATTCAAATCTTCTCAATGTGTATAGAGAAACCAGACTGACTCATATTAATAGTGCGACGGACAAAGTCCCAAGTGCCAGAACTGCGTGAGGACTGGACGAGGTAAGGTCCAACAGTGATATGAGACGGCATGGTGAACTTTAGCTGATGTGGGGAAACCAGACTGCCTCGTGGAAGACCCCGGCACCGGCTTGCACCGCCCGCGCGACTATATGAAGTCGCTGGAGGCACGCGTTGCCTATCTGGAAGGTCTCTTACAGCAGGCCCGTCCTGAGGTCGCTCTCGATCACTTCGGTGTCAACAACGAGGGTGGTGGCCGTGGTCGCGAAGCAGACCAGCACGCCGCCGCCGCCGCCTCTTCGCACAACGGCGGCCCTACGCAGGCAATGTCCATCATGCACATGCCGTCTGCTCTCACCCCGAACCTCCAGGCGCACCACTCCTCATTCGAAGATGTGGACTTCTCTCGGCCGCTGCGTGCGCCTTCGGTAGATGCCGAAGATCATCATGTCGATACCTTGTCGTCAGAGGTTGCGCTGCTCTGTCTCAGTGCGGCTGGCCGAGAGCCGCATTACTTCGGTCCTTCGTCTGCTGTCTCCTTCTCGCGCATCGTCAGCGCTACCATGGGCCTTGCCAGCACTGGCGGGAGCTCACAACATAGCCATGCAGGGCCGGGGAAAGATATCAGCCCCGAGGTTGTTCGAGAGGTCCCGTTGAGATTACCGTCGCCGACTCTGAGGGCAAACTTGTCGGAGGCGTACTTTAACAACATACACCCTCAGTACCCATTTCTTCACAAGCCGACGTTCCAGATTTGGGAAGAGACCTGCCTGAAAGCAAGTCTCGACGGAGATTTGAGTCGCGTCAACGGGTCGACACTCTTCTTCGTCCTAATGGTAAGCTAAGACACTGGAAACTTCAGGACATGCCTGTCCGTTGTCCGACAGTGCTCTAACAAGACTTATAGGTCTACTCAATAGGGTCTTTAGTTCTTGGTCAAAGTCATTATGATGCTGCTGAGGTATGATTTACCCTTTCGTGGAATTGGTGTAGTAAGTCGCGAACAGTGTTAACGTAGGAGACGGCAGGCTTATTACTCTATGGCCTTGGATCACATCTCAGCAGTTCTGGATCTCGATAGCCTCGAGTCTATTCAAGCAATATTAGCTTGTGCCGTGTATTCAATCAGATCTCCTGTTGGCGTAAGCCTGTGGTAAGTCACTGGTCTACTCGATTTTCTGGGGCTAGTCTGACTATCCCTTAGGAAAGTCTCTGGCATGGCTATACGTCATTGCATTGAGCTCGGCTACCACCGGAGTGCCGAAAGATACCACAAGAATACAGATGCACTGACAAAAGAGATGTCCAAGAGATGTTTCTGGGTTGCGTATGACATTGACAGGGTAGTTGCCTTTACACTGGGTCGCCCAGTTGGTATTCCAGATGACTCGATTGACGTCGAGGTAAGATTTCCACACTGCCAAACACCGCAGCAGCGGGTTCTCTCTATGATATTCTAACAAAGAGAGCAGTTGCCACTTGATATCGATGATGAAAACGTGACTTCGGGAGGACTTTTGGCAGCCTCACGCACATCCAGCACAGATCCACCGACACTCATGACCGGCTTCATCCACGCCATCAAACTAAGACGTTTATGGACAAAGATCAGCGACAACCTCTATCCACCCACAACTCGACGGTGCGGCTGTGGACACACAGCGACCATCGAGAGTCTACGGCAAGAACTAGAAGAATGGCGCGCAAAGACCCCCGATCAGCTGAATTATTCGAGAGCGCACCCACTATCCGTCTTCACCTCCCGCTCCTGGTTCCAGCTCGCCTACGACCACTCGATCCTACTGCTCTACCGCCACTATATGATGGGCGGATCAACCGCAAACCACCCAACGCCAGACGGCGGCGGCGCCGCCGGCAGCGCCAGCCACGGAGGAAACCTCAACGATAACGAAGCCACAGAGCGGGTGCTAGAAGAGTGCGCGCTGCGCGCGCGAGAGATGTGCATGCTTTACCGCCGCGTCTACCAGTCCTCCTCGGTCCAGTTCACATGGGGCAGCCTGCACATCCTCTTCCTCGGCGGGCTGACGTACCTCTACTGCCTGTGGCGCTCCAAGCGCGTCCGGGACTCGACGAGGCAGGCCGACGTCGTCACGACATGCATGGCGTGCACCACTGTCCTCATCATCATTGCCGAGCGGTGGAACCTGGCGACGTCGTACCGGGATATCTTTGAGGCGCTGTCGCAGCGGACGATTAGCATGGTGTGCAATGACGGGCAGAAGCCGGCGCCTAGTCATAATGCTTCGTTGCCGGCCATTGGGCCGGGCCCGGGGGCGGATATGCATGCTGCTTTTGGTGGTGGTGGTGCGGCGCCGTCGATGCAGGATTGGATTATGGGGTTGGATGACTTGTCGATTCCGCAAGAGTCTGAGTGGCTGGTGCAAGAGTTGCTTCAAGGTGTTCGGGATTATTAGCTATTACGGCTGATACGTTGGAACAGATACCATGATTTATGATGAATGAGGTTGTGATAATAATTAGGGGGCTATAAAACGCCGGCTAGACAAAATGAAGTTATTCAACTTCCAACAAATACTACGAGTCTCCAAAATACCAAGTGAAGTGCAACACAGCCGTTCTGGCAAACAAAAACATATAACTGGAATCACTTATCCGCTCAGCATCCCTTCAGACCTTAATGATTGTCAAAGTCGTGGAACCACATCTAAGCTCAAACCAAGTTCCCTAGCGCAGGTCTGCAAACTCTCCATCTGAGCCTGCGCATATAAATCGTTTGCATCAAGAATGTCTCTCGCCAAAGCCTTCTCGTACCCCTTCACATCAGGTCGTATCGACTCCTCGTGGCCTATCGTAGACTCGCTTGAGCTGGCCCCGGACTGGATGTTTGACTGAAAGATCCCGGCTGCCGAAAATGGTAAAAAGTCTTCATACGTGAAAGGCACCGCCTCAAGCACGCCCTCGGAAACCAATCGATCCAAGAGAGATGCCGGATCCGCTGTGTCGAGACTTGCTAAGCTTTGCAGCTTCTCTTTGGCGTTTTCTGTGCACCGATATTCCGAGTACACGAGGCCTTGTCGCCGCAGCTCGTCCCAGTCATCGGGAAACTTCTCAAAGACCTTGGAAAAAGTCTCGTCCACAGCTTTCGAATCAGAAGACGCCCCTGTTTCTTGTGCCGTGGCCATGGCCTCTTCCAGAAGCTTGTCATACAGCTTTCTACCTGCAGGCGTAACGGCAGCTCCCCTCTCCTCAATTTCACCAAATCTTGCCTTGTGGAAGCCATCGACGAATTCATCTCTCCCCGATACAGAGAATCGAATACCTTCCTGGAGCGCAAGGAAACTTGTCTGGCGCAGTAGGATCGGACACTTGCGCACCGGCGGGCCCTCGATCCGGCTCTTAACCGCCATGCCTGCGGCGAGCATAGCCTCCTGTGCGGCATTGATATCCAGAGCCCTCGGCGTGAGGTGATTAATATGCGACGAGCGGAAGCACGCAATATCCGCCAAGATGGGATGCTCGCTCCGCAAGAGAGCGTATTCTTCATGTGTAGCCGCCGCCAGGGGCTGCCAGCTGAATGTACGAATCGCCTCAACCACAAACCGCTCCCCTTGCTCCGTCGTCAGCCGACCATCCTGAACCTCCTCGGCCGTGCCCAAAAGCTCCAAAAGGGCATCGCTAAAGATGTTACGTCTCGCCAATAGCTCCAGGGCGACCGCCCGCGCCCTCCCGGATTTGAGCAGCTCGGGCCGGAGCAGCGTGGTGAAGACGCGAAAGGGGTTCCGTTCCAGAGACTGCGTCGAGGTCGGGCGGAAGCAGGTCGCGTGCATGGGCAGACCGGCGACGGAGAGATCGTAGTAGCCGACTGGGTGCATGCCGAGGAGGGCGAAGATGCGGCGGACGGTGTGGAGTTCTTGCGGGGTGCCGAGGCGGATTGCGCCGTGCCGCTCGAGGGTTAGGCGCTCGATGCTGGCTTCCATTGTTGCGGAACCCGAGACGTGGCCATCCGGCCCGTGGCGCTTTTTGGTTTGGGATTCTTTGTTGATGGTTTGGACGATTTGGATGAGGTCGCCGTAGAGGGGCACTTCGGCCTTGTACATGGCGGACATGGCGAGGGCAAAGGTTGTGCGGAGGGTGTCGGCGTGGACGTAGTTGGCGTCGGGTGCCGGATGGCCCGGGGGACCTGACCGGTGCGTGGATAGAAGGCTGGTCGACATGATTGTGTTTGGTGATGAGTTGCTTGTTGTTCAAAGCTATAGAGACGCTGATCTCTTCAAGAGGATAGCTAAGGAGTTGTAGGTCAAGATAAGAGTGATGCGATAAGATTGAGGTTCGGGTAGGAGTATCAGTAAGACCAAGCTCTAGAGCTAGTCCATAATAGAGAGTTCAAGCTCAGAGGGAAACTCGTAGATATCATGTATTATTAAACACAAAGGCAGACTAGGGTCAAACAAGTAAGTGAGTTTGGGTCACACGATGTCTTCGGAAGGAAACACTATCATAGAGCCAGGTCTCCTGGTTACTCCCGGGAGCAATGCGAAAACAATTAGTCTGAATCCTTCAAAGTTGACGAGGAACATGTCCCAAAACCCGTCAGACGACTTGCTTTCGTAAACATGGCCGAGGTCATCAACTCCGTCGTCCGGCTTACACCGGAGACTACCGATAAGATGTCACTGAAGAGCATTATGTGGCTTCGGGTATGGGGCGGTGGGGTGCCGGCAGGCCGTCATGTTGCCGAAAGGTGGATCGGAAGCAAGGAGGGGCTATCAGTCGGGCATGAACCGTCTCCAACCGCCAGGGTCGGAGGTTTCCGAGTGATGGCGACATTTGTGTTGTGCTTATCCGCTACCTCCATCAACTGACAACTCATGCGGAGTAACCGCCATTCGGTATCCCACTGCTGACTGACTCAACGATTTCATTCCACGAAAGGCACCAAGCGAGAGACAATCTCGTATGTTAGGTTGATAAGAAGACGCAGCTGTGCAAGAGCAAGGACACCTCCCGTTGACGGCATATCACAGTTGGGAGCAAAAACCGCATCGCCCACCATGTCAACTACCACAACAATCACAGCATCCGCACCCGCACCCGCACCACCGGCACCGACGCCGACGTCGCTCGGTTCGGCGCTGGACTCGGGCAAGGCGGGTAGCGGCAAGGTCAAGCGCCTACACCAAATCCCGGTTCCTGAATCCAAAGAAGCCGCCCAGAAATGGCAGCTGGAGCAGATGGCAGCCGCGTTTCGCATCTTTGCAAAGTTGGGCTTCTCTGATGGCAGCAGTGGGCACATCAGCCTGCGAGGTATGCATTCTTCCCTTTGTGCTTTCAACGCAACATACATTGAAGCAGCACATGCGAGGGACCGCGCTAAGAGCTCCTGCAAGATCCTATCAGGCCGGACACGTTCTGGATCAACCCGTATGGAGTGCACTTTGGTGTGTTAAAGGTGTCGGACATGGTCCACATTGATGAGGACGGCAACCGTATCGGCGGTGCCGATAAGCCGGTTAATACCGCGGGCTTCACCATTCACTCCGTTCTCCACAAGAGGAGGCCGGATATCAATGCTGCCTGCCACATGCACAGCCCGTATGGCCGGGCGTGGAGCACCTTCGGACGTCCAATCGACATGCTTAACCAAGGTTGGTCACAGCCCAGTAAACCAGTCGTGTAGTGATTCTACTCTATAATACTAACCATACCATTGAAAAGACTCGTGCATGTTCTACAACGACCTCTCAGTTTATGAGGGGTTCGGCGGCGTCGTACTTGCAAAAGAAGAGGGCGAGCACATTGCCGACGCCCTCGGTCTCATCAACAAGAATATCATCCTTCAGAATCATGGACTGCTCACCGCCGGCGGGACTGTGGCCGAGGCAGCTGCCTTCTTCATCGCCCTCGAGCGTTGCTGCCAGTCTCAGTTCCTCGTTGAGCAGGCTGTTGCTCCTGGAACCAATGGTGCTGCCGGTGGATTGAAGAAGACGTTTGTCGGCGAGGAGGAAGCACAGTACACAAAGGATGGCACTGGTACACCTGAAGTCATGTACATGCAGTTTGTGCCAGAGTATCAGTTGATTCTGAAGGAATCAGGAGGTGACTTTTTGTTATGAGACTGTTTAGGTGGATTTGTCTTAAAACAATGAAAGAGAAGCAAAGTCCTTCCCATCAGCTTTCTCAACGGGACGGTGATTGCTGCATGACTGTTCATCATCCTCCCTATTCCCGTTCCCAGCGCCTCAAGGTCCTCAGCCACAGCTGAACTGCCAAGACAGCGGCTGAATAGTAGGAATCAACTACACCCCCCGGGAGTGACCGTTGTCTTACACTCTCACACCTCCTGCAAACGGGACAGGCTTGGATACGTAGTGCGCAGCCTGAAATCAGCCGCAAATGAGACAAGATTGCTATGCGGATGTATGGATTTCGAATGAATCTCATCGGAAAGGAATGCAGCGTCGCGTTGGACACATCCGCCCTCCGAACATTGAACCTAGAGAGGACAATGTCTCGAAGACTATTCTGCATACGCACGCTGCTCCCTCAAGCCGGTCAGATATATCGGTTGTGGCTAGCTGACGCGGTGAAGATCTTGCCAACTTCGTTGATATCGGCATGGTGGCGGCGGCGAGAAATGTGATATAAATCAGGCCACTTGGCCAAGGTTGAAAGCAGCTATGACTGCCAATTTTCGATTGTGCAACTACAGTGTGTACTTCGGACTGTGGATAGCTGAACTGAAGGTTCGAATGCCCCCCAGCGGTGAATAGCTAGCGAACCGCATTCGTGCCTTGTAAGACCCCTCATCGTGCACGTGTCCTACTACAGGTAACAACTATGTCTTAAAGAAATCCTGAGGCTCCCTATAAAATCGTAATCATTAGAAAGACACATTGATCTGGAAGAACCCTCTCCAACCATCTACCCTCCGAATCACAATGCAATCACTTGCCCATCATAAACCCGAGTCAACATGCCGACCGCAGCGGTCATTGGCACAGACGCCAGGATGATGACTGCACTGACGAGCAACACCATAAGCGAGGCCGTCTCCAATGGTGTGTGGCTCCAGGTCCTTCAGAATTACTTTCTCCCGGACAAGTTCATCATCGCCCCGGAGCAGAACAACCAGACCGGCCGTGCCGACCTGATGGTCTTCGTCATGCACAACGACAAAAACGACAATCTCTGCTGGGACCCCATCTTCACCCTCGAGGGCAAAACGCCCGGCGATTCCATCAAGCAGACGTATATCGACCAGGCCAGCGGCTACATCTCGTCTCTGGCCTCTCATCACTCGTTCAAAGGCAGAAAGTTCGGGATGCTGGTTGCCGGGCAGGAGGTGGTCTTGTTAGTCAATAATGGGGGCGATAAATCGACGCAGTGGAATTGGGAGGATGCCAACACTGATGAGTATAAGTACAATCCAGGGTTAGTCAATGTCTGGGGAATTGGGGAGCAGGGGTACAAGGTCGAGAGCTTCTTAGCTGACTTTGCTCAAAAATTCCAATAATATAAACTAAGATCCAAAAGAATTCGGATTCCAGTCTACTTCCTCATGACAGCTACTAAACCCTCCGACGCTTGCTGTAAGTTACTAGAAACACGGTCACACTGTTGGTTTCGTTGGTATTCTAGTAGCACTAGAAATGACATACGATATACACGCGACAGGTATTCCACCTTAGAGATGCGCCGTAGACACAAATACACAAGCACGATCAACGCCACGAGGACCCAAAGTACCCAGTAGGACAGGATATCTTGTTGAAGTCAACAACTACTAGTTTACTAGGCTGTGCGGTTATTGTTGACAATAGCATTTTCAGGCTGAAATGAACTCGGATATCTATAGAAGCTTCGACGTTGACAGTAGTGCAAATGTTGCTAGCCACGCCAGTGAACCGGGGCTTGTCTTACTAATCCAGAGTAGAACCACTGTCCCATAGTATACACATCGTAGATGGGAATCTTCCCGTCCAGTGCTTTGTAGATTGCTTCCGAGAATGATGGCATATTGGTGCATTCGAGTACCAGGATTCTAATGTCAGGCCGACTAGCCACAAAGTCTCTTGCAACAGCGACGAGTTCTGCCTCAATATCTTCGTGGACGTACGGAGCACCCTTTCCGATTGTCCCTCTCAGATGTCCTTCTGCAGGTACACCACGGACGATGATTTTGGGAAGCGACTGCTCGGGCACAAAGTTCGTAAGGTGTTGCGAGCCTAATCTTGATTCATCGTAGGTCAGAATCCCAACGCTATTGCCCGGCGGAAGCAGAGGTAGGATGGAAGGCAGTTGAGCCAGCGATGATGTTGCGATTGGGATGGGCAATCTTGCGGCAAGTCTGTTTCAATCACAAATCAGTCTTCGGCTTCCTCCTTGGAGTTGAGTTGGCGGCAAATGAAGTCGGCATTTTACTCACTCGGCCTGGGCTAGTGCTAGGAAACCGCAACTAGTGATGATACCCACGCAGCCTCTAGCCGCTAGACGTAGACCGGCATCTACAAAACGGTCTGTGAATGCAGAGTCATAACTTGAAGAGGTGACGACTTGTGAAACTTTTGATCCCTCTGCCATTTCACGGATGAGAGGAAACGGCCAGGTCCGATCATTGTAGGGATCGCCTGGTGGTCGGTGAATATTGACTTCTATGGCAATGAAACCAAGCGGTGGGAGACTTTGTATAGCTTCAGCCATGTTGAAGTATAATCTTACTACTCGTTTAATTCAAGAGGTTGACGAGCTATTCGGATAGTTCTCGCTCTATTAACAGCACTGCTCCCTTTAAGCGTTTGCCGCGTCTGAAACTGCCGTGGAAGGCTCCTGAGTTGCCGATGCTCGTCAAGATTCTGTCTGCAACCACACGGGCAAGGGCGATAAGACTTGATTTACTCTGTACCTAAGGAGGATCTCTGATATGCTCTTCAATCGATTAGCCGCACAATCGCCCAATTGCAAATGCTTCAGAGTTACCCCGCAGTTCGTATGTAAACTGATCACCGAAGGGGAGGAAATTGTTAGGACAAACGTCTAAGGTCCCCCCCGGAATCGGATCCTCCCGAGTGGGGTCCCCTGCCGCTCGGGAGAATCCGACCTCCCCAGAAACCCCCTCCGTGATTCGGATCCGCACCGGAAAAAAGCCGGGAGTAATAGTTGAGTTGATTTGTCGGCGGGGTTTGATAGCTGAGGAATTTCTGTTTGTCACTGACGGGCAATAACTCCGGTAATTGTGGGATAATGCGGGCAATTTCCAATGTTCATTCAAAAGCAGCCAGCGGCATTGCGGCTAAATGACATGGCTTCTTCGGTCAACTGCTTGTCTGACACGCTGCGTATTTCTTTCTCCTGGAATCTATAGACTCCACGATTGCTCTACTATACCCAACAACTTGCTGTCTTACCGCAACTATTACTCTGCTGTTGGGAGGAAAACGTTATCTAAAATCATGGCGCCATCACGGACAGATGACTTGGGCTCAAGAAAGCCTCGTGTCGTAGCACTCGGCACCCCAAAATATGTCGCCGACGATTATCTCGCTGACTTCAAGACTGAGTTTAACTACTCTGTTCTCGAAGCCACAGACCGCGCGGAAACGATAGCCATGCTGCCGGAGGATATCGAGAAGAACGGACCCATCGATGCGTTCATCATCCGCATGGGCACGCCGCCGTACGAGCCTTTCGATCAGGGTCTCCTGAGCGCACTGGCGCCGAATTGCAAAATCATCACGTCCGCCAGCGCTGGATACAACGAGTTTGACGTGGAGTGGATGGCCTCGGAGGGCATTTGGTTCTGCAACACGGTCGACGCTGTGGCTGAAGCGACGGCGGATATGGCCTTGTTCCTGACGCTGGCTGTTCTGCGCAACACAAGCAATGCCGAGAAGAGCGCAAAGGCCGGCACGTGGAGAGCGGTTTCGGGGCTCGTCCCTGGGAGAGATCCATCCGGCTTGACTTTGGGCATCGTCGGGATGGGGGCCATTGGCAAGGTACGTTCAGGTCTGGTTCAAGTCAATCATGTTGACGTTGCATGGCAAGGTGAACAAGCTAACGTCGTGACCGCGCAGTACCTCGCAAAGAAAGCAGCCGTCTTCAACCTCAAGATCAGATACCACAACCGCCACCAGCTTCCCGCGGAAGAGGAGTCAAAGTATAATGCGGTATACTCTCCAACACTGGAGGATCTGCTTGGGAAGTCCGACATCGTGTCACTCAACTGCCCGCTCAACGACAAAACGACTGGCCTGATCGGCCCCGCGGAGTTCGCAGCGATGAAAGACGGTGTCTTTATCGTTAACACTGCCCGCGGACCAGTCATTAATGAGGTGGCTCTCAAGGATGCCCTCGAGTCTGGAAAGGTGGCGCGCGCTGGTCTCGACGTCTTCTGTGACGAGCCCAAGCCTGACATGGCTTTGGTGCAGCACGACAACGTTATTGCGCAACCTCATCTTGGTGGTCTCACAGATATGGCTTTTCAGAAGGCCGAGAGGGAATGTTTTGAGAATATCCGAGCTTTGTTCAAGAGTGGGAAGCCGAATTCTCCTGTCATCGACATTCACGAAAGGAAAGCAAAGGCTTTGGCCAAGTGAGCGCGTAGTTTTGGTGGGAAGTTTTACCTTGAGAAAGGCTAGGGGCTGAAGGAAATCATCTACTAGTATAAAGCATTAGCATTATACATGTACACTTGGAACACATCTGCGTCGACTCAACAATGCTTCAAACAGTTGTAATACCATAAGCTTACTTCAAAACTCCATGAGGTGACAACAGCCATGATTTTACATCTCAGCTAACTGAAGCTCAGAAAGAGGCATATTAACTCGCAACTTATCCTGTTTTCTCGAGCTTAGTATGATTAGTGCATTTTTCAAATCCTGCGCCTATTTAAGTAGCTACTCAAGCCAGGACACGTAGGAGCATGCTCATTGGGAAAAAGGGATATGAACAATGTTCCTCTCAAGTGTCAACCGATTTTCGACGAGATGAAGACGAAAATTGCACGAACGAAACACGTAAAAGCCGCCTGGCTTTTTCGGAATCGAGGACAACAATTCAAACATTGCTTTATCAATTGAAGCCTAGGTACCTCAATGTAAGATCTAGTCACTGTTATGGGCTTAGCGGCCGCCTATGAAATGCGACAACGGCTTGCTCAAGCCCGATCTCCCCGTTCCTTCAAGCCTGCCTCTATTTATGCGTCTGATCGAACCTTCTGGCTGACTGCACGCGCGCCGTTCTTCTCAATACTGGATTCGGGCTCGCTGTTCTGATCGCTTCTGCATGTGAATCGACGTTAGCTTCCGGCTTTGCACTCAAGCTTTACGAAGTTGGGGAACTAACACTGACTCCTGTGCTTCAATGATTGCATCCTGCTCTCGAGCTTGCTGCTTTAGTTGTTTGGCTCTGCGGCTGACGTTCCACCAAGGCCCTTTGAAGAGCTCGTCCAGTTGCTCCAAGCTCTGCAGAGATGTTTCAGGTACAACGCAGTAGACGTAGATCAACGAGAGGAAACACCATCCTGCAAAGAAAATGAAGGCACCCCAGTTGTGAGTCTGACTGAGCAGTGAGGGCATGCCCTTGTTGACTCCGAAGAAGAACAGCCAGTGAAAGAATTGTGCAAAAGCGCTGCCGAAAGAGCGGAGGTGGTTGGGCCATAGCTCAGCACCAAAGACATAAGGCAAGACGAGGAGGCCTGTAGAAGTATTAGAAAGTTGCTTCATTTGACCTGACATACATCTTCAGTCTACTCACCGACGGCGTATCCGAATCCGTGAATGAAGACAGCGGCGATAGCAGCTTCGCTAGATCCCGGTGCAACGTTGCCCTCCTGGCGGTACTTGATAAAGATACCGATGTACAAATCAGAGATCATCTGGATAGTGATACCAGTGAACAGACTGCGACGGCGACCGAGGGCATCGATGAAGAAGAAACTGGCAATCAGAGTGAAGAAGAACTTGGCCATGCTATACATGCCGCTGAGGAACAAGCTTCGAGCAGTACCGCCACCAAGTCCGAGCATGCTCAAAATAGGAACGAGGTAGGAT
The DNA here is from genome assembly GCF_030913485.1 of Colletotrichum godetiae. Classification (NCBI taxonomy): domain Eukaryota; kingdom Fungi; phylum Ascomycota; class Sordariomycetes; order Glomerellales; family Glomerellaceae; genus Colletotrichum; species Colletotrichum godetiae. Next base: position 183,121 of record NW_026851292.1, on the reverse strand, counting down.
GTGACGCTGTTTGCTCCAGAAAGTTGAGCGAGAGCGTACGATAGAACGGCTTGCTGCACACGACGCAAATTGGAGGGGACCAGGAAGGCATCTTTCACCAAGACGATAAAGCCGGGGCTGCGTCCGAATTTCTCCTCCTCTTTGGCGATCTGGTCCTTGATGTCTTCGATCTCAGTCGCCACGCGGGGGTGATCAACTGGCAGCCCTCGGAGAGCCGTCAAATTTCGGATGCCCTCATCGTCCCGTCTAGCAATGAACAGCCAGCGAGGACTTTCGTAAAGTAGGAAGCTTGCCGCGATGAGGATGGCCATGACGATAGTCGGAGAGAAGAAGACAATCTGATACTGAAGTCTGCCGACGGCGACATGAATGAAGCAGGCGTAGACGATGAAGACCGATACAGTCAAGGAAAGCAGCATGGCAACGCTGAACCATACTGCCAGGAGACCACGAATCTCGGTAGGGGCAATCTCGACGATGCTGACAGGTCCAGTGACTGTTAGGGCACCGATACCCATGCCTGAGACGATACGAGCAAAGTAAAGGGCGCCGATATTACCCATCGACACAGTCGCAATGATTTGTCCGATGATCCAGATGGTCATATAGAAGCGATAAGACCACATGCGTCCAATGCGGTCATTGAGAAAGAATGACAGGCCGGCACCGATGCCAGCGCCAATATAGACGAAAGAGATGAAGTTGGAGACTTGAGTTGGGTTCGTGGCCGAGGTAATTCCGAAGTCCTTCTGGAACCCGGGAAGGGACGGCACCACCGAGGACGAGCCTTGGTCCCATGCTACAGTGTCGAGGTTAGCCGGCGTACCTCGTAGGTGGCAACGATGATGGATGAGGTCTTCTTACTGATGGGAATGCCGCTCGTGGCATAGAGAGCGGCGGTGAGCAAAAGCTTTCGGTTCGAGATCAGTTCTCGAGGCGACTCCCTTATTGCTGAGATGTACTTGGCGAAGGTCGACTCGGTGAAGACTTGCTTGACACCCATCTTACCGAGGACGACGCGGTGTTCTTCTTGAGTTCAAGTAATGGACCGGCGATTCGGCACTCGTCTGCACAATTGGCACGACAACCTTGTCGGGATCGTGGTGAGCAGACCAAATCTTTAGCAGCAAGCGAGAGTTTAGATGAACCAAAGGAGTTGCGCGTTGCGTCGTTGAGTCCTGCAAAGTATCATCGGACAGGGAGGAGTCCCAATGGATATCTATAAGTCAATCCGATTGCATGTCTGTTGGCTCGGTATGCATCAGCTGGACGTTATCAGAGCCAAGATGCGAGAAAGAGACGTCTGTTCTGGCTCAACCCCTCCCCTGCCTCGAGCATGCCTCACTTGCTGACCAAGGAGTCCCAATCAGCAGGGTCGTGGTCCCTGCAAGCTCAAGATCCGGGGTAAACCACACTGCGCGGGGGTTTCCAGTCCGTTTGTCAACCTGACCCGATGGCTCATCGTCAAGAAGTGCTCTGAGATAGGATTCTTCCTCGACCCCCCTAGCGCAACCCGTATCGGGCTAAGGTAGGTTGACAGTCGCAGGTCCTGATGGGAGTTGCACTAGCTTGCCAACCACAATCCTGGACCATTATCCGGGACAATCCGAGCAAGGGTGTCCATGTCTGCGGCACTCTGCGAAATGACGAGAGCGGGGTCACCGAGCCATGCAAACTAGGAGGTTATCAGCTGCCGGGACCGGACCAAAGACCGCGCGGCGGGGGAAGGGCCCATGGGACTGCCGGTGGGAACGGGCTCCGTTGAAAGAGAATGTATCTTTGATAGCGACGGCAACCGGGGCAGACAATTGTCTGATTGGCTTGGTTGCACAATTACTGATATGTAACGGCTTCTTGTCCCATCCGTACTCCTACCGGATCACCAATCATTGCCAACCTGATTTCATTCACATCTGTCACAAGGCTCTAACAAATTGTGACGCATTTGTTGACTCGCTCAGTTAAGGCTGTTGCTCAACGATCCAGGCGCCGTAGCGACTTTAGCTCCCCGCACTTTCTTCTAGCCCCGACCCGGCCGGCAGCGTTGCCACGGCGTTTGCCGAAACATCATACCATCCGACCTATCGGCACCCGACTAGTTTGCTCGATCCAAGAGAAAAAGGCCGTTAAACGCCGTTCCACAGAGCTGGTGTTCCCATCTTTTACTTGTCGGCCTCGTTGCATAAAGTTTAACGGCACGCTACCGAAGCACACACGATCATTTCGGACTCCTCTCCGAAACCTGGCCAGAGCTTCTGGAACATCTTGAGGCTAAAACTCCCGAGAACGCTGCATTCTTCTTCAGCTCTGTTCAGCCATACATGTAGTAGCGCGGCCCGAAACCATGGCACGCTCACCTAGCAAGGAAGATGCGGTCATCATCGTCGGGGCCGGCATCTTTGGCCTTAGCACCGCAGTGCACTTGTCTCGCCGGGGATACAAGAACGTCACCGTTTATGACAAACAGCCTTACCACGAAAGTCTGTATTCGTATTTTAAAGGCGCCGATGGAGCACCTGCAGGTAACAAACCTTATCATTGTTAGTGTAGTTGGCACAATGCTAACGTACGTTCCAGACATGAACAAAATCATCAGATCTGCTTATGGCGCACAAACAGAGTACCAGGGCTTGACCATTGAGGCGCTAGAGGGCTGGACCGCTTGGAACAAGGAGCTGGCAAGTGGGAAGACAGTCCCACCGGGCCTAACCACCGACGATCGCGTATTTGTCAATAACGGCAACCTGTCACTTTCAGACTCGGCATCTCTACCCCAATTCGAGCAGGACACCGTGGACAACATGGAAGCAGCAGGGCATCGGAACACTCAGCTAATCACCATTGACGAGCAACATCAGAAAATTGCTGCTGAAAAAGGATGGTCTTTTGGGATGGACCCGTTCCGCCGTTTGCAAAGAGGTCTCAACGCGGCCGGTGTCCTTGACACGACGGGAGGTATGGCCGTGGCTGACAAGGCCTGCCGGTTTGCGTTGCATAAGGCGGCAAGCCAAGGCGTCAAGTTTGTATTAGACCCGCAAGCTGGTGCTCTTGTCTCGCTGATCTACGAGGGTAAGAAGGTTATCGGGATCAAGACCCGCGACGGCAGGGCACACCACGCCAAGCTGACTATACTGGCGTGTGGTGGCTGGACACCATCTTTGCTCCCAGCCCTGGATGGCCTATGTGAGACGACCGCGGGCTCGGTCGTGTTACTCAAGATCCCGCGCGAATCGCCGTTATTTACTCGTTTCGCACCTGAGAACTTCCCAACATTCACATACAAGGTGAGGGACGGCGCTGAGGGTGGTCTATACGGATTCCCGAGGGATGAGAATGGCTGGTTGAAGATCGGCTATCGCGGTACAAAGTACACAAACCCCGTCACGCAAGCTGATGGCAAGGAACGCAGCGTACCCGTAACGCGGTGGTCGACTGCGTCGGCGCCTGGCGATCCTAACGAAGCCACTAATGAGCGCCTAACGACGATTCCCCAGCAAGCTTTGAAAGTCTTGCGCTCCTTCTTGGCAGAGAATCTCCCGGAGCTAGGCGCCGAGGGCATCGATATTTCTCTTACCAGAGTGTGTTGGTATACGGACAGCTATGATAATCACTTTGTCATTGACCACGTTCCCGAGACCGAGGAGTCACTTATGGTTGCGACTGGTGGTAGCGGACACGCGTTCAAATATCTTCCGAACATCGGCAATTGGGTTGTAGATGCATTGGAAAAGAAGGGGCAAGACCAGATCCCGCCGAAGCTTTGGAAGTGGAGACAGATTGGGAAGCAAGAAAACCCGTATAATGTCTTAATGGAGGGAAGCAGTGGCCCGACAGCTCTCGGCAATGTGCCTTTGGCGGCCCAGATTGAGATAGCTGGTGATGTAAAACCTAGATTGTGAGAGGCTAGATCTCAACATATCTGAGCTACAGTTGCAAGGGGCATCGACCTTTGTATGATACAAATGTACCAGTACCAATTCCACGGGATTCTCTCAATGATTTCGACTTCGATTCAGTCCTGACATACTTAGGTAGATGGTCAGTTGGCTGTAGAACGGTAGTTGTTCAGGTTCGTGCGACTCTCAGCCGAAGTTCGGATAACATGACCGTAGCGTCGGGGTTGCTCGCCGACTAGTTGCCAAGAACACACTATCGTCCTAGTTCACTTACCACATGCCATGGTCTGCTGAAAGAAAGTTTGGATCGGGCCCCTTCGGGCTGTCTGCCGTGCATCAGCTATCCTAAACAACTTCGATCATGCCTGATTTAGAATTCGTCAAACGTTACTTCAAAATGGCTGCATCTAGACGTCGCAAGGGACACGTTGCCTTGGTATGAACTTCACTCAAGGTTCTTATCTTCCATTTTCTGCAAATTGGCAAATGTCTCGGAAATAATCAAAAATAACCCATGTTCGCGTAAGGATTTATCAAAGGATGAAATGTAGCCTCAACAGTTGTGACCTAGCATCATCTTAGCTCCTCTTCATCGACCTCCATCGACGCCGGTGCTGGTGACTTCCGTTGATATTCCTCCAAACTCTGGTTATGCGCATGTTGCGAGCTCAGCTTCTCCACTCGCTCGGGGTCTTTGAGAATAAAGCGGCAGACGAATTGCCAGATATTCGGGATGCAAGTCGTAAAAATGCCTACGTCGAGCTCCACGTCGGACCAAACGGCGACGGGCATTGTATCAACTAGAAACGGTCAGTCCGTCAGTATTCTCGAGCGCCGCGGCAGCAGCACTTGTGGCTGGTTTCACTTACCAGTTGGATTGGTCGATGCGGAAGTGTACTTCAAAATCGCCTTCAGCCGTATGCCGCTGGCTATTGTGAGGCTGATAGTAAAAAGGTTCAGTCGTAGGTCAGGGAACTACAGTGTGTGAAGTGCGATGAAAGGGTTCCGAGACAGTACTCACAATAAACCGAGACTGAACATGGACATCACCGTCCATTTCTTCCGGCGTTTCATGTTCAAAGCGAGCACCTGCGATGCCGGCAACATGAGCATCCAGGCGTCTAGTACGATGTTGACCGCTCCATGGACCACTCCAAGTGGTAGCACTGGTACGCAGTGACCTTTCTCTTCCCCGGTCCAGTATTTCCATACTATGCCAACAGGTTGGCACTGGAAGGCCACTAGTAACACGGAACCCATCCCGAGACCCACGGTGACGGCTTGCGTTGCCCACAAGACCCGGCGGAAGTTCTTGCCAGGGAAGACTCGGAGAAACATGAACAGTATAGAGCATTTGATCAACGTCAGTGTGAATGTGTATATCAACTGCCCAATGTAAAAAGTCTGGAGCTAGTTAGCATCAAGGTATCGCCTCAGAATTCCCTGTCCTCGGAAGTAACGTCATTACCAAGAAGTAGAGATCAATTTGGTCAAAGGTGAGACTCCAGATATCTCGCCCAGCGCCGTTCAGTTCAGCTGTAAGGTTAGGCATTAGCTGTCAAAGACTACATGTATATATGGAAAGGAATGTTCACACCAATATGATTGACAGGTATGAAACCTATCATCAAGACCTTGGTTCACGAGTTAGAATTTTCTCCATCTACTCGTCCACTTCAGCGGCATAACTCACATATGCTAGTACGATAGTACTATCATCAAGTCCCCATGATGATATCCGAGCTATCTTCACTACCAAGCGTAGGATAATGGCGATAGTGGCAAGTGTGAAGAATAGAACTAGGCGAACGATCTTGACCGCGGCGAAGTCGTCTTCTACCGGGAATCCGCATTCCGTTTGCGTGATATTCTTCGTGACTAGACGTAAGATCAGCAATCAGCCTTTTAGTACACTCGATACGTGGTTTGATGTACTAACTCAGGGCATTTTTGACCGAACAATTTGCTCTAATGCATGTCTCTACGAGATTGATGTATGAAGTGTCCTCGCAGAGGCATGTCTGATCGCCCGAAGCGCATGCTGACTTGGGAATCGCGTCCAGTAGGCAGGGTACCTGTAGGATGTTAACGAAAAATGTCTCAAAGAGCACATGGGGCCAATGTACTCACAGCGCATGGTGGGATATCGCCCAGATCGGATGCTGTTGTGAGTTGGCCGAGGCAGAGCAGAAGCAGGGGCGGCGCGAGCCGTGCCCAAAGCATGACTGCGAAAGTGATAATGAATAGTTGCAGAAACGAGGAGTAATATCTTCGTCTTTCAGTGCGGCGCTCTTCTCAGCGTCTTTTGCCCTCTCAGCGCAGGCTTCAGTTTCAACTTTCAGGAGATCACCCGACTGGCAACAGTCTCGCGATCAATTTCTATTGTCGGCGATTTGGATGGTTTCGGTTTTGCACGAAACACAGAATAAGCTGAATGGAAAGGATAGGTAAGTGATAGGGACGATTCACAAGTACAAATCCTCCAGCCCGCTTAGATGAGCGGCGAAGTTGGCCTCGGGGCCGTGGCTGCACTGCGGCAGAGCTCTCATTGATTTGAGGTGGCTTGACTCCGCGCCGCTAACATTTCAAAGCCATTTGCGTCAATCTACATTTCAGTGGCGCTGAATGGAAACAAAGAATGCTTTCTATTCATTGTCCTCCAATTGCTGAAAGAAAGCTTGCCGCGACTACAGGTTGAAGCCGGTTTTGGCATAGACCGTCCAGCGTAAGGCCTCGGCGCCCTCGCCAGATCACTTCTCGATCTGCTAGATGGCTGGAATTTGAGCTTATCTGGATTACCATGGTGCCATGGCACTTAATGCTGTGGAATCATGCAAGCTGGTTGAAACCCTACATGCTTATTTGGCGCTTCCTCCTAACATCGGCCCGAGGTCGGTTCCGAGAAGGTGACTCTGGCACCATCACGCGGGCCGAAATAATCTCATAGGGCCCTCTAAGATTATGAAGCACTGTACCATTGAGTACATATAAATGACCACTCGTGAGGCACTCGACTCGTATATTTGTCTCGTTGTCCATTTTATTCCTGTCCCTGGCACCTGCTTCCAACTTTTTCACTTAAAGGTCGGCGTGCATAGCCCCGCGCAAGACATATATCATATAAGCAGTGTGCCAAGGAAGCGTGATTGACGAGACTGACTAAGACGGCCTACTTTAGCTATGGCTTGTAACATTCTTTTCCTTATTATCAGGGAAGTTGATCTCAGTATTTCAGAAAAATGTCTATCATCAAGTATCAGCGATCAACTCTCAAGAATCATTGCATATAACAACAGTAAATTATTCATTGTAACATAATGAGAACTAGATACGTCTCTTCTTGTTCGCGTTATTTCTGTTCCTTCCGTTCCTCGCATTGCCAGTGTTACCAGTATTACCAGTGTTGGCATTGTTGTTGTTGGTCGCGCCGCCTGCACCGGCCCCGCTCACACGCTCGCATCTCTCGCCACCATCGCCGTTGCCGCAGCGGAGGGGCAGCAAACAACAGCCATCAGGGTCTGCGAACTGTTCCAGACCGTTCGCGCCCTTGCCGAGGGACTGGCAGTCAGGTCCATCCGGGAAGCCGCATCTGAATTCGCAGTCATCGTTAGAAAGGTTGCTCATCGACATGGGGCTAGTTTGATCTGAGTTTAGTAAACTTACCCGTTCTGGGCGAGGACGCCGGCGGAAAAGAGAGTGATGATAATGGTTGAGAAGTGCATTGGTGTGGTGGTTTGACTGATGATTGTGAAATGGAAGACTTCTGCACAGCAGACTGGGGATTGTGATTACAAGATGTAAATAAGTACTTAGAAAGGATAAGGCGAATGCGGTCAATTGAGGTGGTTTGAATTGAGACAAGAACCATAAAGCAAGTAACTTCCATCTAGATTTATAGGAATTGAGTTGATCCTATTAACCATCAGCTCAGCTATGATCTACAAGGTCTCAGCTCCTAAACATCTTGGCTGAAGTCCTCAGCTGTTTTGCCAGGTAGTATCGCTTACTCCGAAAGGAGAGCTGGATAATACGGGGTAGTAAGTGAACCCACAGGGCAGACCCACCCGCGGAGTCCCTGCGAAACTCGGCTCTAAAAGCGAGCTTAATGAGCCTCGGGTTTTGATTCATGGGATGTGTCAGGCTTGGATAGAGCCAAGCCAGGTGCATGGTTCAAGCTTCAAAATTCGGTTCGTCGCGGAAGGACAAGACTGCGAAAAGCTTGGAGATCGCATGTATTTTCATGCAGGATGATCTTGACAGGAGGCTGAGATGAGTCTTTAGGATGCAGAGTGCCATTATTAGTACATGAAGCAACCTTGGACCACGCATTTGACTTGTGATAGTGTTCTTGGTAGGTTCTATCCATTGGCCAACGAAGTCATCATGTAGCGCAGTGTTGATAGTTATCATCTTTGACGAGAAAGATGCTGAGACGAGGGCTAGCCCAACTTCGGTGTCATCCGATTTCCTTGAATCTCCTCCTGTCATGCATTCTGACGTGGGCTGCCGTCTGAAGATGACCGATGAACCTCGCGCGTGCTTTCGTCAGTGCGTAGACTCTGTCTCAACTGATGGTAATGTGAACTGGGAATATGCCTTTAGCAGTCGACCCGAGGTCTAAGACAAACTCGCTGGTGTACATCACTCTTCGAAATTCATCGATCTTTGACAGGCCAAAACTTGACTACATCAAGATACAACGCGGGACATGCATTGTTTCTCACTCTCGACATCCTCGCTCAGTGAAGCACAAAGGTACCGCCGAAGGTAGCGTGACAATGTAGCCCAGCTCCTGTGTTTGGATCTATTCAGCTTGTCTTTTCTGGAGCCAGGCAAACGAATGACGGTCTAGGGATGTAACAAGCAGGCAGTGGATCTCTCATTCAAAGTAACCTAAGCCCTAATTCAGTTCCAGGCCCCTGGACGGGAGGGCTGATGTGAGGCGAGTGCGGGGTGGAAGCTTTCGAAACTCGTTCACTATCTGAGTGGATCTACCGCATCAACTCAGGGGTGCTGAGCCTACCGAGGATCGCGAGTATGTCGGGCATTCCCAGCCGGCCGATATCCAAGCCTACTCCTTATTGACAAGCTTAATTCGAGCATGGACACCTTGTCTACTTAGGCAAGGAAAGCATGCGCGATTACTCCGCGATGCCGGAGCGCATCAGGCGACCTCAGGCATGTGAGCAGAATCCAGACACTGCTACTATTTTAATTAGCTAAACTACCTAAATTGTGATGAGACAATCCGGGTTGTTCACTGAGTATGGATGCTTCGGGGCATTGAGACTAGCAATACCACATCTTATAGCTTGTTGTGGATAGCCTTTCCCCTTGTTTGGGATACCGGAGTTCCATGATGAAACAGAGCACCGGTGGGATGGGAGCACTCGTGGCTCATGCACCCTCGTTGAGAGTCGAGCTCCATCAGTCACAGTACAAGAGCCATTTTGGTGGGCCAGTTGACTACGACTCAAGATGGGAGCGGTCTCCGTCTTCAACTAGTCAGTCAGCATCTATGTCTTTACTTACCTAGTAGTCACTGAATGCATCGCTCTTCGTCACTTTCGCCAGTCTGCAGTGGTATAGTCAACACCATGTAGAGGAAACATCGAGTGTCTCGATACTAAGCCCGCTTAGTGGTGGACATCCACATTCGAGATGTTCGGAGACCTGTTTGGAGAGCTGACGGTGGCACTAGCTTGTTACGCGCTCATCGTTGGCTGACCTATGAGCCAAGAGCCTTCAAACAGCATATGAAGGATGCATGTTACCATGTTTTTTCGAGTCGATAGCAGCCGAATCTAGTTGTCAAAGATTGACCTATAAGAGTTGCGTTATTCTCGCGAATTGTGCTTGTGGTGTAGTAATGGAATAGGGCTTAGAGCGAAGGTGAACATCATTTTTTTTTTCTCAATTTAACTCGATCATTTGAGGATTAGTCAACGACTCAACCTACAATTCAACTTGCGAGTGACGTTTGCTGCAACTAATCTCCAGAGTCCACTGACATGACTAGTAAACACCCAGCCAATATATAAACCAATCAAAGCACCCCGTGGATCACCAGCGATCGCCATTTGGGTAACCCGGCAAGGACGGCACATTAAACGAGATCTCTTGCGGGCCCGCCATGTCAAATGGGGCGCGGACATCGGCCACGCTAGATAACAAGAGGAAGCTCGGTCCCTAGCGATCCCTGGCAAAGCTGCTTTATCAAGTTTATCCCACGTGTCTGGGTTGTCTTGTTGCTTTGGATGATAGCGAGATAGCAGCTTTGCGAGTTGCGATTTCGGTCGCCCCCGATGGAGATATATTGATTGAGGGGGGAGAGCGATGGGTTATCATTTGCCGCGTCAGCGCGGCAAAGCTGCAGCTGCCCGGAATACCACGCCGTCTCCAGCTGCTGCTCTCGGCTCATGTAGAGGAAAAGCTTGTTCGAGCGGGAAGCGCATCTTTTAAAAGCTTGGCTGCATGCCATCCCACGCCTGGTATCCTGGGCCTTGCCGACCTGCTGCTCAGAGGTTCTCGCCAGTCTTTGCTTGAGCTCGCAAACAAGGTTTTCCAGACGTTGGACCATTCGTTCTTTATTCATTTGAGAGCCTGTTCACGTCGCAATGCGTCTCGGAAATAGCATCTGGGCCTCCCTCGCCCTTGCATTCGGCGCCGCTCCGGCCCTCGCCTGCGAGAGCTGCGAGCATCCTGAGAGAGACGTCGTACTGACCAGAAATGTGCGTCGCGCTCAGCCCGATGCGCAGGCGGCGACCGTTGCGCCTCGTGGTCCGCTCTCGTGGGGTCAATTGAACTTCCTTCACACCACCGGTAAGCCAGACTTGGTCTTTGAACGAGTTGCAACGTCGGGGATACTAACAACCTCGACACAGACACTCACGGATGGTACGATCTCTACATCTCTCTGAAGAGTCCCCTCGCACGACTCGGATGCTGACAAAAAGTGACAGGCTCGAGGGACACATCCGTGAGCAAAATTACGGCGCTGACTGGGGTGACTTTGTGAGCTTCGTCAAGCACATGCGCCAGAAGGCAAAGGATTTGGATGTTGACTTGCTGGTGGTCGACACGGGAGTATGTTTCCGCCCACCAGCCATCCTCAAAACCGGTCCGCTACAGCTCAACTGACGCACATTCAGGACTTGCACGATGGTGCAGGAATCAGCGATGCCACCGGCGTCTCGACTTACGCCAACGATACCGGCGTCAACGGCCAATTGTCGAACCCAATCTTCGAGAACATTGACTACGATGTCTTGGCCATTGGCAACCACGAGCTCTACGTTTCCGCCATCGCGTATGAGACTTTCAGCCAGTTTGCCAAGGTCTATGGTGACAGATACTTGACGAGCAACGTCCAGATCCGCAATCCCAGCACGGGAGCGCTCGAGACCATTGGCAAGCAGTACAGATACTTCACCACCCCCAAGGGTATGTAGCTTCTCTGCCATTGTCTTTCCAATGCCTGACCAATCCATCCACAGGCCTAAGAATCATGGCCTTTGGCGTCCTCTTCGACTTCACAGGCAACTCCAACGCCTCCGTCGTCACAAAAGCCGCCACAATGGTCAAGCAGCAATGGTTCCTCGACGCCGTCGACTACGCCGAGCCCATCGACCTCTTCCTCGTCATCGGCCACAACCCCGTCCGCCCGACGCAGAGCAGCAGCACCCTTAAGACCGTCTTCGACGCCATCCGCGCCGTTAAGCCCGACACCCCCGTCCAGTTCTTTGGCGGCCACACCCACATCCGCGACTTTGCCGTCTACGACGACAAGTCAACCGCCCTCGAGTCCGGCCGCTACTGCGAAACCGTAGGCTGGCTGTCGCTGAGCGGCGTCAAGTCGGATAGCTACAAGGGCGCCGTGTATCCCAAGGGCGTGCCGCACCCGTCTCAAAAGGCTGTCAACGTGACTGCCGGAGCGACGGCTGCTACCGGGAACTCTAGCATCACGTACTCTCGCCGCTACCTGGACTGGTAAGATATACACACACTAACCATCAGAGTAACCGCCATACTGACCACACTCCTCAGGAACACCCTCACATTCGAGTACCACGCAGTCGGCAGCCAGCTCAAAGCCTTCAACACCACAAAGGGCCTCGCCGTCTCAGCAAACATCACAGCAACCCGCAAAAAGCTCAAGCTCACCTCCCTCTACGGCTGCGCGCCCCAGACGTGGTGCATCGCCTGCGCGCCCTACATGTCCGCCGGCTCCATCTACTCCCTGCTGTCGACCGCCCTCTCCGCCACAATCGTCACCGAAGCCAGAAAGGCCACGCCGCGCATCATCCTCGCCAACACGGGCCATATCCGCTTCGACCTCGCCCAGGGCCCCTTTGACTACGACTCCTCCTTCATCGTGTCCCCCTTCACCGACGGGTTCCAGTACATCCCCGACGTCGACTGGTCTCTCGCGCGCCAGGTCCTCGCCGGTCTCGAATCCGGCGGGTTTCCTTCCAAGCGCAGACGTTCCCTTGCGTCGGACTCCTTTGGCTTCAGCCAGGTCAACCCGGCTCTCTCCGCTGTGGACAGCTGCATCGACCCGCATGTGACGAACGACCACTTCTCAAAGCGGTCCTACGCTGGCGGGCGCATCGTCAGGCGTCAGGCTGTTACGCCGGGGTACACTACCACCGACGACTTTGGCACCGACGGAGACGATACTGTGCACAGCGAGATCCCAACGTACGATTACCCCGACTTCTTCCAGGCCAACGGCAGCTTCCCCACCAGCGGTGAGCTAGCGGATGATGACAAGATAGATCTCATCTTCCTGGACTACGTTGCCGGTTCCGTTGTCTCGGTGCTGAAGTCGCTGGGTGGAAATTACACGTCTGCTGATGTTTCTTACTACCTGCCTAGCGTAAGTCTAAATCTCAGGATGGGAGACTATCATTTACCTGGATGTGATGAGCTGACCTTTCTCATAGACTTTCACGACAAACTCGTATCTGCCCGCGTTCGCAAAGAACAACGCAGCGTGGCAGGCGGATGTGCCGAATTGCCCCGTCGGACTAGGCATTGGCTACAACGCCACCACTGCTTGAACATGAGATTGAGCTAGGATTCTGAGTACAAAAGCGGCATTCAGGGGTCATGGGGATCGTGTTGTTAACCTAGGTATGTCTAGGCCCATAAGGTGTTTGGCGCATGAGATTGCTCCTCGTAGTATTTCTCACCTACCACCGGTACATATCCTTACTCTTCAATTATAAATATTTTGAACACCAATCGCGATCTCTTATCCATGACCTTTAATGTCTCGTTGCCGAGACTGCTCAGTCAAGTACCCACTCGAGAGTATCACGCCCGGCTTCCGAGGTTGATGACCTCAACCAAAAGCAATTCTTTCATCTTGTGATTTCATCCTTCATCGCCGAAAGGTCTTAGATCGTATCCGCCGCCTTCAACCCAGCAGCAACTCCTGAAACAATAAGATGCGCAGCCTTGGCAATCGTCTTTCGATCATTCACCTCGGCGCGAAACTCGGGCCCAAACGTAATCGTAATCGCATCCCGCTTCGTCACCCGCCTGCTCTCCACCGCCTGCGGGGAGGCATGCGTCTTGGCCCGGTACGAAGGCTGCCAATTCGTCGCGGCGTCCCGCAGCAGCCTCTCTAGATTCGCCTCGGTCATCGAGAAGGCCGATGAGGAGGCAGAAGAGCCAGAGGTGGAGGCGAGCCCGTCCAGGTACCGGAAGATCCACCACGACTGCCCTGCCTTGTTGACGAGCACCCCGAAGAGCATCCAGAGGGCGCCGTCCTTTTGGCTGAGGGAGTTTGCGTGGAGTCGGACGAGCGCGCCGTGGGCTTCTATTGCGTTGAAGACGGCCGAGTTCGTCGCTGTGGTTGTCGTTGTCGTTAGTGATTGGGGAAGTTTGAACTTCTTCATGGTGATAAATCCCGCCATGGAATCCGTGTACCGCGGTATGGCCTCGATGCGCGTGAAGATGTCAACGCCTGAGCCCCGGTTGTGCATGACGAGGAGCATGATGGCGTACTCGCCTAGGTGAAAGTTCGAGTCATGCGGCTTCAGCTGGACGATGCCGAGGTCACTTCCCGGTGCCTTTGAGGGGACGAATATGTCGTGGACTTCGACCTTGAGGCTGCCGGACTTTAGGAGCCCGAGGTCGTGAGTGGTCCATCGCAGTGAGATAAGTCGGGGGAAATCCCGAATGACTCTGTATGTATCAACCAGGCCGGTACTCTCCAGGGGAACCCCGATGAGGTGGCCGTCCTTTGTGCTGGCTGACAGGATACCGATACACTCCGGCGGCCGGAAGCCGAAGTTGGAAATACGGATATCGGCAGGGCGTATCACCGTCAGCTGTATCGATAAGCCAAAGTTGGTCATGGAGTACGGCACCGGCCTGCTCGAGGCGTCGTACGCCGGGTGATAATCCTGCCCGTTTCTAAAGTTGCGCGGCGACGGCGCCAGCATGCTTACCCACGAACCCGGGTCGCTCTCGGTCCAGGACCAGCAAAAGAGTGACTGGTCCGTCGATGTCTTTAGTATCTCCTCCTGCAGTCGCGCGAAAGCTTTCGCGCCCTCGCCGTAGAGGAGAGGCATGTTGATGTCAAAGATACCGAGCATGCAATACGCCATGTCCTCCTTGCGAGTCGTCTTGCGGCACGATAACCATGACATGCGCTCGGCGACGCTGGCGTCAGACAGGCGTTGCCTACTTCGTGGCTGGAGGTATTTCCAGTCAATGTTTGTGATTCTTTGGATGACACCTGCGAGGAGCTTGCGGGTGCCCAGGAGTCTCCAGCCACGGGCGAAGAAGAGAACTTCCTTGGGGGCCAGGAGTTCTTGGAGCGTCCAGCCGCGTGTGAACCAGAGACTCCGCGAAAGGACGTTGAAGCTATGCTCTGCGTCGCCGGTGGGCCCGTCAAGGCGTCCTGGTTGGTCTATAACCCAGTGTTCTATATCCGAGAGATAGGCGTAGCATCGCACGGCGCACTCGTACCACGTAAACATGGAGTTGATGGCCTCGGACAGCTCAGCGGAACTCTCCTTGTTGATGCAACAGGTGTCGATCCAGAGGTAATCGAGTCCATCATCAATCGCCTGGATCCTGGCCAGATCAATCTTGCGAAAGCCCTGTCTCTCCCTCGCCACGCAGAGATCCACCGTCCAGTGTTGGAAAGTCACTTCATCATGGCCCCACGTGTGGGAGACGATAGCGTACCGCGGGATCTCGTCGCCAAAGAACTCGGCCAGGGCCAAGGTGCGCGTGTTGATGAGGCGCATCGCATGTGACTAGCGCGACAGAGTCGAAAGAGGCCGCGATGGAGACATGGGTAAGCTGGGTTTCGCATGGCATGTCGTGCTGCTCAAGCTTTGTCCGAAGCTGAGAAGCGGGGACACTGGCTGACCGTTGCAAGACTGCCAGACATTTGTTAGATGTAACCTCCCACTCTCCCAGCTACCAGCGGCGATTATCACCCGGAATTGCCAGATGGTGCCAGCCGGTCACAGTCAGTCGAAAACGACGAGCATCACAATGCTTCCTGTATGGGTAGGCGATGACAACGATGTTGGCGTTATGACGGAATAGGCATGGCTCTGGGGAGAATGTTTGTGTCATGAACTGCTTAGGTTTGGCTTTCAGCATGGTAGAAGTTGGCTGCGTCGCATGGCTAACAATTACCGCTTATGCGTCTTCAAGTTTCGTCGTCACTGTCGGCGGTGACTCAGGAGATCGATCCCTCTATCTAGGTTCTCCAGTTCAATAATGGCATCGGCGGATAACAAAAGAATAACGATCTGTTCAAGATCAACCCCAGTGTATACCTGAAGCATACACACTGCAACTAGTACTCATAGCGGTCGTCGTAATCCGAGGTTTCATACTAGTCCGCCTCGTCGGACTATCCTGACGAAGGCATGCCTTCGGAGCTCTCATCGTCTTCGTCCGACGAGACAGCCAAGCTTTCTGCAGAATGACGGTCCCATAGGAAGTTGTTGAGAGTGCCATCGCCGCAAATCGGGCACCACCGGGAACGGGACTCCTCCGGCCCCGGGCACCCCCGCTTCGGACAATCAATGTCCTTTTCCGTGTAGTGCTGCACCTGATGGGGTTCGGACCAGGACCCTCCTTTCAGGCTCGGGTTGCCAAAGTTGTACACGACGTAGCCTCGTCTGCAAAGACCGACTACGAAGTCATCGTCGACCGCGATACTACGGAATCTTTCCCCGTCGCCGCGAACCATGCGGGCGGACTCTTCGAACCAGAGGCTTTTGGTTTCGAGGACAAATGTTGATGTCTTGTTGGCGATGCAAATTGCTCGTTGGTTCTTGCCTTCGAATCGGTGCCTCCATCGTGGTGTCGCTTCGGCAGGGAGGTGGGAATCTTTGTTTTGGATATAATATACAGAGTCGTTCCACGAGATGCCACCGGCTTGTTCTGGTCTGAGAGCAGCATGTTCCCATATTGGCCTCCGCATGCCGTTGAGGACCCTCTTTTCGACCACGAATGACTCCGTCATCGTATTGAAATTGATAATTCTTAGGAGAAAACTGGGCGACTTGACGATCTTACTCTTTCCACCGTGCAGTTCGCTGTTGAGAATGGCGACATCCTTCGAAAGCGGCCTGTACATTTTGCCAATGTTGAAGAGTCCATAGGAATTCATGCGCTGGCAGTGCAGTGCAAAGCGCGGGGCAGTTCTCCATCTCCTGATTGATTTATATGTGAAAGTTTCGACAAACTTCATGTTATCAAATTTGTGAGCCTCGACAAGGAGGAGATCTCGAGATGAACGTTCCTTGAGTTCATTTTCATCCGCAGTGTCAGTCTCATTCCCTTCATCACTCGGCCTGGGACTATTAAGTAAGACACTGACGAAGTAGAGAATGTGAGGTTTCGTTGGGTGGAAGATGACACCGTTGTTGCAGTCCGAGCCGTCGTCTCTGTTCTCGTCCCATGCGTAGCTACCACCGCGGGGTTCCTCGGTCAACGGAGAGTCAGGAACGTCAAGCTTGATAAGACCAGTAGACCAGTTCCAGATATGGGGCGGGGGGGTTGCGGGTTCAAACCCGCGATAGCCATAGTAGTCAAGAGAGAAATTAACGGCGAATGTTTTTTTGTGGGCTTGTAGGTCCACCATGCGGTTAGGGAGGGTGACACGACGGTGTTGACCCTTATCAAGGTCACATACGATACTGAGCCGATCAGCTGGGCTCTCAATAGCTGGAGATATTTTTTCGGATGTAGTGGCGAATGGTCGCGGAACAACTTACAGAGCCCTCTTGGTATTTTGATTTGCTAGGATCAAGAGATTCTCCGTCATAGCATATACGATGAAGTCCTTGTCTCCCTTTACCACGAGATCGGGCGGGGAAACGAGCTTCCTTGTCATAGCTCGAATGTCGTCAACGAAGAAACGGTAGGAATCCCACTGCCAGGCGACTTTTCCGTTATAATAAGCGAAGCCGTGCCAGGACTTCGATTCCCAATTGTAGGGCGTGGTTATGGGGTTGGACTTTGCAAATTCAAGGCTGCGATCATCGTATTTGAGGGCGGTGCATTTCAGCAGAGGCACGTCGGCTGTCCTCATAGAGAGCCAGGAAGTGAGTCTGCCTTCGTTACGGGCTGTGGTTTTTTGAGCGATAGGGCGCAGAAGATCCCAAGCTGGCGTATCTGGGAACGTCGCCGTCAAGCCGGGGAAGGAAATGTGGGCAATATCCTTGATGACCGTGTGAGATGTCCATATTTGGCGCCATGCTTTGGAAACCTGGGTGCACTTCACTGCATCTCCAAGGCGCAGATGCCGCGATATCATAGCGACTAATTCTTCTGGAAGATCTTGCATTTCTGCAAGTTTGACTGAGATTCTCCTTGTCAGTTGCCTAAGATGAAGAAGTTCCCACGGCGTGAGCCTCGAGACGAGATTGTCCAAGTTGGCGTGCCGGAGTGCCGTATTGGGGGATCCATCGTCGTTGGTGAGCTTGGTAAACTGCTCAGCAACAATACCGCGCTGGTCCCCAGCGTGTTCCATATTGACCATGCGGCTTGTAAAAGCTCCTGAAGCATCAGAATCAATGTTCAGGAAATTTTAATTCTGAGAAGAAGGCAGAAAAGACCCCCTGAGAAATGGAGAGTCATCATGAGAATGCAAAGGTGGAGGAGGGATGCACGTGACCCGGAAGACGGTTTTCTATCGATACCTACCTTGGTATTGGTGTCTTATCTTATCTAATCCTTGGCGGCGGCTACCGAATCCACCGGACTCCGATCTCGCTAAAGCAAGGTTAGGTAAGCGAGAGGTGCCTGGCCCACCCCAGCTTTTAGCTCGCTGTCTGCCCTCCACCAGCCACCCGGCCAGTGACATGGTGCAGCCTAAGCTCTGTGCCCCAGCGCTGTGTCAGTTACAAACGGGCCCGCCGGACAAACAGTCCAGCAGCGTTCAAACGGCCTAAGAGGCGCTCCAAAGTCCACCAGGCCGGCGAGCACGACATCATTGCAGTGACAGAGGCGGCCTGCTGACGTGCGAAATCGTGACTACAACTCCTGACTCCGACGCGGGCCGTCCGTCTCCTCCCACCATCTTCTCGCCCTCCTCCCCCCCCAGTCAGTTCCATCCCGTCCACCATCCATCCGCCATCCGCAAACCCGAGACTTCTCCTCTCCTCTCCTCGCCCTCCATCTTGAGCACGTCATGTTTGATCTTGGTTGCTTGTGACTCGAGTCTCGCGGATCCGGCCACCTCACTTCTTCATCTGCGCCATAATGAACAGCGGCTGCCTTTCTTTTTCTGTCTAATTGTCTGTTGTTCCCTTACCTACTCACCGCCGAACGAGGCGTAATCTCCAAATCGCCAATCCGTACCCTCTCCCACATATCTACGAACTCGACTGAACCTCCCACGCACCCATCCAGTCAAGATGGCGCGAGCCGCAGACACCCCAACCCCGTCCGATGATCGGACCCTCGTTGCGGGAGCTCACGACGACGACGATGCTTCCTCTACAATCAGCCGCTTCAGCTCGAGATCCTCCTTCGACTCCCAGACGCCACCGAGGCGGAAACGTCCAAGCCGCCGTGCGGCCACCACTCTTCGAGCCATCTCCTTCGTCGCAGCATTGGTCTCGGCCCTCTGCGCGGGCTCCATCACCGTCTTCTCCATGTACGGACACATCTTCCAGGAACGCCTGCACTACACCCAGTTCCAGGTCAACGGCCTCGCCATCAGCAGCTCCATTGCTCTCTACCTTCCCGTTTCGTTCCTAGGCTACATCTGCGACCGCGTCGGTACCCCGCCCCTCTCGCTCCTGGCGGCTATACTCTTCAGCGGCGGCTATGCCATTGCCGCGGGCACATACCGGAAGCTCGAGGCGGAGAACCTGGGCGGGATGCGCGATTACGCCGGAAGGCGCATCGGCGGCGGTGCCGACTGGACGTACCCGCTCATGATCTTCGCCTTCGTCTGCGTAGGTGTCGGTACCTGCTCCATGTACCTCGCCGCTGTCGCGACGTGCGCCAAGAACTTTGGCAAGGGGAAGCATCGCGGACTGGCCCTGGCCGTGCCCATTGCCGCCTTTGGGTTGAGCGGCATGTGGCTCAGTCAATTGGGCACTCACGTCTTCTACGAGCGCCTACCGGACGGCTCGGCCGGAGACTTGGATGTCTTCCACTTCTTCGTCTTCCTCGCCATCCTGCTCTTAGTGGTGGGAGTAACTGGCACCTTCACACTCAAGGTTGTCGACGAAGAAGAAATCTTTGAGGAAGCCGTCGAAGAGCTCGAGCGAAGCGGCCTCCTGGAGCGTAGCACTTCGTTCCTCAGCGCCCGCAGTCTTGAGCGCAGCAGAGGCTACGGCGCAATTGGGCAAATCGACGATGAGGAAGACGGCGGCGTCCTGGGTCCCGCGGAAGATGATGCCAAGCTCAGGAAGAAGATGGTCCTCAACGCTGAGACAAGGAGCTTCCTTACCGACAAGACGATGTGGTGTTTCGCTCTGGGGTTCCTGTTGATGATTGGAACCGGCGAGGCCTTCATCAACAACCTCGGCACCGTCATCGGCACTCTGTACCCTCCCACCATGCACTACGTCGGACCTCCGACGTCGGCCGCGACGCACGTCTCTATTGTCGGCATCACCAGTACCATTGCTCGTCTCGCAACAGGCACCTTGACCGATCTCCTGGCGCCGTCGCCGCAGACGCAGCACCTGCAGGCCTCGTCCACGCCGCCATTCCTTCGAGGCAGACCAACCATTTCCCGCGTTGCGTTCCTGCTCTTCTTCGCCATCGTCCTGTCCCTGGGCCTGGTTGCCTTGGCGTCCGGATTCATCCAAGAACACGGCGAGCGATTCTGGATCGTGTCGGGCTTGATTGGCTCCGGGTACGGTGCCGTCTTCAGTCTGACGCCCATTATCATCACCGTCATCTGGGGCGTCGAAAACTTTGCGACAAACTGGGGCATCGTAGCCATGTTCCCTGCCCTTGGATCGACTTTCTGGGGACTGGTGTACTCGGCCGTATACCAATCTGGCGCCGAGAACTCTCCTCAGCGCGGCGGTGGCGGCGGCGGAGACGTCTTTTGCTACGGCCAGCAGTGTTATGCGCCGACGTTTTGGGCCATGGCCGTTACTGTCTGGGTGGCGTGTGGCATGATCCTCTTTGCCTGGAAGGGCAAGGGTGGATGGGCGCAGCGCGGCATTATCATATAAGTTATACACATTACACACGGTTTGCATCATCACCACATCAAATATTGTTACTCTAGGCATGTGTAGTGGCGTTTGGGCAAGAGCATTTGGGTTGAATAAGGCGTGTCATATCTATTCCGCCGTGGTTTCATTGGGGGTATATATTGCGTAAAGTCATAAAATATCCGGTCCAGTCCTGTTTTCCCTCGTAATCTAAAAGTCGCTCTCCACACACTCTCTGTCTCTCTCACTTCGCCATGTTCTTGTGTTGTTTTGTTCATAGCATCATGATTGCCAACAGGGTTGCAAACACCACAACAAGCCCCGCCATCGCAGGCGTACTCGTCCTCGCGCTCGCGTTCTCCTGGTCATACTCACTCATCGTCTTCATGCAGATCCACTGCGAATACAAGAGTTTATCAAACAAGACGCTCATGACGGGCGTATACCCGTTCAACCCGCCCGTAGGCTTCGTCGTGCTCCCGTCCCCGTCGAGAATCAACTCAACGTCGGTGAGCTTGAACATGTCGTACGCCTGCGGCAGCGTAGGGTGACAATCATTGTTATCATCCGCGTCGCCCGCGTCCTGCGCCAGCACGGTGGGGGCGTCGGGCCCGATGACGTCCACGCCGGTGATGTTGACGGCGCCGGCGACGAGGTTGCAGTGGAAGTCTTTATCTGTGCGCGTCCGCTCCTCGAGGTACATTGCGATTTCCTGGCACCGGGGCAGCGTCTCGTCTTTGGAGTGCGCGGCGCGGAAGTCGTCTACGTAGCCCGTGATCTCGTCCATGCAGGACTGCTGCAGCCAGGAACTGCAATCTGTGGTATCGAGGTCGGGCACCTCGTGCGGCGTGGGTAGGGTCTGGAACATGTGCTGAAAGATGAGGGCACATCCCTTTGGATAGCTCTCCGAGGAGAGATTCAGTCCGGCGGGGGCGCCGAGGTAGTAGGACTGCGTGTAGAGCTGCTTCTTCATCCAATTGGGGGAGTTTGGCGGCGCGGGGGAGCTTGCGAGGGTGGCGACGGTGAGGGAGAGCTTGCGGATGTCGGTGGTGTTGTTGTCGTCTATGGGTATGTCGAGGACTTCCGGGGCGATGCCGACGCGGCGGAGGACGGAGCCGGCAAGGGTGCAGTTTGACTCGCCGACGAGGTCGTCGACGGCGCCGGGCGGGCAGGCGACGTCGGCGCAGCCTTTTAGGGAGACCTCTGTTAGGATGGGGACCGTTGCGAGGGCGGGCCCGGACCCCGCGAGGACCGTGAGGAGGGAGGTCCCCATGAGGCTCGGGGACGAGAGCCTCATTCTAGGGGGGGGAGGGGTGGGGGTGTATCCGTAGGGAGGGACACCGAACCGGCGGGATGGACTGGAACGGATTCGTCCTTTTCGTCCTCGGTTGAGTCGGTTTACGTCAAGGCAAACGTGTTGAGGGGAGACCGGGGACGGGAAACCGGCAAGAGGCCACGCAGGGCCAAGACAGCGATGACAATGGGCCTGGCCGAATAGGTATAAAGACCTGGGTCCCGGGACGCGACAGAGAGAGAGCGAGAGAGAGGGAGAGCAACGCGGCGCGCCGGGTTTGCGCTGCCTGATCGATGCTGCGGCAGGTCCGCAGGATGATGGGAGGTGGTTCGTCTGGCACGGAAGTACGGCAACGACGGGCGAGGTCTTTGGTCTCGGCGCCGTGGTTGTTCGCGGGCGGGGTGTGGGGTGCGTGGTTGCGGTTGCGGTACGTTTGTGCGTGCGTGCGTGGTGTGTTGTTGGCTTGCCGACCTATGCGGACCGTGGAGAGACCCAAATAGCGGTTCTGGTTTGTCAAGGGGGGGCGAGGCGATGGAGAAAGCAGATGGATTGAATGCTAGGGCCGGTGGGTAGTAGAAGGTATCGCCAACAGTTTTATCGCTGGCTTCATCGTTCGACCTCGAGCGTTGCTTGATTTCTTCCTTTGGGGGTTTGGAGAGTCGAGGATTTTCCTGGGCAGAGCGCCGAGAAAAAGAGAGAAGGTGAAGAGAGGAGCGGGGGTGGAAAAAGGCACCAGACACCACGGCAGGACGTACAGACACACTGGTCGGTGGTCACAGATTACATCAATGAGCGAAAAAAGAGAGCAGCAGCGGGCGAGAGGGTCGCGTGGTGCGAGGTGATAGGCGCCCAGAAGGTGATTTTTTCCTTGGCAGGTCTTGGCGTCCTCACCGATTGTCCTTGATGCTGGCTTATCTAAGGTAAGTCTCTCAACGCTCGACTCTCCGTCGTCGACTGGGTGTGTTGTTTTTGACACTGCGTTGCCATGATGAGATTGAGTGTCTGTGATGCTCAATTGAGTTGCGATAAGATGAGATGGCAGTTCTAATTTCTTCTCACCTTGAGGGACGAGTGAGAGGTGAGAAATGGTCATTGAGTTGTGAGATGAAGAGAGTGTGAGAGGGGAACGGACGTGAAGTTGGCTGGAGTAGGGATGACTAACCAAGCTTTCCGTCCAACTTTAATTCCCGGGTAAGCTTAAACTTCGGACTTTGTTGCTCACCTCACCCAACGCCTCACTCACTCTGTCACTTCACACCACTCACATCATCCAAAATTCCTTGCCTTCAGATTCTGATTAGGGCGGCTAACGCAAACTGTTCTCTCTTCCTTCGCTCAACAATTACACCTGCTGGTTTTCCCTAATGGCATTGGCCTTATTCATGACCTGAGCGAGATACACCCGCCGTCACATTGAGGCATCGGGGCTGTGCTAGATTGTGCTCGACGCCTGGTCGCGCTACTTGAACCTGACCAATCCAGTTGGCTCAAGAGGTCCTTTTCACGCGTCGAATCTTCGCAGATGCGCAGATACGCAAGGAAAGAGTGATGCGGCATACGTTACCGAAAATCGCATCTGCGTTACCCAAGTAAGATGTGATCGCCTCGCTTTTCGTGAAATGTGCAATTACTCGCCTTTTTATGTTATTAAATGCTGCCCCCCCCCCCCCCCCCCCCCCTCTGACGGCATTTCCCTCCTTCCGCTCACTTTCATCCTCCCCGTCACCGAAAAACGAAGTCGTGAACGCGGTTAGCCTGCACGCCAGTAAAGTCTCAAACCACCATAAGACTCCTCCACTTATTCGGATAACGCCCTGTCAGTGATCTGCGAGCCTAAAGCAACTTGATCATGGTCGAGACTATCCCCGAAGATGACATCCTCTATCTCACGCCAATGTCGTCCCAGCCTGATACCACGGAGTTTGCTCCCCCCCTGAGACAGCTACTAGAGGCTGCCATGTGTCGCTCCTTGAATCTCGATGGGAATGACCCCAAGGAATTTATCCCCGAGCCTGATCTCTACCGAATCCTTACCCCGGACTCGGCACTAGAGGCCTTGATTTCGAACCCTGGCATCGCCGATTTGGTGTGTCGCATCTATGCTCCTACAATCTTCAACAAGCAGAAGCCATACATCAAGACTTTTGCCATTCTAGTCTTGATCGACCGTATCGATGCCCTCCCAGCCTTTATGCAGAATTCTCTCGGCGACAAGCACTTGCCGTTGACGTTTACCTCGACATCGGGTGAAATGACTACCTTGGTTCGGTCCCTGGAAACACCGTCTTGCTCCGATCTATCATTAATGGGGTTCAGCCACTACGAAGCCCTGTTGTTCGTGGATACACAATGGAAACTCTTGGCGCCTGTGTTCGCACGACGACAACTTGATAACGAGCCACTCGAGTTCTCGGAGGACACAGTACTGCCATTCATCATGTCTGAATCTTCACCGGGGCTTGGGATGCCTCGAAACGAAATGAGCAACAATTCTCGCATTTACAAAGTCCAGATTCACGACGGGCATCACGACTTCCCCACTGCCGAGGTTGCAGTCAAGAAACTGCTTCATGGTAGATCAAATGACTACAAGCGTGAGCTGGAAGCCCTTAAGACCTTGGGCCGCCTAGGCCAACCTCACATCACCAAGCTACTTGCCACCTTTAAGTGTGGAAAGAAGTTTTACTTCCTCTTCCCCTGGGCTGAATCCGACCTCCACAGCTTCTTCGCCAACCAGTCGCCGTCTTCACCTCGCAAATTGAACGGCGCCGTAGTGCCTACTACCACCTGGACCGCGAAGCAGATGCTCGGCATTGCCGGGGCCCTGAAGGCAATCCATTACTGTCAACAGAACAAACGTTCTGAGCCAACTAGTGAGAAGAATTCATACGCAGCTGGTTGGAGTCGGCATGGGGATATCAAACCGCAGAATATCCTTTGTTCCAAGAGCCGAGACAGTGACACGTTGAAGCTTTGCGACTTTGGCTCCTCCCGAATTGGAAATGTGGCAACCCCTCCGCCGGGTGACAGACCCGCAGACTTTTCACCGACGTACCGTGCTCCAGAGCATGACGTTGGCATCTTCGATGGTCAGAAGACTGACATTTGGTCGCTCGGCTGCGTCATGAGTGTAGCAGCTACATGGATGACTTTGGGGAGCAAGGGTGTCAAGACTTTCGACGCCGATCGTCGGACAAAGGCTGATGGACGGTTTGATAACTCCTTTTTCGAGGTTTTCAAAGACCAAGAGAAGGGAACCCGAGTCAGACTCAAGGCTGCTGTATCTCAAGTGAGTAACCGATAAGGATAGATCTGTGCTACATTCATACGCTAACGCAGACTTGGCCAGTTGATCAGTCGACTACACCGAGCTCCAACAGCAAGTTTATTCACACACGATCTTCTGAACCTCGTTCAAGATGGGATGCTCGAAGTCGACGGTTCTAAGCGGATGTCGATCGGTGATATTGTATCCAGCCTCGAGAAGATGTTCGAAATGTGCTCTAGTGATCCTGGTTATACGAAGGCAGCCCCTTGGAGGCATTCGCCAAGCTGGACAGTTCGACAACGGCTCTTGACAGGAGCCCTTTCACCCCAAGCTCGCTCTCTCACTACGAAGTTGGCCAGTGTGCCGAGTACAATGCGACAAGGTGGAGGACTGTCAACCACCACACCTCGAGCTCGGTCTCTCGCTATAAACGTGGTCAAGGTCCCAAGTCCACCGCGGCGGAGTCGAATGCTGCCAACAATCACATCTCAGGCTCCGTTTGGTTCTAACTACACCAACTCAACCCATGGACTTTTCCCAGAAATTGACGCAAGACTTAGTGTGACTTTACCCAGCTCACTCCCAGGGCAATTCTTTTCTAATCAGGCACATCATGACAGCTTCATGAACCAGTCAAACCCTGTCTTTGAAGAAATGGGTTTCTATACTGCACCAGACATTGGTGGGCTGGCATGTCTAGACACAGAGCAGTACCTAGCCTCTTTCGAAGAACCCCCCATACCCCATTTCGCTGTTCCAGAGTCCACCAGTGGAGAAAAGCGACGCTGTGAGCCAGATAACAACAATAATAACAAGGCTGAGGTCAAACGACGAAGGTCGCAGAAGCAGAGAACAAAGGTTGCATCCAGCCTCTCGGGACCTGAAGAACCCATTGGTCTGTCTTCCAAGGTCTCTACAGGTGCTCAAGATGAAGAGCGCCCTCTGGCATGTCCTTACTACAAACATGATCCGAAGAAGTACTGCAAGAAGAATTGGAAGTTGTGTGGAAGTGATGGCTGGGACGACATTCACAGACTCAAGTAGGTTTTGCTTCGCCCTTTGCTTAGTAACATTACAGTCAGTGAGTACGTGATGACATAGTGAGACTGATATTTTATACTAGAGAACACCTCAGCCGTAAACATCATAAATCCGGGCGTAAATGCAGTATATGTCTTGAGCGACTGCCATCGACGGACGATCTCAAGAAGCACTACAATGCTCACGCACGATGTGTAAAGCGAAACGACAAAGTTGATGACATGATGGATGATGTGTAGTGGGGTTTATGTCAAGCCCAGTGGCGCGGTAAGACGCGCGCCTACAAGTGGTGTGAGCTCTACAAGATAATCTTTGGGTCAACCTCCCCCGAGAACATGCCCTCTCCCTGTATGTGTCTTTCAAAACGCCCCGGCTTAGTACGGTCATGCAACTGACCTTTCAGATCGCGATGATCTTGAGATGTTTCGCAAGTTTCTCGAATCGAAAAAACAGCAGTCAGCTTGTGACAAATTCCAGATCGACATGTGTCTGAAGCTGGTTCGCGAATTTCAGAATCCTGGATCTCTTGGGTCTGTCACACAGTCGACTGACGCCTCTGAGCTACCTTCGTTGACTGGTGGTTGGTCCAATGACTCGACCTCATCTGTTGGTGCCATGGCGATGAGCGGTGAAGCGGAGGTGGTTCAGTTTGAGTATGACAGAACGCCTGGTGCCAAATACCAATCACAGCAAGCTGTAACGATAGCACAAGATGCTCTGGCTGATGGCAGTCAGTTCTTCTTGGAGGAGTTTCGCGATCTATCAGATTTAGATCAAAACGGGTCTGTTATCTGAAGGAGATATTTGGGTTCCCGGCCCGACGATAGGATAGCGAGTGTAATTACTTTCTGTGTTGTTGATTTAGAGCTATTAGATCTGAGTATCAAGATACCCCTAGCCTGTGAAGCTACGTCTTACATTGAAGAAAGTCGGCATCGTAATCAGACTTTCATCGCCTAGAATCAATCCGGGAGCATAATGACATAGTCCTCCATTAAGCCATGGAAATATCTTATCTTTGTGCCGCCTCTGCGTCGCGACAGAGAAAAAGTCCGGTTGTATTTATTTATTTATTTACTTATTTTTTAAAGAAAGGGTTCTCTCCCTGATTCATTGTTGTGACAGATTTTTAATTCACGTCAAGCAAACTTCGGTGCCGGTCCCTATTAGTTAACTCTGGAAAAGAAATGTTCACATGCATCCAAGCAACAATGACACATGCAAAGTGAGGTGCCGAAGAAGGGTCCAGAGCCCTCACAAGCAGGGAGGAAACCCACAGTTGATAATCAATGCCGCTTCGATGAGATTCAACTTGAAGACTGCTAGCATACACATAAGTTCAAAGCTAAACACCAAGCTCAGACGCATTCCTGTTTCCATCTCATACGCCACCAACCACGATAAAGTCCCGAAATGAACAATAAAGAAAGCGACCAGGCATTGGATCCATCTGTCCTAACAACCGCAGCCACAAGACTTACACTCCCTCCCGCACCCTCCATCATCCAAATTCGCACAATCAGAATTCGTATCGCACGTCTTCCAATCCCCGTACCCCCTATTCCGCGCAGTCCAGCACCACCTGCCATCACCGTCACACGCCTTGTAACAGTAGCCGCTCGAACACCCGTAGTCACCCGGGTCGCTGTCCCAGCAATTTCCCCAGCCGCTGTGCCGCCACCCCCAGCCCCATCCCCAGTGGCTCACGGCGGTGGAGTTGACTCCTTCCTTGCTGTCGACGTCTGCAGAGAGAGTCGAGGAAGAGGCTTGCGGACGGGGTCCGACGGCGTGTTCGGGTCGGGGGGCCGGGCCCAGGGGGTGTTCTTGACACATGCGGATGTGTGCGGCATCGACGCCACTGCCGCCGGCGACGGCGGTGTCGAGAGATGCTGCGGTGTAGGCCATTACGCCGAGGGATCCGCACTGTTCGGCGGTTGTAGCTGGGGCTACGCCGGCGAGGATGGGGGTGGCGAGGAGGAGGAGTTGGGAAGTCTTCATTATGTGAAGGTGGTAAGTGCGTTTTTGTGGATTGAGTTTTCGGGGGATCCGGGTACGAGGAGTGGTGCGGGAGTCCCAACTACGTGGATAGAGTTTGGATTGACGGGAATCTCGGGAATTTCAAATGCTTGTTTATGACGATGGATAGTAATCAAGTTGATAGACAGGCGATAATGATGAGAGAGTGGGTGTGGTGTCAGTGGATGTTCAGATGTGTGGAAATGTGATGAATCTGCGTTCCCAAAAGCTGATGTTGGCAAAGGGGGTTTGCCAAAATTTATACTTGGACCTCCTCAACCCAATTCCCAACTCGTCATTGAACATATCCGTTGATTACCGTCCCGCTCCTAATCTTTGATCTCGATCAAGCTTGGAAAGGTTCCGTCGCCTCCGTCGGAATAGGAACATGAAGTTTAACATGCGAACACGAAGTCTACAGACGGCGGACTCGGTAGAGTGACCACGCCCCGGGATACCTCAGTTTTCCATTGATCCCTTTGAACCTGGACGGCCGGGCCGAGGCTCAACCTTGACGAACTCTTCCGGTCCCTTCGGCTTTTCTGAAAAGCCCGCCTCTTATCATCCGAAAGAAGATTCAACGTCATCTCGGGGGACTGATTATGGCAAAGTCTGATCTTAACAACGTTTTAGCTATGTGGGCAATAGCCTAGAATACCATTGTCGGGTTCGATAAGGTGGGTTCCGAGGCATGACTTGTATTTAGTCCAAGATGTCCGAAAAGTCTCAACGTTGTTTCTTGCTGGTAGACTTATATAAGTGAGTGATGTCATTAACTCTTGGAAAATGTCCTACGCAACTCGGAGTCCTCGGAAAATGGGATTAGAAGTTCGGCATGAAATGTATTGCATACTTTCCGTGACTTCTCTTTTCTTGAACTTCACATGAGGATGTGTTACTTCGTCCTCCATTATCTCAAAGTTGTTAGCTGCTCATGTGAGACCAATACTTGCAACCCATCTGCTATTGCCCGAGAGCATCATGACCTGCCGTGAGTAAGACTAATCTCGGCAGGTGCGGATAGACGCGGAACTTGATTAGAAGCAAGGTCGGTCTGATGCTCAAGGTTCAAACTTCAGATAGCATCGTTGCATCTGAAATCGTTAGTTATAACTATTCGAAAATCTGCTGTGTCCTCAAAGTGAGATTAGGTGTAAAGTTCCATAGGAACAAGATTACATGATGACTTCTTGTTATTGAGAACATCTTAGATCTGCGTTTCCGTGAAGTGCATCAAGGATACATGTAAGTTTGAATCTGTCGACTGAGAACCTGTGTATTTCTCCTTGTTCCCTAAGTATGCCCCGTCGATGATAGCGGGAAGAGGTTTCAATTGCCTGGACTGCATGCAAGGGCCCAGATCGATTATCATTATCTCGTCTAGACAATTATCTCATTATGAGTCAGATGAGCCCCAGGCAACGTTCACTTGTATAACAGAGTTGATTTCATCTCGTAGTCTACCTCCTAGCCAGCTCCGAGACAATTCCAACAGTTCGAATAAGTTGCAGTCACCCTGAGCCTATTACCTGGTTCTGGTATGGCGCTCTACCTTGGAGCGTATGCATTTAGGAAGGGCGGAGTTGTCTTTCATTTTTAGGGACTGAAGTTCATCCTAGGTCAAATAACACCGCAACTTGATCTCTTCAAAAATCCTAGAATTTGTTTACGTGCTGCATCAAATCTTAGAAACCCTCTCCGCGCCATTCGACGCAGCCCTAGGTCTCGCAGAGACGGATATCCCTTCTAATTTGCCCTCGTTCCTCCACCTCCCGATGTACTCCAAGAACGACACTGTTCCCTCAGCCCACACGACTCCGCGTGCCTGCTTTGCCCTCTCCTTCGGGTCTTCTGAGGCCGCTTGTCCGTGTCCGTTAAAATATCCCGGAGTACATCCCGCAAGCGACGAAAAGAACGGGGCCCTCTTCGCAACCTCTTGACTATGCTGCTCCTCTGCCTCTCGCGTCACCTCGATGATGGCCCTTTGACCAGGTCCCACTCGTCTCTCGGCCTCGGAAATGATGTACGTGACATGTCGAGCAATGAGGCCCAGCATGAACACATTGTTCCCCGTGATGGTGCCTTGAGACGTACCGGAGAAAAAGAGGTTGGGAAACTTGTTTGTGAGATATCCGTGTAGCGTGGCAGCGCCGTTGCGTCGCCACTTGTCATCCATCGAGAGACCATTGCGGCCGAGAACCTCGATACCGACTCGTTCCGCTGGGCTGCCTCCCGTACGACCACCGGTAACGGAATACCCTGTGCTGAAGATGATGACATCGACGGGATACTCCTGGCCGGCGACGACGATGCCCTTCTCTGTGGCGTTAGATGGGCCCTTGCCGTTCGTGTCGAGGAGGTGTACGTGTGGCTCATTGAAAGTTTCTAGATACTCATCGCTGAATGTTGGACGTTTGCACCAAGAGGGGTACCAGGGCTTCAATTTCTCAGCGGTATCTTCATCCTTGACGATGCTGCTGACACGAGCGCGCACGCCTTCCATATGCGGCAAGTCCAAGGCGTGAAACCAGGTCGCTCTTCGGTCTTGCTCTTCTGGGGAAGGGTTGACGATGCCGTGAGCGGGTGATCCCATGACGGCGGAGTAAGCAGGCATGTCAGTCCAGCCATCTTTCACCAGATTAGGTTGACCTGGCAGCACGGCGTTGGTCATGTGTCGGTTCAAGTTGATCTGCCTCTCAAACTGCCATCCTTTCTTGCTCGCGACAGTAGCTTTAAACGTTTCGGAGTCAGTTTCTTGTTGACCGCGCTCCTTGACGTAGGCCGGTGTTCGCTGGACCACGTACAATTCCTTGGCGAACTTGGCCAGCGTAGGAATTGCTCCTATGGCAGTCGCAGCCGTGCCGACTATTGCGACTCTTTTGTCTCTCAAGCCCGTGAGTGTTTGATCCTCTTGAGATCCACCGGTGACATCGTAGTTCCACCTAGAAGTGTGGAATATGTCCCCTTTGTAGGAAAGCAGACCGGGAATCTTGGGGACTTGTGGCTTTGTAAGAACGCCCGCAGCTAGGTAAACATACTGCGCCTTGACTTTTTGTTGAATTGCAGGTTCTCCCGGACCACGTCTCTCAGAGAGACTAATATTCCAGAGCTCCCTGTCATCATCCCACTGCAAGCTCTGCACATCAGAGCGAAACAGAGCCTTGTCGTCAAGCTTCCATCGCAACGCAATGAGCTCCGCATACTGTCTGATTTCTGAGGCAGGGGCGTATTTTTTGGTTGGAATGTATCCAGTCTCCTCAAGCAGAGGCAGGTAGCAGTAACTCTCGAGGTCGCAGTGCAGCCCAGGATACCGGTGCCAGTACCAAGTCCCGCCAAAGCCGCCAGCGGCATCGACGATTGAGATCTCGTCTGCGGTTGCGACGCCGGATTTGATGAGGTTTACCGCGTATAGAAGCCCTCCAAATCCAGCTCCCAAGATAAAGAAACGAGTGTGCCTGGTGTTGCGAAATGGCGATGGCTTAGTATTCAATACTGCGTGATCTGCCCATGGATCTTCGAGAAGTGAGTGAAGTCGATCCTCTGATGCTTCGTTGAGGGGTTGAAACTGTGCGGAGCCTTCTGGCCTAAGTCTCTTCTCGGCTTCTTCTGCATACTTTCTACGAACAGCGTCAAGCTTGTTGGGGTCAACTCGAGAGATGGGATCTTGCGGCGAAGGTGTCGACATGGTCCTGATATATATACGATGTATTTGATATGAGTTTCTCGAGCGAGTTCAATGACAGAGGTGGCTTGAAGAACGTGCCAAGGATGAAAATACGCTTGAGTACTGCTCTGAATAATTTGATGATCAATTCGTCGCTTTCGAACCAAAAGATGGCGAAATTTATGTTGATTTAAGACGCCGCTGCTGCTGACCCGCGTCTGGATGATAAGGCAAGCCGCACGTCATTTCAAGGCCCTCGGTACGCCATCATTCCTCGATCACACAAGCTGCAAGTCTTCGCACGAATACTGTCGGCACAACTCCGACATCGCTTCAGTTACAGGAAATAGCATAGAGTGATCGAGCCTGCAATCGTTGCCAACTAGCCAATCAAGCAATAGTTGAATCACTGGTTTAGCTGAGTATCCAATTTCATCATCCCAAGTACAGACTTATGGGGCAGATTACAAGTTTACAACAAAACTATGTTCCAATCCACTTCAAGACCTAGCATGACGATGGCTCTTTGCTGGTTTTAGTTCTTTCTTATCAATCGCAGCGTGTCAATCTCGCAACCCCACTTGGTCATCGCGAATCTTTACAATATTTCAAGTCCAGAGTGATTTTCTACTCGGTGTCTCGGAGTGACCAACACATAACCATTTGATTTTAGGTGCCTTAAGGGTAGGTAGCACAACAGCATATCAACCACTTGCTCAATCAAGAGACTGTGCTCAGCTATAGCAATTTGTAGTAATTGCTGTAGACTGTGAGTAATCCTCGATCAGCTATTAGCCGGACATGTTTCGCTAGTTCTAGGCACCGGCCCCCACTTCATAACAGCGTCAATCCTACTCGTTCCTCAAAGGACCCAGTAACCCAACAATAATCACAGCTACATGTGCTCATTGAGTCTAGGATAAAGTCACATTATTCATTGCTGTGAACTTACCACCCATCACCTTAAAACAGCTCGCTCATCCTTTTGTTTCCTGATTAAGCCGAATGACAACATCTTACAAAAATGTGTCGCGTCTGCGATCGACTCAACTACGACCCATTCCCACATGTACCCTTGGACGACGAAGACGGAGAGGATGATGGCCATGAGCTTCAGGAAGTGCCGGTCGTACCATTCAGGCGTAAGAACTTAAATCCGCTCCAGACAGTGGTAACACCTGCGCCGAGCCATGATGACGCTCCGATTTTCGCCGCGTACTTGAAACCGAAAGTCGCACCTGAGCCAGGTGATTGGGACTTTTCGTACCAACGACAAGCCCCATTTGGTATGGCGGTCTATGATACGACCCCATCAGCGACCCCAACGCGGGCCGCTAAGATGGTGCACGCTCTCTCACATCGCACCAGGCGTCACAACCGCGAATGGGGGCGGGACAGGATAGAAGTGGCTTGCTTCCCTCTTCCGTCTCATCTAAGCAGTCAAGAGCGGGCAAAAGCTTGCATTATTCACCACGGACACGAGATTCGGAACCGTGCCGTACTGGACAACATTGACGATGCGAAGTTCTGGTTCCTGTCTGAAGACTTCGAAGATGAGTGGTATTCCCGTGGAATCATCATCATCGACCGGCTGGAGGATACATGGGAGGACTCTTTCGAATGTGATGACACTAGGATCCAGTTTGAAGATGAAATGACGCAAAGCTCCTTTGGAAGTTTTGCAACAGTTCACTGGCGGCCGCGCGAAGAGACATGGGAGCGTTACGAAGAAGACTTTCAACCCGAGAGTCGAGTGCACATGAGGAAGTATGGGTTAGAGAGCATCGGCAGACTGCTAGGACGTGAAGGCATTGGCAGCAGTATTAGGGGCTTCTATGAACACTTCGCGCCTGATGGAGTTCTGGACCGAGAATTGGCTGTTGCGAGGAGGTAAGAATTACAACCCACTCTCTAGTTGGCGCAGAGTACTGATTGAGATGCTCGCAGAGGACTTGATATGCGACAGCAGCTTTTGAAGCAGAAACTTTCAAGAGTTATGAGGCTTGATTGTTCCAGTGACTAGCTGGCTTTCCATTGTCTTGGGCCAATACTGAGTCTCAATACTCACATGTAAACAGCATCTCACCAGAGAATGGTTCCTCAGCAGTGTTGATTCATTACAAGATCCTATCGGGGTCTTCTATGATACTCCACGTCGGGCCACGAACAAATGACAGTAGACCTCGGCATGGGTGCATTCTACAACGTTGATCAAGAGCTCCAAGCAAGGGCATATGACAAACATTTTAGGTTCCAGATGAGGCGTTTTAGACATTCACAGTTTGTCTGTTTCCGGGGCACAATCCTGTTTTAGTAACGTTCGAAACAGGGTATAAATAATGAATCCGCTACGGCAATTCCTTCACCAAAGCCTATTACTCCTCAGCCTCTTTCCCCTAAACTCCTGAATAGCAGTACAATAGCCGAAGACATCACCCATAGCCCCACATACCCGGTAGCTATTGTCCCTTTTGTGGCAAAAAAACAAAACATGCCTCCTCGATGACCAATGCTCGTAACTTCATAGCACAACTCAAGACCATGCAGCATGCCCTCGCGATCATCCACGTGCCTTTCTTCTTTCTTCCCTGTGTGATCACTGCCGGCTGCAGTTTTGTGAAGCTGGCAATGATGCCTTCGTGTATTGCAGAGGTTTTGTGTACAGGCCAGGCGTGGCGTGATCGTGGACTGGTCGTCTGTTGACCATTCGCGAATCGCGATCGCAGCTTCGCAACCTCGAGTCTTCGATTTATGTCTGGCGATGCATCATCGGGCATGCTTGAAGGTAGTAATTCCGGATGTGAGGCATCATGGTTTCTGTCGGTCGATGTACGTTCGTGAAGGAAGCTTGCGCTTTATAGGCTTTGGTATTCCGACATGCGAGGCTTTGATGTTCCGTGGGAGGTCTTCGAAGTTATGTGGAGGCTGCCGAGCCACCTTCTAGCATTTCTCGTGCCGACCACCTCCATTTTGTCTTGTGCCTTCGAGTTTTTGCGATCTCTAGAGGCGTACTCCATCTTTTCAGACATTGCGACCTTTGAGGTTGCCTTTTCGAGAGCACGCTGTCTGTCCGCAGCGAGAGCCGCGTGGAGGGGCCTTTGGTTTCTTGGGTAGACAGGCATGGTTGTGACTGAAGTGATGAGATCTCAAACGGAAGTATGATCAAGGGATGGTGGGTATCTTGGAGTGGAGAAGAGGTGGTTGTGGTAGATAGCAAACCGTAACGTCTTGTGAATAGGGAGAACGAGTAGCTTGCATCAATAGTAAGCGGTATCCGGTTGGAAGTATGGCTATGGTATTTATGGATACGATCTTTACGCCACGTTTACATTTGAAGAGAAACACGTGTGACTGATTTCCAATTCTTGCAAGTCAAGGAAAACAAATTCCCAAACCCCCCTGGGCCGTCATCTTGGTCGCAAAGTGCGAAAGTCCTTTGGCGGTGTCTAAGGTAAGCCACGAACACACCAACCCCGCATACTCCGAAAGTCCGAAGAGCCAGTGCAGGAAGAACAAGTCAGCTGGAGCCAGCCACATGGTGGCGCTAGATCAGTCCCCCAGATTGAATGCGTGCTAAGTTGAGTATAGGATTAGTAAAGGATCTTGGAGTAATCCTTACTGGGTAGGAAATTGTCGATCTGCTTTCAACACGTGCTCAGATGGAAAGCAGCGCCAATCAGCACGTAGTAACATATCTTACGAGGTGTTGAATGCGCTACTAAACGTCATTCTCGCTTGGTGTCGCGATGTTGCTTGATAATAGTCCGACATTTGACACCCGCGACGATGTAGGACGATGCTTTTCACCAACATCACACGCTTTTTCCTTTGCTTGATGACATTACCAAGCCACCACTTTTGACTATCTACCTAGGACAGAGGTCATCGCCGATTATCGTCCGCCAATATGTCGATTGAACGCGCTTTGAATGTGACCAGCACCGCCGAGGCACAAATCCTCTACGACGACTGGGCCGAAAACTATGATCGCGACCTCCTGGGCGCAGACCAAAACTACGTCGCGCCAGTCATTGCCAGCCAGTACGTGGTCAAGTATGTCGGTTTATCTGCCATTGCCAAGTCGAGAGTTCTGGACGCTGGATGTGGAACAGGCCTTGTCGGAGCCAACCTCGCGAAGCTTGGAGCCACGCAGATAGATGGCATAGACCTCAGTCAAGGGATGCTCAAAGTCGCTGAGAGATCTGGTGTGTACCAGTCTTTGAGTACGACAGACCTCTCCAAGCCTTTGTCTCAGGCCTCAAACTATTACGATGCCGTCGTATGCGTCGGTACGATGACCGAGGGTCACGTAGGACCCGAAGCCTTTGACGAGTTTGTGAGAATTGTCCGCCCTGGCGGGTTTATTGTCGCAACTGTGTACGAGGCTGTTTGGGAGAAGAATGGTTATAAGGAGAAGATTGCCTCACTTGACAAGTCAGGAAAAGTCAAACTCTTGAGTGATCAGTTGGAAGACTACAGACGTGGGAAAGGTGCGCGTGCGATCATGGTTGTTCTCCAAGTTTATTGACGGATGTCAAGGAGTAGGCCGTAGATGATAATCCACAGATGACACACGAAAGAACTTGTTAATGTGATGATGTTATCAAAGCTATGAGGGAGGTTAATTAAACAGGCCCTGTTCATTAATAGCTTATGCAGAAATCATAGAGTGCGTACGCTACCTACGTTGAAGTGCAGCTCTGAACCCAGCTCTAGCATTTTTGTTTCTAGAACCTCGAAAGATGTGTCCAGCTTCTGGGATTCAACCCACATTCATTGCCGCCTTTCCTCGCCACCCAACGGAGATTGCCTTTGCCCCCCCCCCCCCCCTCCCTCCAAAAAAAAAAAAAAAGACCAAAGATCGCGACCGAGAAAACGCAAACCATCCGCCTCGAAAGCAGCCTAAGCGCCAGCCGCAAACCGCCCAACGCGGCGGAGCTGGGACGGCGGGGAAGAAGAAGTTGGATCCCGCGGCGCGGATAGGCGACTGTGGCGACTCGGATAATCGCCGTAGCGAAAGATCTCAAGTCTCTGTCTCATCGCTGCACTCAACAACTAAGACCCGCCTTGCTAGCTCAATCGGTAGAGCGTGAGACTCTTAATCTCAAGGTTGCGGGTTCGACCCCCGCGTGAGGCTCAAATCCTCACCGCGATTGGCCAAGCCACTCGTCGGGTCTATTATTTTTTCACGTCTTGTGTTTTTGGAGCCGGTAGACAATAAGTTCTGCTTCACATTGAGGTAATGTCCAAGCACGTAGGCAAATTCATAAGCCCTCACTTTTAGCCCGGTGAAGGTGTAATTCAGAAGTACCTTAATTCCATCGCTGAGTTGATTGACATCGCCTTCGGTGTGCACTAACTAACACGCATAAAACCCCACCTAGAAACAAACAAGGTCCAAGAATCACCACTGACACGAGCATACAGTCGAACTCTTACGAGCGTCGTCTTTGACGTCTCATAACGTATCTCAATGCAAGGGACGCTATTCAAGCCAAGATGACAAAAAAAGACAAATCTTGATCTAACACCAACATACCGAGGCAGGCTGACTGTAACCGTCACCATCTCTCACACGCTCCGCCACGAGCAAAACTAATCCGCGGGCAAATACATTCGCAACAATCTCACAAGAGTTTTGGAAAAGAAACCCCATAGTGCCCCCCTGTCTAGCCTCCATTCGTTCCCCCACACACACATTAGTACCCGACAACACAAACGACCTAAGCGACCTGGTAAAACAACAATTATCACTAAACTCCCAAAGGTCAGAGCGTAGCTATCGACGATCAAGGTTCCAGGCCACAGACTAAGCGAGAAGATCACTGAATCTGACCAAGGCACGCTAGAATAGCTAGGATACCTGTCGATGACATCCCAGAACGCAAATCCCCTAGCATCAACCCCGTCCCCTCCATCCCTCGATCATCGCCGGCCCGAGCTCCCGGGGATCACCAAGTTTAAACTAGCGGGTCTCCCTCCATTCAGGCTTCCCTAGTGCGACCTCTACCTTGAGCAAGAGGTGGGAGTGGGTGGGGGATCTGAGTAGAATTGGGGAGGTGGAGGGGGGCGGCCAAGAAGGGACCGTGAGGTTCGTTCTCGTTTAATAATCGGCCAGTCTCCGCCAAAGACGGGCGGATGATAAGAGCCGAGCCGGAAGACCTTGAAGTTTGGTCAGTGTAAAGGGCACATGGGCACCAGGGAAATCCGTCTTAAAAGAAAAGCGGGCTCCCCATCTCGATACTTTTCACGTTGGAAGAGACGTTGTTCGAGATATGTGGTAGCGGCAGGTTGAGCCGACACAACTTGAGGCTATGTGG
This sequence comes from Colletotrichum godetiae, assembly GCF_030913485.1. Taxonomy (NCBI): domain Eukaryota; kingdom Fungi; phylum Ascomycota; class Sordariomycetes; order Glomerellales; family Glomerellaceae; genus Colletotrichum; species Colletotrichum godetiae. The sequence continues at coordinate 144,952 of NW_026851292.1, read as the reverse complement.
ATTGCAGGCAAAACCCAAGTTCTCAGCCCTGTTGCTGGCATCAAGTTCGCGCGCTATGTGAATGTGATGGCAAGGTAGAGAGGCATGATCTATTCACACCCACTTGCTCCCAGCAAAACTTGGTTTTGGACCCCAAAGAGAAGGAAAAAAAGAAGGTTTCCCCATGCCATCCTTGTGTCATGTATGACACGCATCTGCCTCCGGTTCCCGCAACGACCGTGAGACTTGGCTCACTAGTCAGGGCACACCATCATACATCGCAGGTGAGGACCACTGATGTAAAGTAGGGTGATGCTTACTACCTTCAATCGCGGGTCCTCGTTGTGTCCTAGAGTGGCACAATGGTCACGTAGCATCACTGAGCCTCCATCCTAGCGGGTAACACCACCCTCCCCGAGTCCTCTTTCTCTTCCCCCGGGTGGACTCCCCGGCTCTCTGGTCTCAGTTCCCTAATCAACTCACCAGTAGCCTCCCGCTTCCCAGTTCCATCTCATGGAACGACGGGTGGGCAGTCAGAAGCTAGATCGTGCTACAGGATAGACCTGTCACCGTTGTCAAACTCGCCCAACCCCACGTCGCCGTCGCAGCAGTGTCACTATCTGAACAGCGACTAAACAAGCGGTTTCAACCAACGAGAAACACGCGATGAAGCTTTCCACCGTGGGGTCGGTGCGGAAGACGAGACAGCTGCACAAAAGCGCTGAAGAACCATTGAAGTAGTGCAAACGAGTCTGTATCAAAACTTCCGTCCATCCAAGTCTCCAGTCTTCGAGACGCAGACACATGAGAGGCGCAGCAACTACGATTCAGAGCTCAAGACCCAGTGTAACCAACAACGTCGTACCATCTCTACGATCCGTAAAATGTGACTTTAGTCCCTAGTGTAACGATACACGTGTCACCAGCCTCTTGTCAGAAGTGTCGTGGCGCTGCCCTAATGAGCCTCCCAACCAAGGCCCTGCGCCTCCCCTTTCCCGCGGAAGACCAGGGCGAAGTGATTGGCGAACCAACGACTATGGAATAACCTCGTTTCCGCAGTGACGTGGCGCAGACAATGATTTGAGTTGTCGATGGCGCTGCCGGAGGGGAGGAGGGGAAGAGAATGACAAGCCGGCAGAGGGTCGCCGAGCCGGATGTGCCCAGGCGTTGCACGGAATCGCCCCCGAGAGAGCTTGTTGGTGATGTTGCGAGCCAAGCCTGCCTTGGTGGTGATGTTGCGATTCTGACATTTTGGTGTTCTTCGACGGATGGTCCCCCGGTGATCCAGAACTGGGACCGCTTTGAAGCTTTTCGCAGCATCTTGCCAACGGTACCACCAAGGTGGCAAGAATGCAAAAGTGTGTGTTAGCCGTAAACCCGTAAAGTCGCTAGAACCTGCTATAGCAACCCCTCGCGATGTCCATAGTTGCTCGGCCCCACTCCACATATCTTCGAACATGAAGCTATCCAGCTTTGCCCAGTTATCGAATCCTTCCTCACAATCCAATAATGACTCCGGGGGAAAAGGAAGTTGTTCATCATGACCTGTAGTAAAAGATCTCGCGAGTACCATGCCTCGGCGAGTCCCCAGGCTCAATTCTTGCTTCGTTTGTACATAAAATAAGATCCTATGTGCAAAAAAAGGGTTCGGGTGCAATTGATTGCCCCTTGTCTTTTTTCGAATTCTCCGTACAACACAACACCCCTTTCGCAGGCCTGTGATTCAGCAACAAACAAAAAAATGGTGAAAGATGATAGAAAAGCAGAGTTATGTCGTATAGACAATGTCAACAAAAACGAAACCCAATTCCAGACCGAATCCAGCCCCATTTCATCCTCTCTGCTGGGTATTGCACTAGAGGAAAAAAAAGGCCCGGCCTCTTCCTCATCCCCTGCGCCTCCTCTCTGTGCCGCGCCCATTAAGAAAATCATCCCTATGCCATCGCCCTTTTTTCTGTTTGAAGTGTTTGCAACTCCTTTTTTTTTTACCCAGGCTCGGTCATCCAGCGAACCGGGCCGTGAACAAAGAGAAAAGAAACAGCAACCGAGAATAAGCTTCCGCCCTTCTCACTCCTTGCTGTTTAGATGGTGCAGACATTAAGGTGTTAACGAATGGTTTGAGGGGGGCCAGTTTGGCTACGCCCACTCAGAGTTTGGTGAGGTCCAAATGATGGAAGGAAAAAAAAAAGGAATGATTGGAGCAAAGTAATTTTTGTAAGAGAAAAAAGTTGACGAGGGAGACAGAAGTTGAGTTAGGAAGGCATTGTAAGCCCCTCGTGTCAACACATTATCGTACATCGAAGTTCCTTCTTCGAATCCGGCTTACTGTCATGGGACCATCATGACAAAGACCCAATTGTAGAGGCCTAACGTGGTTTACATGGCTTCATTTCCGTGACGTTCATGAACAATCATGATTTGTTGCCTGGTGTTTGTTCTGATGTAATAAAACATCCAAAAAGTGTTGCTACGCAGCTCTTGGGAACTCCTATTGAGAGAAGCCCCAATCCACCGGGCCTGCCCCGTGCTGTGCTAGATCGAGCCGCTTCAAGAAGAGAGCTCAAGGTTCGATTACAAATTCAAACTCTCTAGATGATGTTTGCGATGCTCAACCTGTCCTGGGGCCGGCCCTTGGTGCTTGTTGTTGGGCTGTTGGTGCTACTGCCCTCGCCAGGGCCTGGCATTATGCTCGGTAGCGTCGGCGTGCCTTCGGTCTTGATCCCGGCGGGTAGAGCAGACGTCCAAGTCGCGGATGTCGGCGTGGGCGTCGTGTTGCCCGAGGCCAGCCCCCGCAAGGCCGCCTCAAGACGCTCCCATCCTCCCCATTCCTTAACTTCGTCCTCGCTCAGCCCAGTTCTCTGCTCGGCGCTGAATAGACCACTGCTGGCGCCACCAGAAGCTGTGATCGATCCGGGGGAAGTCGGAGAGAGGATGGCCTCGCGCTCGCCGCCGGCCCAGACCCAGGCCGAGTCTGGCGCCGCTTGCAAATCGGCGCTGACATATGCTAGGAGCTCCTCGTCCTGCATCAGAGCCTCCTGTAGCGGGGTAGGTCCAGAACGACCTTGGGGAGGAGGAGGCGGGGCAAATGGTTTCGGAGGTGTCGTGCGGGCAACAAATGCCGCATACTCGGTGCGCTTTGTGCCTAGTGTAGACACGAAGAAGGCGAGGAATCGTCCACAGGGGATAGCAACATCGCGTTTCGAGTCTACGGTCGCTAGAGCGCGCAGGCACGTCGTTGCATGCTCCCAGTATCCCGCCAGAAGGAGGAAGAGAGCACAACGGAAGGTGTGGGTAGTGAGGAGGGCCGTAGCGCCGTCGGCAAGGGTAGGGGTTGCACGCGAGAGAAGGGACGCTGTTTCAAGAGCAATATGAGTGCACTGCTCCATGGCAGCAAGACGTACATCGGACGGGCAGGCTGGAGCCAGGTTGTGGCGGTGTAATGCGAGACGAGCGTGGAGAAGGTAGGTATAGGGCGTTAGGAGGTGAGGCGAAATTTGCCCTGTGCTAGCCGTGTCGCAAACCTGGGGGAACTGTCCATGGCAGGCGTTGAAGTGCGTCTCGAAGGTTGCGAGCCTGGTGGGTACCACAACAGGGGCAGCCAATGTCTTGATCAAAGAAGAGTATGATCTAATGACGTTGATCACAGCCAGGAGGGAGTGGTTCAGGGGCTCGCGGCCAGGAGGAACCATAATGCCTCCCTCATGAATGTAATGGTCGTCCACCGGGGCAGGAAGCGAGACGTCGCAGTCAGTGTCGTCGATCAGCACTGGTCGTCCAAGGTCCAGAGCCAGACTCCTGTCCAGGATGTAGATCGTCCACCACACGCGCCGTCGCATTTCGCCTTCAATCACAGGCCACGGTCCGGATTCCGAGTACAATCCCAAGTCTTGACCAGCTCGCACTGCCGTGCCCAGCCACGTCCAGGCAGCTGATTTCTGGTTCATCTCGTTGAGACAGAGAGTAACGAGAAGCAGAGCGCGTACGTTGTCGAGGACGTAGTCGTTGTTCCAAGGGTCGATCATACCCCTAGCAACTTCCAGCAGTTCCGCCGCCCGAAATGCGCGATGGGGATCCTGACTGAAGAGGCTGCCGAGTGCGAGAGCCGCGAAGAACGTCGACAACCATGCCGGCTGCACGGATTTCGTGTTGCCGATTCTGTAAAGGTCGTCGACTCCCGTCTGGAATGTTGGCCAGTGAAGGATGGGAAACATGGTGTGCGCAGAGCCGTAGTACGTGTGCAGGAGCTGTTCAGTCGTCTGCCTGGGAGGCAATTCAGGTCTCTGAGGGTCGAACAATGGCGTTGAAGGTGCCTGGCGGTACTGGGCAGGTGCCTTCCAGATGCCTCTGGAGAAGATGCGTATGTTCGATCTTGCCCGCGCCAAGTCGTGGATAGGGGCTGGCCGCTTCCTTCGCTTGATGTCGGTTCCTAGCTCTGGTAGCTGAAGAGGTAATTGCTCAAGGCCATCCGGATCGACGTCCATCGCACCGTCTCGCTCCTGGAGCGCTCTCCTCAAGTTGCTGTTGTCTCGCCTGAGGCGTTCCATCTGCTTCTCGAGGTCCTGCACCTGCTTGATCGAGGACATCCGTCGGTTAGTCTCTTTGGTAAACTGGCACTTGACATTGCGGCTTGAACACTCTGAACAACTCGTCGTCTCTGTAGCGTCGCATTTGACCTTCCTCTCCCGGCATGCATCGCAGCTTGGGTCCTTCCTTCTCTGCCTGTACGCCCTCTTCTGGGCTTGCGAAATGGGGGGTAAAGAGGCCGTTGACGGGCCAGGTGTGCTTGCCACAGAATCGGCTGAGGGCAGAGAGTCGCGGCCCATCATTGAGCCAGCAGTCACCGGCGTGTAGGGTGTGAAGGCGTTTTGGTTCATCGGTGGTAAAGGTGGAATGCCAATGGGCTGAGGTGGTGGTGCCGCAGTTGTTCTCGCTCCAGTATTCATTAGACCTCGCGGGATGTACTGGGCAGGTTGTCTTGGAGATGTGGCAGAGGAGACTGAAGATGAGTCGTACGACCTGGTGGAGGGATTAGGAGATCGTGGATATGGGTTGTGTGACGACGCAGCCATGGCGGAGCGCGGTTCAACGGACCAGTGCTCGCGAGTCTGATTCAAAGGAGACTCCATAGGCTCCCCAAGTCGGTGGACGATAGGCAAACGGCGCTCCACGAACATACAGACGATTTGTCGAGGGTTGTGGTTGGAAGGTTGCCGTGTACTGGGCCCAACACTCGGCTAAGGGTCCCGAGACGTTATGTGGACAGACGATCTCTTTTGTGCGCAATGCAGTATTCTCCGGGAGATCAAGTGCCGTGTTCTGCAAGTCGAACCTTTGCAAGATTCGTCTCTCTTCGCGTCCAGGCAACGAGCGCACAGCGGTATTCTCTAGCGATGTTGAAGCGTATTCGTTGTACTATAGCTCTGTGTGGCCCAAAGTCGGCTAGATCCTCAATGCCCAATGGTTTTCTTGTCTGAGCTCCGCCTTCCGAGTATAGGACTGCAGAGCAGGCGAGAGAAAGAGGCACGGCTGCCGTGCTGTTTGATGCTACCGTCGAAGACGCTGACACCAAACGGCATCTGTTACGCAACAGCTTGATTAGCGGATAGACTCTTCGTGATCCGTCGAGAGGGCTGTCGGCTTGTATGTCATATGCAAGCAGCGAGCAAGAGTCTAAGCAAGCATAGTCAGAACGAAAGAGGGCAGCGTGGGTCGTGGAGGAAGGAAGCCGGTAGGGGCAGACAAGCACCAGATAGATGTAGTTTGGGCGGAGGGCAGAGAGATGTAAAGAATGGCAAGCTGTGTGGCTCTGCGGGATGGTGGCAGAAATGTAAAAGACTAATAGCAAGCGGCGTCTAGTCGGAGCAACGAGGAAGCGGGTAAGGTAGACGGACAAGGGAGGCTAAGGCAAGGCAAGCAAGGTATGGTGGTCTTGGGCCGTCATGTCACTCGACGGGTACAACACCGCCGGAGGTTTTAGTGACGATGGTTTGCGGTGCCCTCGAGGCATTAGGTCTGGACTGGATCCGGGGCTCTCCGCGCCTTGAAAGCAGAATCGGAAATATTATCTCTGGAGAGTGGTGGAGGGCTGGACGGGATCCCTGCTGCCGCTGGACCCAGGAAGCAAGGAGGAAGAACAGGGCTGTGGAAGATGCTCATCAACCAAAGTAACTAACGTGTTTCGACCGGAGAGTGGGCGCTGCTGGGATGCCAGGGTCCCGGTTCAAGAGAGCAGGGGGTCCAGGAACCTCGGACAAGTCACCAGGAAACCCCATGATCCCTGCCTTCAAGCAGTGTCGACACCAAGGATTGGTGATGGCGAATCGGCAACAACTTCGAAAATAAGGTCGCTGTGCCGCGACTCAATGGCATTTCCCGTCGAACAAGCCCACTTGGACTCTACTAGGGTGTTTTTCTCAACCTCTTGCGCAGGAGGCAGGGGGCAATGTGAACCGTGAACGTTGATGGTCCCCAAGACAAGGATTCGGGTTGAAAGGGGCTGATAAGTCGATATGGCTTGACTTGTATGATCGTGGGTACCACGCGTCGAGCTCCCTCGTCGGGAATTTTGCAACAGGTGGGCCGTACCAAGACAGGAGAAGCCGCTATAGATCCTGATCCAAAGGACAACGGACTCTAAGATGGAGGCACCTACGTATGTAGGTGAAATTTGCCCTTATGCAACCCTCACCCACGCTTAGAGGGGGGGAACTTGGGAACAAGAGAGAGGGCTTTGAGGTAAGATGCAAAGGGTGTTGGGGTACAATGTGGATGGGTGTAGAGAGCCCATCGTTGGTTCGGTTGGCCTACTAAGGTAAAATCTGCAGGAAGCTCTTCCGCTTCTGCACTCGGTTGCAGGAGACTTGTTGTTGGAGCTGTTGAGAATCGACCGGCATTCTTTCGGGTTGTACCACTGACACTTTGGTGCTGTGGGCTGAGGGCGACTATTTTAGGACATGATGTGCATCGAGAATCCTCCCAGCAATCTTTGCAGCAGCGTGCAGATGGGCCAACCTGGTCCAGGTCATTTCCATTCTCCTCTTTGCATCTGTCCCTTGTCTCGCCATCATCTTGTGTGTTCTGCGAGGCCAGGCTGGAGGCCACGCCGCAAGAAAACAGCCGACAGACGAGCCGACCACAACCAGCCTGGGCGATGGACGTGCGCTTGATGAGAAGGGGCCGCTAAGCCGTTCGTCGGGAGCTATCGAACAATGATCATCGGGGGATTTCGCTGCTACTGGCCGCGATGAGACTATGAGTCGATTGGGTGTTTGGGCAGGCATGGCCTTGGCCACGCAACCGCGTCCCGATCTTGTCATAAAATCTGGCATAAGGTAATGTCCGTGGCTGTGCTAACAACGGTCGAGGTTAAGGGCGGGCGACTAGCCGATACCCGGCCCGGGCGAAGATGGGGGTTTTGGTGATATGGACAGGAACAAGGACATATTCCGGCTCCAGACGGGAGGAAGACGAGACAAATGAAACATGTGGCATACGCACCAAACTTGACGGCTGACTTTGAGGCAGGCTTCTGTGTTCCAGACCGGTTTGCTAAGCTGCTACTGATGAGCTTCGGAATGTTTGCGGGCTATGAGGTGGTGGGTGTTCCGCGTCGACGTAGTGGCTCGTCCGCGGTTTTCTGCAACGGCCAAGCACGTGGTGCGTCTATTGCTGACACAAAGAGTCAATAAGCATATCTCAGTGACAGAACCAAATCCCCGACTGACGTTTTATCTCTCCGAACGACGTCGATGGACTGGCACAGACAAGGTAAGAGTGATGTACAAGCAGCCGGCCGCTGCTCAGTGCTGGCAGGTTTCTCAAACGTGAGGCGTTGGAAGGTTTCGATGGCCCTGTGTCAAGGGAAAGGCTTGGTATCTGAACTGGGGTCCTCGCACCGCCTTGTGGTGCTCGTCGTGCTTTTCGAACGCCTGTCGACCAATTCGAGACTCTTCTCCGGGCTGTTGGCTAGGGGCTGAGATTGGCTGGGGGGGCTTTGTAGAAGCGGGAGTCTGCACGTTGCCGCAAAAGAATACGGCCGGCTGTGCCCACCGGCCACGCAATAGGCGTGATGTTGCAAGGGTCTGATGTTGCTGCTAGTGGCAGGGTGGAATGTGACGGGTTTGACAGGCCCGAGGCCGACGGAACCGCTATGCGGCAACAAATGGGCTTCCTTCCAAAATCTGCTTGCCCACGTTCCTTTCCCAAGGCAAGATCGGCCAGCCAGCAACGGAACCCGGGGAGTGAAAATCTGACAGAGGATATGTGCTGCAATTGGTTCAGGGTTGTCTGGACTCTGTATTCTTGAAAGAGACAGATCTAGAACCAGACCTGAGTTGCGAAAGCGACCAAGAATGTCTCAGAGTGTTGGTCAATTTCGGGTCTTTTCAGGAAAGCAAATTTCCCTAAGCTGGCTGTAGGAATCTTGACTTAAGATTTGGGGCCACGAAAGTAGAATGTATCAGGACTCGGGAGTCCCAGGACTGAGGGGAATGACACCTAGGGATGAAGGCCAGAGAAACAGCAGTTTTCTCAGCTGTGCGGAGTACTGCTGTCGCTGTTGCGGGCTGGGGCTGATGAGTGAAGGCAACAAAGCTTGGCTACTCCGGCCTGCTGGTGCTGAATGCCTGGACGTTACTTGGCGATGTCAAGTGAAGAGCCTTCAAAAGATGACAAGGTTTGCGGCCAGTATGGTAGCGCGTAAGGGTCAGGGGTGATAGAAGTCAACAGGGAGAAGTATGAAGATGCCCGTGATATGATGGTCGTCGTAAGGTGGGTAGCGGCAACAATGATCCCCGAATCGAGGAGAGAAGGTATAGTTGGCGAGTTATGATTTTCTGGAAGGCAATGCAAAACAAGTCTGATGGGCTTGTAACGCATCTAAGCCTTGATCCTCGACTAAGAGACGCGACTATGAGAGATTCGAAGCGAACGCCAGTCAGAAGGTACCGTCCCCGTGATAATAAGGCCAATGTTCTACAAGTCAGAATCTCTATACTACTCTTTGCCTGCGCTGTGGGCTAAGGGAGGCAAAATCCAGATACATCAAAGCAGTGACGGCCTGGTGTAAGAGACGCAACTGGCTGGCCAGCGATCCCACGGACCAACGCGCCGTCTGTGGTGGAACCATCCCTGCAACGGGGTGTGGGTGAGCTTCTGTGCACTTGGCCAGCGTCCGTGTCTGTCGTCCTGTCTTCTTTCTATCAAGGAGCCGATCAAACGTCGTCGGAAAGGGAAGGTCAAAGGTAACGGACGGTACTAAGAATAAGCCATTGCTGACGAGGGGAACGCTGAAAGTTGAGCTGGTACACTACATCGTTCATCCTGCCGCAAGTGACAAGTGGCAGATGGAGATCAGTGTTGGTTGATAACCCCGCAAGCTCGACTTATTAGCTTGGACATGAAGGGTCGGGGCGGCCAGACGCGCCATAGCCTCTCGAGGGTCTTCCTGGGCCAGGACTTCGGACACCGTCCGTTACGTGAGGCACGAGGCAAAGACATGGCTTGCCGCTTGTCAATAACTGCAAGTCTGCGGCGGCGCGGCGGCGGTGGCTTGCCTGTGCGCCTATGTGCGCCATAGAGGGCGTGAATGTCTTGGGTGAGCGGGACGGGTGGTTCCCCAGGGCCTAAAAGCAACTGTGATTTTGAGCGTCACAGTCTTGCAGGTGCCTGTGCCCTGTAGAGGTGGTCATCAATGGCGTTGAGAAATCTGAGAGATTCGAACGACGCTAGCTCATTTTCCCCCGCTACGTGGTGGCCTGATCCACATGCTTGGGATGTTGGGGCCGTGGAGCAAGGCGGTGCTAGGAGTTTGAGGAGATGGACTCGAGTCAATGTTGGAACTGTATCGTCCAGGGTCAGGGCCCTTATCCTTGGCCGGTCTGTTCCTGTCCCCGTCTGTTCCTAAAGGGAAAACATCGGCGGGGAATCGGGACGGCCAGGATCCCGGGCAGGGGTGCGTAAAGTAGATAGGTGGTTCTTGAGAAGTCAGAAGTCAGAACCCGTGGAGCTCGAAAGGCCTGCGGCTTCAGTATCTTGATGTGATGATTTTGATGACAACGTCTGTGCCGAAACTATCATCACAGTTTGAGTTGTGACTGTGGCGCGCACTAGTCTCACGGAAGCAAGTAACGGTGAATGTGAGCATATGCGAAAGAGGCATGCGAAAGATGGGATGAGACAATGCCCATGGGCTATTATCAGTGCTAGTTGCTTTGCCAGTCACTTCGTGTTCGTATGGCATCGGCCGCATTTGGTCAGGTCAAGTCGTGCTGCGCGCCTCTCGCCTCTCAAGAGTGACGTCTCGAAAAGCCTCGCATAGCAAAGGTTTTGGAGTGCGTATTAGGGCATTATTCAAGACCATGGTTGGTATCCGTAGTTCCGAATTGGAGCGCTGGTAATTAGCTTCTACAGTGGCAGGCAAGTTCCGGGCCGTGAGACATCATTCTCGACTTTCCTGTCTGATGAAAAGGATGGGCGACAGCAATCCAAGGCGGGAGGGGGAAGCTCAGCCGTTCTACCGGCGGCGTCGGCCGGGGAGAGGGCGGCAGACCAAACGGACCTCCACAGCGGGCTGGTTGAGTTCCGCCCACAACTTTGTGGGGCAACTACCGGGATATGCACCCTCGCTTGGAGAAAACTGGCGAGTCGTGACGAGGTAACCGAAGCTAGATTTGGGCAGCAAGCGTTCGAGTTCAAGCTTCTTTCCTAGCGGCATCGCCTCGATGCCGGTGCTGGATGGTGGGCTCGACGGATGGATGGTGCGTCGTCGTTGACGAAAAGTGATGGGCACGGTGACGTGACAGCCCGATGCCATTGGAGAAACACCAAGGGGGGGAGGCGAGAGATGAGCCCGAAAGCCACCAGGCGTTGGGGTAAAGACTGTGAAGGCTAAAGTTGGTTGTTCACAACTTCGTACGGCCACCATACACAGTTCCTGGTGCCACTACCATGGCATGTGCAGCTCATCGCTAGTAACAGAATCAGGGGTTATAGCTATTGCCAGGACCAGGCCTCGACTCCGAGTTCCAAGCTGTTGCACGGGAGGGTGTTGAGCCGTGGCACCGTCCCTGTTGGTGTATGGATGTCGCGTGTACAATGGAGATGGCGCGCTGTGTCTCGCGGGAAGGGGGCGGCACTCTCCCTGCGGAGGCGCTAGATAGGTATTGGGTAGCTCTATTTCATGTGGCTGACGGTGGGAGAGAGAGCGAGAGAGAGAGAGAGAAGAGTCGACGGCCAACAAAGAGCATACGCTCCAGAGTAAGGTTGGTTGGTGGCAGCTTTGAACTTGTGTGCTAGTTCATCAACGGCAGTTTCAAGAGCGTCTCCGGCAGGCTCCTTGCTGTGGCTGACTGCCAGCCTTGGACTCCCAAATCGTTATAATCCCGGGATAAGGCGGCAAGACAGAAGCATTGGTGCCCATCAGTGTTCATCTGAGGAGGGATAGAGTTGAGAGTCTGAGTCCAAATGTCCCGCATGTATAGAGGAAGTAAAGCGGGAGCCAAGCTCGTCTGACAGTCGCAGGCCCGTTGGCGCCCGGGCTGAGCTGGTTCACTGAGAGTATGTCAAGAATAGCAACAACCAGAAAGTCATTTGGTTATTGCTTGTTTTGATTAATCGGGCGAAATCATGCCAATCCCAAACCAGAGGCGACGAGTGGGAGGACGGAACGTCTTGATTGTACCCGATTTGGAACAGACGAGAAAAGTGTAGTGTCTCTTGTGAGTCTGGTGAGTAGGGGGACAGCTCTAGCTTCAAGGCCGTGAAGTAACAAACGCATGCCCTGCGATGATCTAGCCGGTGTGCTGGCGTGAAAGAGTTTTCTTCAGCCCCCCCCCCCCCCCCCCCCCCCCCCCCCTTTACTTTTTGCCTCTTGATCGTTGAGAACAGAGCCTCCAATGGCATGTTTCTACTCGGTACCGGTGCCCATCGTGCGTGCACTGGGGATAAGGCGGCAAAGAAACAAGTGGCATCCATGCTGGTAGATCCTTGTTAGTCGAGCAGAGTTTGTTCCCCTCTCGGCCCCAAGCGACAGTGGTGGTGTTGGTCTCGATGAAAAAGAAGATGGTGGTGGTGCTAGGAATAGCACGGCATGCTCCGTGCCGGGCGAGGTACGGATATCAACTCAAGTCTCGATGCTTCGAGGCTTGTTGCCTCCTTGGATCCGTTGGCCCATTGGACCATCAGTCCATTGTCATGATTCGACGTCCCTGAAGGCCTGGAGTGACTCGAGCGTTGGTACGATTACTCGAGGATTATTACTGTGTATCTGCAATAGCAGAGGGCTTAGGGAGGGACTCCCAGTATCGAGGCTGGATGCTATATGCTGGATGCCGGGATGGAGAGCAATTTTGCGTCGGCTACACTAGATTCGCCGTTGTATACGGTATCCGCAGTCCGCACAAACAGGTCGGCATTTGGTTGGTTGAGGAGCAGGGAGGCTTGCTGCAAGTGGGATGAAGATGGACAAGATCGTCCCCCCTGGGGCATGGTAGGAGACTAGGTAGGAGTCTGACACTCTGGATCTCTGTTCTGGGAGAATGGAGGATGGCCAGAACTGAATGCTGGGAGGGCCACCAAAGTGTGAAGAAGGGTGGTTGAATGGTTGACTTGTCGAGAGGGAAATGCCCGCCCGTCTCCTGTCTGCCACTCCTCCCCCACTCAGCATTCCCAATTGAGGTGTTCTCTTTACGGGGTACGTGCCTCTCAAAGCTCAGGGTCGCTGTCACCTTGAGCCTTCCGTGAGGTGAGTCCCTGGCTGGCACCTGCCCTGAGTCCCTGAATAAGGCCTTATGACTGAGGCAAGAAGTGAGACGATGGAAAAGTGGGGGAAGTGCGCGATGGATGGGGACTTGGGTAAGAATACGGAGTACGTTCCTCCCGAGATACCTAGGTACTTGGGTACCTGGATTGGAGTCGTCGGGTCGGGTGGACGGGTGGACGGGTGGACGGGTGGATGTACTTCCGTGTCTAATACTGTGAGGAAGGTACCTAGACCTCCCGCCTACCTGCGTCCTGTTGCACTTCCAGTATCAACCAAGCATTTTGATATCAAAATCTCTTTGCGCTTACTTCCTCCACTCGAAAATGGAAGGCATTAGACTTTGGCTATACCATCCTGCTGTGGGCAGTGACGATGAGATGGAACGCTGCAATAATGGCCTGAGGTACCATTGCAGAGAGGAAAAAAAAATGTACCTTGCATGCGTGTAAGCCGTAGTATCCAGGTACTACTTCTCTCGATGAGATTGACTGTGAGATCGGCGCCTGGAGCCAATAGCACTCGGCAGACGGCACTTGCCTAATCTCCTGAGCCTTATGCGCCAATGGATCAAGGTTCATTGTCAGTGTGCTCCGTACTCTCTGTTGTCTGTATCCGTATTGTAGGGGTTTGTTCAACTTTAGCCGTCTTTCCATGATCCCAGGGGCCAGGACACCGGTCACCGGTGCCGGAGTCGTGCAAGGCCAACCGCCAAGCAGGTGAAGTGGGAGGGTGTCGTGGACTCGTTGTGGGTGCTTTCCCGATTCCGGATTTGTGGCACTGGTGTGATTGATTGAGATGAGCCAGTCTCCGTACGAAGTACCGGAGTACTTCTAGGGCCACTTGGAGGGTACCCAGACACTTTAAGCTTAGGTAAGGCAGGCAGGAATGCTGCAAAAAACTGAAAGACTCCAACAGTTCACTCTTTCCTCGACTTGGAGACTGGAGTCTAAGTGTTCCTTCCCAGCTTCCCTCCATGATAGTGGGGCACCTAATATGGAGCATGTACGTAGTTACGTACTATGGAGCCTTGAGGTCTGGAGTCTGGATTACGTACGCCACTAGCCCCGAAACAGACTAGACACCTTCCTCTGACAGGGAGATCCTCCGATGTGCCTCCGTACACATCCACAGCTCCGTGCTAACTCGGTCTCCTTCCTCTCCATCTTCAGACTCGACTTCGACCTCTTAGTAGTCAGTACGGAGTATCAACCCACCATGCCAACCCCGGCCCTAGACGACGCAACAGCTGCAGCCGGAGCTTGATATGCCAATATGAAAGTTGATCTGGAACTCGAGTCTGGACGCTGGGCGCTGGAGCTACCGTCGAATCAGACTGGCTGACTGGATCCCAACTACTCGCTTTGTTCCATTCTTTCTTTCTGCCAGATCCCACATCCCTCAAAGTCCACCCTCTTCAAAGTTCAGCAACTTCTCTCTTCTGACGGATCCTTTCAACTACCCACGCGGGCACTTCTCCGCCCTCTCCAATCCTATCAACCGTCCCTGACTCCCTATTGTTCGGATACTTGCGAGTACTCTGTACTCCGTACATACGGCCACATTTCCGCATGTCCCACATGGTGTACGAACCAGACACGGCAAACCTATCCGTGGCAACTTACATTCAAATCGACATCAAGCCATGGTTCGTCGTCGGCTACAGGTATTTGCTCCAACTCAAGAATCAGGGAGAAGCCACGAATGAAGATGCTCCAGAGCAACATAAGTGCTGCGCATATGCCGGAAGCTCAGCCGAACCCTGAGTTTCAACGCGTTGAGTTGTTGGGCGTCGATCTGCCACCAACTTACAACGTACGAGTACCACTTGCTGCTTCCGAGTCCAATTCAAGGAGTCTCGAACCCGCACCGTGCCGGACGACATGGTCATGGCTTGATGTTGCGCCTCTGCCATTCTCTCTATCTGTCCCTCACCACTGACGCCTCTTCACTGTCTGCCCGCCCTAAATTGCTCAACACGATGCGTATGTCTGTCGTCCTTTCTTTCTAGGACCTGGCAGGCTCTCAACCTGCGGCTTGGGATCTGCGTCGGCGATTCAGAGACGTGCATCAGTTCCTTGACCACGGCTGGCAGCCATCTATCTTTTTCCCAGGTCTACACGAAGTATCTGGCACAGCCGGCAGATCCTATAGGTCGCAAATCACAAGAGACCACGGTAGCAAGCTCATGGATCATGCCTGGCCCCATGGCCCCCTCTCCGTCGCGCGCCCACGTTCGCATACCTTACGCAGTATGTACGAAGCAATACAGTACCGATACACCACACCCCAATACTTCGTACGCAAGCCGATGTGCGAGCGAGCCACCCGACTATTTCAACGGCCTCAACCGAACACAATTAGACTTTTCCCAATCGCCTGGCCTGCCGAAGCAACCAGCCCGCACGCCCGCTCTTAGCTCTTGGGATTCGAAGTGCCGGCTGCACATCAGCAGTCTTGCACGGCACGCCGGACTGCCATGGCTGGAAAGCCACCACTGCAACCCACACATCTGTCTCCAGATCGTCAGCGGACAGCTCTAGCATCGAACGCCGCTTTAAGTCCGACAAAAACTACAAAGCACATCACCCAACTACCTTCAAAGACGCTCACACAACGCAGTGAAGGTATCCGCACACCCACAGTTTCCACGCTACGGCAACTTGCTTCTGCACTCTCGCCCTGCTTCTGCCGATCCAGGATCCGTCGGCCCCACGCCGCCAACCATTACTTGGTTCCGGTATCCGTCTTCTCGGGGTCTTTAAGAACATAGGTATCAGTACGGATACTTACAAGTGCAATGACTAGGTAGACTGCCTCATCATGTAGGTTTCGCTGGCACGTCCTACCAAACAGTTGAGCAATACGTGTATCATTCCTTCCCGTTCGCCACGTTCGTCTGGTTTTGGCAACCAGAAGCCATGATCTCTTGAAAACTGGGCAAGCCAGGCAAGATTCAGCGAAGGGGGTTCCGCCAGCCGGGGATTTTGATGACGACCGCCTCCTGGGCTAGTGGCAGTGCTACCGAGCCCGCAGATTGACAAGCTCATGTCCACAGTCCACTCGACTCGAGGGATTCCGTCCCCGTAACTCCTGATCAGTCGGCAACATCCGGATGTTCCCAAGAGCCCTTAAAGTGGCTCCATCGAGAATCATATCCTCGCCCTGTCACGACCATCCAATTTCCCCGAATCATGTCCCACAAGCTCCGTTCCTGACGGAGAACACGCACGGATGTCGCTCGCCAGGGGAAACATCGCCGGGGGGGTCGTCAACGCTAGTGCCCTGGGTGACAGGGCCACAGGATGGCCAGGCCTGGCCTCGAACCGTTGACAGCGAACCCACGAACCGGCAGCGTCCCAATGTCATCTTGCGGCTTGCCTTGGCCCGCGGGTCTTGAAAAGATTCGCTGCTCACTGCTCCAATGCGAAGCCCTTCGACTTCGGTCAGTTGCCCGGGGGTATATCTGCAACGGCCAAGTTCCCGCTTGGATACCGTGGATACTGGGAAACTAGCTAGGCAGGTTCGGCTTCTCCAACATGCCATTGTCAAATTAAGCTGGCACTACGGACACCTACTACGTAGGTGCTAAGGTTACGGCCCAGTGTCCACCGTTGGAAGAGCATTTCAGCGAGTGGCCTGCCCAACAGCATCCTTTCGGCTTGAGCCCCGAGAGCGGCTGGTCTTTGCATGGCTCTAGCAGGCCGCCCCAGCAGAAAACATCGAAATCGCTGCCGATGGCCCGAAATTTCCTCCGACATGCTCGCCAGGACTCCCACGTCCCTCGTTTCTTTTCCGACTTTCTGCCAGACTGCCACGCCTCTGGCGTAGCACTGGGCCCCGTCACGGCAGAGTAGCCTCGCAACCATCATGCCACGGGTGACAGACTCCATATGGGTAGTGTACGGAGTACGGACACAGATACCTACACGGCACACTACCGGTACGGATAGACTTCGGCTGGGCTAGGAGCCCTCAGTTCCTGTCTGCTTTATGAACCCCCATCAACTATAAGTAGGTATACCTATACCAACGGTACATGTCTCAATGCATCGTGACACATGCATGGGCTCTTGCTCGGTCAGTCAGCCGAGGGCGAGCAAGCCGACAAGGCCAATAGCAAGACTTCAAGTCCCCCGGCGGTGGTCGATATCATCGTGGTTGCGCAAGATTTGATCTCGCCAACCGCGTCTTCCCGCCCTGGAACGCTCCGCATCCGCCATCATGTGTCGAGAACTGGTTAATTGCCCCGGGCCCAGTGAGGCCCTGTCCTTGTCAAAATATGCTCCTGCAGCACGCAGTGCGCTATTGCACAGGCTTATGAGCTAGATGAGCTAGGAGGGAGAGGAGACTAGCCCGCAGTGCGTGAGTGCGCCCCTAGCCTCTCCTGGGCAAAGTCGTGCCGCAAGAGACGATCCCTCCCCCTCCTGATGGCCTTCTTGAGAGGGCCACCACTCGCGTGGGCCGGGGATGCATCCATGAGCACGCCGCATCCCACTTCCCGAAGCCCATGCGCCCGGTCAGGTTGCGTGTACGTTTCCGCTATGTACCACGGCACACAACGGCCAACCACACGCTCATCACATCCACGACAAGCAAACACAAGACGCAAATGAGGTTTACGACCCCTTGGCTTGCTTGGCCCTCTACTGTGGCGCATTCGACATCACACAAGGACGACAGCACTCACAATGGCTTTCTGGTTCTATTGCGCCGCACGATGGCTAACGTCGGTCAATTATGATGGACAACCCAGGACAAGTGACTCCCATGTCAGGTAGAGCTGGCCATGTCGCCATTCTACCCCCGAAAGCTTCGACAGGGCTTGTTCGCCATGGGGTTGGGACGTCTTCCGCATGTTGCGGGTACTTTGTGCGAATGCCACATTGGCGTGGTCGGACCCGGTGACTACCCCACAGGTCCGCATCAACAATTGCATCTTGAAGGTTGTTCTCGCAAACATCGGTATCCCTTCTATTCATTTTGAACGAAGCTCTTCGACCATCCAACATGCCGACGCTAATATCTAGGTCGGAGTCGTCTTGGAGAAGGGGGAAAGAGTATGGATATCGCTCGACGGTTAAAGTCAATGTTTCGCTTCCTCCAGCTACGTAGAAGACGGGGCGTTCTAGTCATCCTTCTCAGCACCATCCACATCCTTCCTCCGCCGTAGGTCGGTCGCCGTACCACTGAATACTTACCAAGGGTCCCACGGGGGTGACTGACGATTGGTGCAAGTCGCGGAGAAGTCGCCGCTTCGTGGATTGGTGATTCGGTCAGTCACGGCCTCTACTTCGGAGGTTCGCAACTTGGCTAGCTTTCCCGAGCCACGGTAGAGGGCTGCGTGACGAAAGCGCAGATCAGTGGCAGATGGTAACACGGCAGGTGCTCGCGTACATGGTGCGGCTGTACTGTACAGAAGCAGATTGGATCCATTTCACGACTCGCTGCGTTCCGGCCGGGACGGTATGTTTGCAGCAATGTAACGCGATCCCCGAGTCGTACAGCGCCTCTTCAACAGATCGCCGCCATTGATTCCGTGTCAATCGCAGACAAGAGGATTTACCTGACCGGGGCCATGGGGACTGTGAGCACGCAGGGGGCCCATAGGACAAGCCCATGTCAGCAAGGTTACAGTATCATGGCAATCGCTTCAAGTTCAGAACAAGACCACGGGGCATCGGGACGACGATAGAGTTGCTGACGTTTGTCGTACGTCCGCGTTTGTGCATGCGACCGACACTTATCAATTTGACTTGGTCTGGTCACGATAGGACCCTCCTCGACTACGCTATCCCTTGTCCACCCCTTGATCGTCAATGGCTCTTGTTGCCGCGGATTAAGAGCATAAGCTATAGTCAGGACGTTTATCCTAAAGGAGCCGTGGAGCCGACGCATCTGATCACAACCGAATGCCGAATCTGCGGATAGGTGAGATCGGCTCCGCACTTTTTTGTCTGAATATTAATAGCCAAGCTTTGAGGTTTGGTATGTGACTGGTTTCCACCGTTGAGTCAAGCACCAGCAGCCGGTCATCACTCCGGTGTGGTGCTAAAACGATTTGCTAAATCAACTATTCTATCAGATTTCTAAACAAGCCCAGGAAAACCGTGTTTCCTCTCGGGAGAGTTGTCAAGAATTATCCACAACGGGCCGCAGACTGAATGTCGATGGCGCGATTGGCGTACCTGGCAAGCTGGCTCGAGCTTCCCAAGGCTTGTCGGCCCAGATGAAACATGACAGCCCGGAGTGGTAACTTGCCAGGTTCCATCCGCGAAGCGAATCTAGAGCGCAGTTTATCTGAATACCACTGGATGATAGCCGAGAAGCCTACGGATATACTAGCCCGCCAGCATGGCCTCGACGGAGTTCTGTCGAAAGTAGCACCTTCTCCGAGCTCTCCTCACCTCCATCTACACCCTCTTGAGAGGCATCGAAACGGACCATGTGCAGCGCAGGTTACACCACAAGCATCGTTGCAGCACCCCGAGTTGCAGACAAGCCCAGCCTCGGTCAATCACGGTGCTCAGGAGACGCCATCGACCGCCTTCTGGATTCGAGGTGCCATTCGGTATCTCCGCCGGGAGGGAACAGCTCCTGGGTAGCGTGATGGGCAGCAAGCAGAATGGTGTGCAACCCCGCAAAGAGCAAAGAGATTTGGTGGTTCCGGCTGGCAAGTACTCTGCCTGCCCACCTCAAGACCGTGAGACTTCTTGTCTTTTCAGCAAAGTTATCCACCCGTCCGGTCAGAATCACCTAGCCCTGGTTATTGTCCGAAGAGACTGTGTTATGGGCCATGGTTGAAGAGACCGGACGAGGACAAATTGGAAGTAGGCACGCCATGTGACACGAATGTAACCACCAATCCAAGGACGGGTGCTGGCAATATCGCATCGCATAGCTTAAAGTCAGGCAAGCTCAACGACAGAGGCTAGGAAGCAGTGTGACGATGGCGGCAACGACAGCAGACGCACCTTCTTACCCGTTTAATGTACCGTCAGCCGCGGCTTGCTACGGTATCAGTAATACTAGCTGTCAACGTCCGGGCCCAAGACACGCATGTATGTTACCATTTACCGATTAGCTTCCGCTGGCCAGGCAGATTGGCAGGCTATCCGTACCTCGCACTCTT
Organism: Colletotrichum godetiae; assembly: GCF_030913485.1. Lineage (NCBI taxonomy): Eukaryota > Fungi > Ascomycota > Sordariomycetes > Glomerellales > Glomerellaceae > Colletotrichum > Colletotrichum godetiae. The sequence continues at coordinate 125,084 of NW_026851292.1, read as the reverse complement.
TTCCCGAAGTACTACGTAATACAACGTTTGGAAACGGTGGACAGCCACTCGTGTGTTTATCTTGAATCTGTATTCGTACCCACTACACTTTTCAAGCAGCGGTGCCTCCAAACAACTGGGTCCGGCAAAGGATGCGGAGAGGATTGGGTCTGCGGCGGCAGTCATTGGCAATAGGCGGTCAACAAGCCGAATGAAACAGCACTGTCAAAGAAGCCCTTGCCAGCTTGCATGAAATTGGGTCTGGCTGGTTGGGCGGATCCCACATTCCTGCCGGCGGGGAGGGGGTAGGAACACCTACGGGTACATGGGTAGCAAGCAGCTCGACAAACCGGAGCATCATCTTCACCCGCAGGTTTGATACATCATCCAGGCACGGCGAGCATAGAGTATAACGGGATTGCTTCTCGCACGCTCGGGCGCGTCAACAGGAAGCTTGTGTCCCTCGTGGCCCAAGGTTGTCGATCTCGGAATAAAAGCGTTCACGGGCGCATCCCAAGTCTTTGGATAAGGTAGGAAGATGGAAAGTCTGACAGGAAAGGTGGTTGCCGTCTTCAAACGGACAGAATTAGAACAGAGAGGGCGGGCAGCGGGCATCCAAGAGCGCAACGGGACGACTGGTGACTGGTCGCGCGCAAAAGCATCGGGCGCGGGCGCGCGGAAACGGCCATGACAAGCTTAAAAAGACACAACGGATGAAGGGACGAAGGTCAACGGGACCCCATTCCAATCGCTATTCCATCATCTCACATGGACGTTGGAGCTATTCCTGTCGATAAGCTTTTGAGCACGACTGGCGGAGGCTTCCCTTCTCGCTTGGAGATCGGTGGCTGCGACGACTCACGTCACAGATGCCATGGGACATCCCGTGTCAGCATGGATGGGGCTGATAATCAAGCATATCGAGGGCCAAGAGACCCTTTTGGGAGGGAGGGGCCTCACGGGCTCAGACCAGGAACATTCCTTGGCTTGACAGTTCGGAGCAACAGCCTGAGGGGGCGTGTTCGGTCGTCATCCAACATCTCAGCTCCTGGACGGATATCCGTACGTGTACTGTGGCGACGTACGGATAGCCCTGGGAACTCTGAGAATGGTATCATTCAACTCTCTCGGGTCCCAGTGATGCGAAGCAACACTAATGTCCACCTAGTACGGATATCCCTTCGTAGTCAGCCATCCCGTCGGCTGCTTCCTCGCCCGGTCCATTGGCGGCCACAAGACGGATCTGACCACCGAATCCCGGTCGTTTCTGCGGGGGTTTTTTTTCTCTGTTCTTTCGTCCCTGGGCGCACCGCCCGCCGCCCCCGCAGTCAAACACTGGGATCTCTCTTCTGATCGGCCGTCGAAATATGTCCAGTTGACGTTGAACTTTCAGCTCTGGGATGATCCCTACCCAGAAATCCTGGGAGCGGCGTGCGGCGCCACCACTTGCCAGCCCTTCAGCCCCCCAAAGTGGGAAATAATCGGGGAATCGGCAGGTTTCTGGATGTCTCTGCGCTCTGCGACAAGAAAAAGCAATGGCAGAGGTCTAGACTTTGGATTGCGGTCAGCGGCCGGCGGCAGGCCCTTTCCGTCACAACGGGGGGGAGGGAGAGCATCCTTCAGAGATCGGACAGACAGTGAGGGGTCTTGCTGGAACCAATGAAGGTTGGCGAGTGCAACACAGATTGGGTTTCGAGACCATCTAGACGAGTTCGAGGGGCGCGCCAGCCCGCACACTGCTGGCCGTTGGCGGACCGCTGAAGAAGAACAGCCAAACCAGAAGATGATACGGTACGCAATCGAGCAGTGTCGTATGTGGCGGCCGCCTGGACCTGTCAGTCTCTTGAAAGTCTGTGAGGCTGCCGTTGGTGAGGTCTGAACGTACACATGGCATGGTGACTGGACCTTGGGTGACTGGTAAGCTGGCGATCACCTCGCGTACCCAACCATCCAGACTATTCAAACGGAAATGATTCCATTCGCGGACATTTTGCTCATGTCAGTCAGTCGAGGATGCACGTCTCATTGCCACTGCAACTGCGACTGCGAATACGACTGCGACCGCACCCTCCAGCTTCAATCCTGCTTTCTTGCGACAGTGAGGTGCGCCGGGTCGCGTCTTTCCGACGTCAAAGCTGGAGAAAAGAAGGGTAGGATTTGTGATTGTGCCTGTCACCAACAAAAGTGTTGCTAGCCCAATTCCCGATTCACTGCGACATCATCGTCGTGACACGCAGAACGGGAGAGGAGCTGGAATCTCTCTTTGCGGAGCTTGTTTCGTCAATGGTCATATTTCGTCCAATGTCTTCCTCCCCATGTCCCCGATGTTACTACTCTTAGCCCGCTTCAAACATGGATATTTCAAACCATCTTGTCGTTCGACGGCTTCGCTGGTCGTGCGTTTAATGCCGCAGGGTGCGTCGCGGGCCCGGAAAATTGGGCCACTGACGACAGAGGAGGGCCTGGGAGGAGAGCGGTTAAGCTGCTGGAGACTTTCTTGACTGGCATGTTGGACAAGGAAGAGTGTGGGAGAGGGAGAGAAAGATTCTGGCGAAGGCTCGCCTCCGAATCCGTGGCACGGGAAGTTTCTTGATCAGGGGACACCCTTTCCATAGGGCCTCGTTCTCGCGATCTCTTGTCTTGTGGTCAATGCTGGCCGTTTTGGAATCTTTGTTTCTCCGAAAGCCGTGGGAGGCTCCTGGCTGCTCTCTTTTAGTCTCTTCAGTACGGAGGACTATCAGTGATTGTTCATTTGTGTCTCAAATCCCTTTGTCATCTTGATGGATATCCCGAGGCTAGCAGCGTTAGCCAGAACCACTTATACTCGGTCGGAAGCCGGACACAGGCAAGCGGCGAACCAAGACTGAGCCGAACCTTCGCCGTCTTCCGCTGCAGAGGGAAACACGGCGCTCGCCGACAACGAGGGGAAACTGATAACGTAAACCGCGAATATGGAGACAAAGTCGGGTCGTTGTGACCAGAACGAGAGGCAAAACCGTAAAAAATCGGACACAGAGAAATTCAATAGAATGACACAGCACGGATAAGAAGGCAAACTCTCGGTGGCAGATACCAAGCCGTGCGTTCGTCTACAAGAACTTCTAGAAATTCTCCAACAAAATCTATTTTTGTCGTGAACGACAAAAGGGCAACGCAGAAACCGTCGAGGAAGACTTTTTCTTGGGCAAACTTTTTCAGGTGAAACATCCCTTTTTAAAATACACCTCCCATCTTTTGCAAGCCTTTGACTGGCGCATCGCATCGCCTCCAAACTTCATCCCATTGTTCGTCGTCCTGCAACTCTCCCAAAGCCGACAACGACCTCTCTGCGTCTGAAGCATCGCCAACCATACATACACACAGACTCTGCGACTTCAGACATCTGCCTCCCTCTCTTCACACACCCCACACACACTCTCTCTCACGACACAAACACATCCGCCCACAATGTGCAAGGACGGCCTCCACGACTTCCTAGTCGATCTCCCCAAGTGCGAGCACCACATCCACATCGAAGGCTCCCTGGGGCCCGAGCTGCTGTTCCACCTCGCCGCACAGAACAACATCACCCTGCCTGTCGACAAGGATCCGGCCTTCTCCAGCGTCGAGGCCCTGTACGAGCGGTACCGCAACTTCTCCTCGCTCGACGACTTTTTGCACTACTACTTCATCGGATTCTCCGTGCTCCTGACCGTCACCGACTTCGAGGAGCTGGGCTATGCCTATCTCAAAAAGGCGCACGCCCAAAATGTGCGGCACGCAGAGGTCTTCTTTGATCCGCAGGCGCACACGTGCCGCGGCGTCGCGTACGAGACTGTCGTCGAGGGTCTGCGGCGCGCAAAGGAGCGTGCGCAGCGGGATTTCGAGGGTATGACGGTAGAGTACATTGTCTGTTTTTTGCGGCATTGTACCGTCGAGGACGGGCTTCGCATGTTTGTGGAGGCCAGGGACGCGGGGCACTTTGCCGATGGGACGATTGCGGGCGTGGGCATGTCGAGCAGCGAGGCGCCGTACCCGCCCAAGATGTGGACTTCTATCTATGACGCCGTGAGGGAGGCTGGTGTTCGGGCTACGGCGCACGCGGGCGAGGAGGCGCCTGCTGAGTGTGTTGTGCAGGCGCTGGACGATTGCGGCGTCACGCGGATTGATCACGGACGGCGGTCGGCGGAGAGCCCGGAGTTGTTGGCGAGGCTGGCGAGGGAGAAGACGCTGTTGAGTCTGTGTCCGATTTCGAATGTGGTGTTGCGGGGTGTTAAAGAGATGAAGGAGATGCCGATTCGGGAGTTTTTGGATAAGGGGGTGCGGTTCAGCATCAACAGCGACGATCCTGCGTACTTTGGGGGGTATATCCTCGAGAACTACTGTGCTGTGCAGGAGGCGTTTGGGTTGAGTATCGAGGAGTGGAAGGGGATTGCGGTTGGGAGTGTCGAAGGGAGCTGGTGTTCTGAGGAGAGGAAGGAGGTTTTGAAGGGGGAGATTGAGGTTGTTATGAAGAAGTATGCTGGCAAGGCTTGAGATGTTGGCGTGTTGCTGAGCATACGGAGAGGGCCTTGAGTGGTTGGCGTTTGGGCGGATATCTGATTTTGGGATGGACGGATAAGGGTTTGAGGCAAGATGTGATGTTGCCCTCTGCCTCGGGAGGATTTCAACGAGTGTTGTTGCATTGGTCCCCCTTCAACTGGGACTATCGGTTGAGAAGAATGAAAAAGGGGTTCGAGACGGAGATACCAGAATGACATGGGATTAGACAGTAATTCGCGGTTAGGGGCCCGTAGCAAGATAATAGGTACAGAATTGCACCTTTCAAGTTTCAGGTGTGTGCATTGTTATTTCCATTGAGATTTCGTTGACGGTGTGGTTATAAGCTGAACTTGAACGTCGCGAAGTGCCGGAAAAGGGGCAAATCGCCATTGTGGCCCGGACGCTCTCAACGTCGATGAGGCGCCCGGATGCGAGGCAGCAGCCAACCATCAATAACATCAATATGTTTCCCGCCTTTGCAGTTGCTTGATAAGTTTCTGATTCCCCAATACCGGATATATTGATATCGATTCGATACGTTTCAGAAGTAAAAGGCATGCTGATGGAAGGCTGGGCTTATGATGCTTGGAATGGAAACTGTTGTGCACTCGATGAATAACCTGGCGTCAGGAAGGCTGGTCTCACGCCGTCGGTGTAACATATTTGGCTGAACTGTAAGACTATGATAGAGAGACGAGCCTTGATACAACTAGGTTCGGGTACCATCCATCTAGTCTCCCCCACGTCCCCATTCTCACGTCTTCGAAGGCCGTGATAGGAACCTTGGGAATGTTCAAGCAAGGGCGCTCTGCTACGTTCTGCGCACGAGTCAAAGGTATAGCCTCCCTTCAACCTGCTAGAAAAAGGCCTGAGATTAACACGCCCAGTTACTGAGCAGCTATGTCATTGACGATGGAGTGCCTACTTCGAACTCTGGTCATGGCTCGAAATGCCATGTATCCCCTCCATGGCGAAACCAACACATAACTAAGCCTCCGCGAGACAAAGGGGAGAGGCTGGTCTTTTCAGCTGTGATGCGAACGATACAACATTCTCACCGTCTTGTTCCCACATGCCAGGTCTCGAGAGGTAGATAGATGCCTTTACTCTTTGGCTCGGCCGTGTTCATCAACTTGGAGGCCAAACAAATCAATCCTCTGCGCCGTGCTCCGTCTCCAGCATCATATAACAACTGCCTGTAGAATATCAGCTTCCTCAATATTTCCACACTCAATGAGCTTCGCCTACAGCCGTGTACCAAGCACATATCCATCGTCTATTCGGGGACACACCAGCAAGACCCCCATTCCCAACTCTACATTAGTGAAAAGCAGACCTACATAGCCTCAAGGCTCCCCAATCCGCCCTATTCAAGGACTCGGCTGCATCTCGAACTGTCATCCTTGGAACCGTATCGTAAAGACGGGGATGCTCATCTCGAACATCCTCAACGCCGTCGATCTTCCCCGCCCAGCTCAAGCTCGAGTTAAAACAGCTGCTCTTTCTTACAAGGAAGGCAGACGATTGATTGAGCATCTTAATTAGTGCCCCCCAAAAATGACCGAAATTGCAAAAGAGTTCACCCCCACCGGTACCCGGTGGCGAGAGGGGGCTACATCTCTGGGTGCACTTGCCGGGACTCGAACACGGGACCTCGAGCCTTCACCGATTAGGCTTGTGGACTCGAACCACTCCACCGCCCAGCCAGTTTTGACCTGACCCCCGGGGGACGCCTGCTGGCTGGTGACGGGAATAGGATTGGAGGGGTATATGAGGGCTTTGGTTGTGGTGTGTTCTGTTTGTATTCAGATGGAAGGTGGAAGGTGGAAGGTACGAAATAAGGGGGTCCGGTCGTGCCTGCCTGCCTGCCTGCCTGCCTGCCTGCCTGCCTGCCTGCCTGCCTGCCTCGAGTTGTACCCTCACATGGGGCCTGGGATAGAATGATGTGTCTTGAGGCCATGAATCACACCTTACCTTAGGTTTTCTGGTAGATAGGCTAGTAGCTGATTCATATGAGGCGAGCTCGACGTCTTACTCCCACGACAGCGGCTCTGCCACGGCAGTTTCTTGTGGGTAGTATCCTGGGCCCAAGGTTGACAGACACCCTTCAAGCATTGAGTCGACGATATGAACATCAAGGAAGGTGAGCTGTCAACTAGATACCCGCTCTCCTTGTAAACCCCTAAGATGATGACCACTGGTTGAGGGATGGTGCTCACAGTGGCAGTCGACCCCAGGAACCACCAACGACCATCTTCACCCTTGAGACGAAGATGGGACTGCATTTCAACATAACAGGCACATCGCCGGATTGATTATAAGCGAGTAAGACTCGTTTCCAGACTGTAAATCATCAAGAACCAGGTTTGCCACGACCTCAGGACTCCCCAATCTACCTTGGGTTGTCCAAGGAGTCTCAGAATGCCATCTCGGAGCTCCATGGTACTGTAGCATAAAGGCGGGAAGATAAGAGCCTCGAATTCGCCAACAAAGAGCGAGAGTAGAAGACGAGCCAGATATACTATTCCAAAGCATGGAAAGGGACTAAGCAAAAAGCAGAACACATCACCATTAATCAAAATTGACCAAAAAGGCAAAAGAGTTCACCCCCCCGGTGCTGAACTGGGGGCTACATCTCTGGCGCACATGCTGGGAATCGAACTTGAGCCTGTCGTCTAGTAGGCTGGTTGGCGAAAGTTGTTGACCATTAACCAGTTCCACCACCCGCGCCACAGTTTTGACCTGACCCCCGACCTAGGGGGCGCCTGCTGTGCTGGTGACGAAATTGAGATTGAGGGAGGGTATGAAGGCTTCTTACTGTGTGTGTTCTGTGTATTCAGGTGCAGGTGGTCGAAAGGGTGATCAGATGAGGATGTGGAAGATACGGCCGGGACGCTCCTGCCTGCCCTCCGGGTATGCGGGCTGGTGATGCGGTGAGCAGTCATTTTGAGGCTGATGATGAATCACAGAGTTTCCTGAGCAGAGAGGCAAGCGGCTGCTTTATTGTGCTTTACCTTGCCTTGTGCGGACTCGACAGTTCTGTCACTTGTTTGACTGCGATTCGGCCGTGATCATTCGACGTAGATCATGTTTGAAGCCTAGGCTAACGACCTTCACCCCTCGAATGAACATGTGACTACATGATGTGCACGCACTGGGACACGATCATGATCAACTGGTGTCTATAAAACTTGGTGCTACCCGACGCATGTGTACATCTTCGTTGGCAAATCCAATCTACAAAACATCTATAGCCACCTAGCGAAAACCTCATTCAAGAGGCTACATTCGTGACTCGAAATCGTGATAGGTACTGTGCGCCTCCATCTTACAACAACACTTTCAAGTTTCAGGTCATCATCCACTATCATTCCTGTCCTCTCCCAACACCCGTCAACCCGCCAGCAAGACCCTGCATTCTCCTCCCCAACAAGTCATCCGTACTCTTCAACTTGACAAGGCTTGCGCCCGCACTCTTGCTCGCGCCCCTCGCGCGGCCGTTCTTCTTCTTGCCACTCGCATCGGCTACAATGGACTCGCTTTCGTCCATGGCCTGCGGCTCCTTGGTCAGGGTATTCTTGCGGTTCGCCCTCGTCATGCTAATCTCCAGCGGCCTGTCCTCGTCCCCGCTCGATTCGACGCGGTTGTGATGCCGGCCCTCGCTGTTGCCGTTCGTGATGGGTCCGCCGCCGACGCGTCTGCGACCTCGGCTCTCGCGCTCCCGTACAGCGTCAGCTGAGGCAAAGATCTCTGTGATCCATTCTGCTGACCGCTCAAAGTGCTTCCATGCCGGTGGGTATACGGTAGGGAACTGCAGGAAGCCGTGGGAAATGCCGGGAATCAGCATCACCTCGGCGACGTCCTTGGGGTTGAAGACGGGCTCGAGGCCGTCGCCAAAGTCGGAGCGCTCGGATTGGGCTTGGTCGAACATGGATTCCTTCACCTTGCGCAGGCGAGCTGAGAAGATGACGGTGTCGTCCACCAAGGGGTCTCGCTCGCCGGTCAGGAAGTAGACCTTGGGGAAGCGCGCGAGAAGGGAGTCGGGGGTAAGGACGGGAGAAAGGAGGTAGTCTTTGCTGAAGTCGGGTCGGTTGTGAGGACCTATGTAGAGAATGATCATGGCGCGCATCATTTCAGGGGTGAGCACGCGATCGTTGAAGTAGGAGATCATGGAAGACATGGCGAGGCGGGTCCGAAGTGGTTCCGAGTGGTGGGACGCGCTCTGCTGGCGCTTGATATCCGGAGCTGAGGATTCTGCGTTGGACATACTCTGCGGACCGCCATGCGAAAATTCTGGATGGGGGCTGGCGAGCGCTTGGTGTGAGGCGATCTGGACCTCCTTGGCTGTCAGCTCGGTTGATTGTTTGTTGGAGTCCTCCTCGTCATCAGTATGATGGGGGGTGCCGACGAGGTCGTTGTATTGCATGCTCTTTCTCCTGATGATCGATTGGTTCGTGCTCCTCATCCTTCTGTCTTTCATCAGTGACATCTGCTCGTCTGACATCCAGTTGCCAATGTTCATATCGAGTGCTGGGTAGAACAAAACCAATCCGTCTGGCAATGGAAGATCTCCCGTACTTGAGTAGCGGCGCATCGGTACTGACGTCCGCTCTACGATCATGAGGGTTGTTGCAGTGGCCAAGTTGCCGCCAGCGCTGTCGCCAGTAAGCACGATTCGGGGTGTCTCTCTTCCAGACATGCCGATACACCTTCCCTTGCTGCGAATGAGCGAAGTGTACACGTCAAAACACTCGTTCAAGGCAAAGGGGTATGGGAACTCGGGTGCCTTCTTGTAATCCAGGCTGAGAACCGGCATACCAGTCTTGGACGCCCACGCGAATAGCTTGTCGTCGTTGCAACGAGGATCCATGGCGACAAATCCACCTCCGGGGATATCCAAAATGATTCTGCTGTGTTGCACAAGATCCGTCAATGGGCCATCAAAGTAGAGCCAAGCCGATACCGGCTCTTTGTAGTCGCTACCAGTAGGCCGGGGAATGCGGATTGCGCGCGGCGGCCAGCGGGAGAAGCGAGGCCGCATCAGACCTTGGAAGAACTTCAGGTACGGTGTCGTTCCTTTGTCCCACGATACGCGCAGATGCTCTACCGTCAACATGCCGCGCACCTTGCGAACCTTTTCGTCGGCTTTTTCAGCGGCAAACATGTAGAATACGGAGAAGACGAGGCTGGCCAGGTCGCGAAGCCACTTTGCGCGGATCTTCATGGCGGTCCAAAAGCCGGCATCCAGAGCGGTCAATATCCAGGTTGCGCGGAAGTAGGTGGCGTCGTACATATTGGACATGGGTTCGGGACTCGCGAGGCCGACAAGAGTGCTAAAGTGTCGGGCTGCGTACAGGTAGATCATGGTTACAACTACAGTCTGCCATGTCGTGAGGCGCTTCGTCGTGAGCTTGGAGAAGAAGCGGATGACGGGAGGGCCGTGGGGGTGTCCTCTGCGAAAGATCAAATCAGCTCCTATCGCGACAACACTGCACAGGATTCAAGACGTCGTGTGTTACCTAAAGATGTATGCCGACCAGAAAGCCAGCACCGCCAGGACCTGGAGGCGACGCGACTTGACCGACGGCCGTCCCAGAACGTGGTCTATCATGGCGACTGGTGTATGCTACGATGGACACCAGAGTAGTGAGCAGTGTGTGAAGGAAGGGGTTTGCAGATTCCGCCGCAGGGTCATGAGAATCTAGGCACCGAGGACAGCCGGAGGCGCGGCTGACCAAGCGAACAGCGCAATACCACGAGGTTGTGGCTGGGGGGACAATGGATGGCGTTGAAGTCGTCGACGGGACGGCGCAGCGCGAGTAATGCGATGGCTCCAGGGCTAAAAGGCCATGGCAATGCGTCGAGGCAGCTCGGGGAAGCGCTTGGCGAGCACGGCGAGCAAAAAGGTGCAGCGACAGACGGCTTGACACCACGGACCGCCACCCGATGATGGACTTGGTTCGAAATAGAAGGCCGGAGAGGTTCCGGTTGTTTTGGATCGTACACGTTTGGGGAATGGTTGTACACGAGACGGTAGGAGGAGCTAGAAGCCGAAGATGATGGGAAGTCGACGACTGCTTGGAATGAATGACGGTATGTATCGTAACGGATCTGACGGAGAAGAATGGTCGAGAGTCGAGAGTCGAGAGCTGTCAAAGAAGACTGCGATGGGAAGAGGAGCAGCGGCAGCAACGACAACGGCCGACGTTGCTCGTGAAAGAGGGTCCTTGACCAGGGTACCGGCGGCACATGTTTCAATGTGAAAGCGGTCGAGTGAGTGTACTGTGTGCCTCTCTGCGTGGGCTCGGTTCAATTGCTGGCTTCTGAGGTGAGATGGTGACGTTTGTTTGGGTTTGGGGGGGGAAGGGCAGCTGACATGTGAAGAGGCCTAAACCCACCTTTTGCGTGGGTGCTCGAGTCAACCCGCACGGGGTAGAACTGTTAAGGTGGAGGGTACGGAGTAACCTTGGAGGGGCACGCGGGCAACTGCGGCCTCCGCCGCTAGGCTATGTTGGGACCCACCCCGGATCCGACACCGAGGATGTCCAATCACGCAACGCCGGTTGGCTCTTCTAGCGTTGTTCCCTTGCCGGTTTCACTGCTGGCAGCCTGCTGAACCGCTGTCCAACTCCACTGAAGATTGCTGTCCTGCAGGGCTCTCTTCACCTTGGCCACCTGCAAGGTTACCTAAGCAAAAAGGTAGACCCGCCTGTCCCCGGATTTGGTAGAGTTTCTTCAGGAATGCATTCGACGTCCACATGTCGAGTCACGAGCTCACGGATTCCCGACGTAGTCCGGCATCGTGGAAAACGCCGGCACCCGATATGTCGAACTTCATCACCACCATTCCGCAGGTTCAGTACACGACACTCCGACCTGGAAGAATGGTTGACAACAAAGCCCCTAGGTAGCCTATGCAAATATGCGCTGCCTTGCGGTAGCACTGGTGGCCAGGACGCCATCTCAGTGCTTTCATGCTACGAGAAGAAACATCATTCGAGTAAGCTATACTAAAGTCTTTTTGAGGCATCAGCCTTATTGCCAGTCTTCAATTGCAATGTACTGTACATCGCCAGGTCACCCGCGATCACACCATCGTGTAATTGGTCAAGATTTCATGCATGAGATACTTACATCAGCAGGCACGCAGGTCACTAAAGTCGGCCCAGCTAAGGTACCCGACGTATCAGGCAACAGCACTAGAGGTACCCCTCACTCAGGCTGGTTGCTCTGAGAAAGTTGACAGAGACCTTCAAGCCCACCAACCATATCATTTTGACATGTTGTCAAGTCAATTGGACGCTGAACAATCAGATCGAGTTCCCTAGCAAAGGCATAGGAACTCGCGGGAAGGCGTATGCAACTATCATTCGCTATGCCATGGACCTATTCCAGTACGAACCCCTGAACCTCACGGGAAATTCCTTCAGGCTTCTCATGCTTCATCCTGGATCAACCGGCGAAATATCATGTGACATTTTCGAAGCAAGTCTAGATCCCGACGGTATTATACCCTACGAAGCCTTGTCATATGCCTGGGGCAACATTGAGCTATCGGCCTCCATCACCGCCAACGGCAAGACCCTCCGGATCACGAATAATTTGTTCACTGCTTTGAGTTATCTCCGAGATGACTCTATCGGGAGGGTCATGTGGATTGATGCTATCTGTATCGATCAGAACGATGTAGCCGAGCGAGGCCATCAGGTCGGACAGATGGCTGGTATCTATAAGGGCGCAGAACAGGTCCTTATATGGCTCGGCCCTTCTACGTCTGAGACGAAGCTTTTGCTGGAATATCTGAGAAAGCTTCAACAGGGACTGATTCGCCAGAAAAGTCATCATGACCTTACCTGGGCGGAAGAAAGGTGGTCGAAATTGCGACAAAGCTCAGACCTCGACCAGGTCGCCCTCGCCAGTCTGCAACGTAAAGGGCTCATTTCTCTTTTGAGTGAGACTTGGTTCACAAGAATATGGGTCTTACAGGAAGTGTCCAATGCACGTGCAGCTTCAGTCTGCTGCGGAAGATGGTCCATTCAGGCATATATGCTGGACATCGCTGCGAAGCTCATCGGCATCGTTCCGGACGATGGGTGCCAGGCTGTTATGGATCTGTTCCCAGGACCAATGACTCGGAGATCTCCGAGGAAGAACATCCTTCAGGATTTATTGGAAAAGTTCCGGAAAAGCGAAGCCAGTGACCCAAGGGACATGGTGTACGCCCTCCTTGGCATTGCTTCCGACGTCTCGGAAAGCGACCTAGGATCGTTGCTGTTACCCGACTACTCCAAGACAGAGCAACAGCTCATCCGAGACCTCAATTGGTATCTTTTCTTCGATTCTCCAGGCCAGGAGGTCGGGCATGATACAATGGCATCGTTTCTTGAGATGTTACCCCGGAAAACGGGGGCAATATTAAGAAACTTCGTACTTCATGGGCATACGGATCATGCCCATGCACTCCTTGAAAGAGGTCATCAATTCACTGTCAATGAGACCATTATCAACGAAATATTAGGTAGAGGCATATCAAGTGGTGTAAGTATTCTTCTCGATCTGGGATGCATTGAACACCCAAACCTGAAGTTTGTACCAGAGTCTGTACTAGAAAGCTCCTTGAGGTTCTGTGACTTGGCAACAGCGAAAAGGCTTCTGAGCAATCAAGAAGAAAACATACAGATCAACCGGGGGTTTGTTGATGGCTTGATCAACTGGAATGACCGCGAACTTTACGTGCTCCGGATTCTGAGCGACCGAGGACGTCACTCTCTGGAAGTCACGCAAGATGGGCTCGTATCGTTGTTGCCGTACTGCGACCCGATCCTTCTCAAAACGCTTCTTGAACAGCAGACAAAGGTTTATCGTCTAACACGCGGAGTTCTCAACTCAGCCTGTCAAAACCAGCAACTGGAGAGGATCATCGATTTGCTTCTACAGTGTATAGGTGGCAGAACGGAACTTGAGATGAGTGGGCTCTTATGGTTCATGGAGGATTACAGCTATGATGAGCAGAAAGTGGCGGTGCTGCTGAAGCACCATTTCAAGATTATCCACATCTTTGCTATTGGAGGAAGCCCCGACGAGAGTGTCATCTGGTCTTCGACCGTCACGTCTGATTCGGACTTGCAAGAAATCGAGATGGAAGTAGAAGATACCAGAGGGGATATGGAGTGCAGTGAGGCATTGGGAGTTCGGAAGTTTTCAATAAAGGCGCTTTTCGGCAGCGGAAGGCGGGCAGGAGCGATCTTGGATTGGTACAACTACGACTATTCCATAGAATAGGTAGCCATGATCGCCACTTTTCTTCGGACTACATATTTAATGGATTAAATTCCAGGAGGGCACACAGGCAAGCAACACAACAAAGAAGTCAAGTCGAGGTAGAGGCTGTTTAGGAGATAAAAGTCACCATCCGAAACGAGTGTATGATGGGGCAAAGTCATTCCAAGACACTGGCATCTCTCAAATCACAGAGGTCGAAGTAAATTGAGATCATAGAAAAAAAAATACGTAAAGAGAGGCAGGAGTTATCGTGAGGGTTGAAAGCCGATGAACTCTTCGGATCGAGGCTGGTAATTATATCATTGTATTTCTCCTGACGAATCACAACGGCAGTCCAACGCAACATGATATTCTGTCACAACAGTCCTTCGTGGCAATTGGCTAGATGTACCTGCAGGAAGCATGGCCATAATGCGGTGAAGTCTGCTGGCGAACCATCTTGCAAGGCAACTGAACACGTAGGCGACAATCATTCATCAACCAAACCCCCTCTGCCACGAAGAGAGCCCCGTGGTGGTAACTTGGGAATAAGCCTTGAACAACCCCACACTCCAACGATTTGCCAGACCGGGCTATCATCGACGCAAGCAAGTCTTTCAGCAAAACCCAAGATACGCATTTCTCGACATGAAAGCGTTTCAGTACGAGCCTTTGGATCTTGGACTGAGGTCATTCCGACTCCTCATACTCTATCCAGGAGGCAGCGATATCAGATGTGACATATTCCAAGCAAGCCTTGAGCCTGACGAAAACATCCCTTACGAAGCCCTCTCATATGCATGGGGTTGTACCGACCTCATTGAACCCATATCCGCCAATGGAAAGAGGCTGTTCGTCACAAGAAATCTCTTTCTAGCATTGAACCATCTCCGCACCGAGGAAGCGAGAATACTCTGGGTGGACGCACTATGCATTGATCAGAGCAATCTCGCCGAGCGCGGTCATCAAGTCGGGCACATGGCTGGCATTTACAGACAAGCAGAGCAGGTCCTTGTCTGGTTGGGACACTCGACGCAAGATACGATATTTCTGATGGACGCCTTGAGTAAGACGCGGCGAGGATCAAAGAGTTTGGAAGGTAACGCCTCATGCCCAGTTTCGCTATTGGACCCAGGCTTCATTGCGGGTAATCTCGATGGGCTCCGAAAGGGTTTGGAGCATCTCTTTGAACAGCCGTGGTTTACGAGAGTCTGGGTGCTGCAGGAAGTCTCTTACGCTCGAGTGGCTTTGATTTGCTGTGGGCACCACTCCATTCCAGCTTACATCTTCGTCGAGGCCACACGACTCGCCGGTATCAAGCTCCACGACCGCCAACAAGCCTTGCTGGATCTCATGCCGAGTCCGTCCAACAAGAGATCGGCGAGGAAAAAGTCTCTCTATACCCTTCTTGTACAATTCTGCACGATGCAGGCAACAGACCCACGCGATATGGTTTACGCCCTGCTTGGCATAGCAGCTGATACACAACAAGGTACAGCGGCAACGCTAATTTCAGCGGATTACTTGAAGAGCGAGGAGCAACTCATACACGATTTGAGAACTTACATTCTTGTTGGCGAGACTCAAGGTCGGCTAGCGCACTGCCCTGACATGCTCATATTCCTCAATTCATTGTCAGCCTTGACCGCTGACAGATTGGTCTATCTCGTGGCTGCCGATCGCATCGAAAATGCTAAATTGCTCTGTGATAGGCATGCGCTATTGAAACCTGAGGTTTCTCCCAACGCTCTCTTGCGTCTGACGCACGGCCGGAAGACTTCGAAAGTGAACCTGATTTTTCGGAAACTTCTTGTCTCAGAGGCTCCAAAACTCAGCTTCAACATGGATTGTCTAATTGCTATTCTTGCTTCATGCGATCTTCCCACAGCTGTGTTTCTTATCAAAATGCCTGGAAACGGCTTGTTGATAACCAAAAAGCTGGTAAGAGCAATGCGTGAAAGAAGAGATGTTCGAGCAATCCATTCTCTAGATTCAGGAATACCACTGGTGCGACAGAGATTCTTCGAAGAATTGACGCATTGGAGTATCCCAATCACGCAGGAAGCTTTTGTCGCAATATTGCGCTGGTTAGGACCAACACGAACCGTGGAGATTGCCAATCACCAATGCAATGCTTTCAAGGTCAATCAAATGTTAGTAGATATGGCCAGGATAAGTTTTCCTACCGAGCCAGTCCGCGATTGGTTCCAAGCTATGTTGGCAAGTGAGAAGATCAAGTTGGATTTTAACGTTGAATAATACTGTCGTGCATTTGGCTGTATGATCGGACCCTATTACTAAGGTAGCTAGATGAGGTATCTCTCACTAATGATTCTGTCAAGCTAGCTGTATGAGAAGATCTCTTCATTGCGTGTCGAGCGATGAATACTGCTCCATTACTATTTGAAATATATGCAGCGCAATCTACATGCTTGAGCACTATGCCTAGGTACCTGAGGTGGAGAGCCGATCCATGTACGGATCTGAGGCACCTTCTTTATTGAGGTCGAGACAGTGTTCAGAAAGCCTAAGATACGAATGCTGTGCCTAGGGAGGAAGATACACTGATGATTTAGTGCACAATTACAGTCACACAAGGCGGTCGAGTTCCCGGATTCGTCGCCTTTTCTCAGAAGCAAGCCCGCAAGACAGCCGTTTCAAGACCATCGGCGGTTCGTCCGAGCCTGACCGAGATCGGAGGGATATCCCCGGGCCCCAGCGCACGTAACACCGGGAAGAGTGGATCTGCCCCTCCAAACGCTGCAAAAAATGGGGAAATGCGCGCCTTATCGATAACAGGATTGACGAGTCACCTCTGTGCATGCATGCGCGAACGGCCCAAATTTTAATCGACGACTTCTCTTCAACACCGTTCTCTTTTGCCAGTCTTTTGCCGCAGAGCCCTGTTTATTGTTGAAGATACCATAATGGCGTTCCGTGCTCCTCTGCGACTCCAATTGGCAAAGTACCAGCCCCGTCTGGCCGCCGCCTCGCGCATCAACACCCGTGCGCTCTCTTCTGCGGCGGCCGCCGCCACAAACGACGTCAAGAGCAACTTCGGCGTAAGTGATCCCATGAATTCACGAACTGTTCGAGTGACTCACCACCAGACTGACACTCGCAACTGGTAGAAGCAATCTTCAGTTTCCAACCCCGATCCGACCGAAGACTCTCCGAGCGCCGCTCTCGTCCGCGAACATGCGCCGTA
This sequence comes from Colletotrichum godetiae, assembly GCF_030913485.1. Lineage (NCBI taxonomy): Eukaryota > Fungi > Ascomycota > Sordariomycetes > Glomerellales > Glomerellaceae > Colletotrichum > Colletotrichum godetiae. The sequence goes on along the minus strand of NW_026851292.1, from coordinate 108,115 downwards.
CATGGTCGCCACATACGCTCGCCCGCCTCCCGTCTTCGTACAAGGCCAAGGTTCTCTCCTGTGGGACGTCGAGGGCAGGAAATACCTCGACTTCACCGCTGGTATCGCCGTCAATGCCTTGGGACACTGCGACCCTGAGCTGACCCAGATTCTGACCGAGCAGGTGGGTAACTCCGAGCCGCCGTGAGTCATTTCAAGACCAGATGCGCTGACAGTACATGGCCCAACCTTACAGGGTAGCACGCTCATGCATGCCTCGAACCTCTACTACAACCCCTGGACCGGCGCCCTCTCCAAGCTGCTGATCGAAAAGACCCGCGAGGCCGGTGCTATGCACGACGCCAACTCGGTGTTTGTCTGCAACTCGGGCTCCGAGGCCAACGAGGCCGCCATCAAGTTCGCCAGGAAGGCCGCCAAGGTTAGCCAGCCCTCGGGCGACAAGTACGAGGTTGTCTCCTTCAACAATGCCTTCCATGGCCGCACCATGGGCAGCTTGTCCGCCACCCACAACCCCAAGTACCAGGAGCCCTTTGCGCCCATGCTGCCCGGCTTCAAGCTCGGCGCCTTCAACGACATCGCCGCCATCAACGAGACCGTCAACGAGAAGACATGCGGTGTCATCGTCGAGCCCATCCAGGGTGAGGGCGGCGTCACGCCCGCGACGGACGAGTTTCTGATCGCCCTGGCCAAGCGCTGCCGCGAGGTCGGCGCCGTGCTCATCTACGATGAGATCCAGTGCGGTCTCTCCCGCACCGGCACCTTCTGGGCCCACACCCACCTCCCCAAGGAGGCCCACCCGGACATCATCACCACCGCCAAGGCCCTTGGCAACGGCTTCCCCATCGGCGCCACCATCGTCAACAGCAACGTCTCGGAGAAGATCAAGGTCGGCGACCACGGCACCACCTTTGGCGGCAACCCCCTCGCCTGCCGCCTGGCCCACAACATTGTGTCCCGTCTCGCCGACCCTGGTCTGCAAAAGGCCGTCGCGGCCAAGGCCGAGATCTTCAAGACCCGCTTCGATGCCCTTCGCGAGCGCTTCCCCGATCTGATCAAGGAGGTCCGCGGCCGCGGTCTCATCCTCGGTCTCCAGCTCACCCAGGATCCTACGCCAATCGTCAAGGCTGCCCGCGAGCGCGGTCTGCTCATTATTACTGCCGGCACCAACACTCTGCGTTTCGTGCCCCCATTGACCATCACCGAGGAGGAGATCCAGCAGGGCTTGGATATCGTTGAGGAGGCCATCTCCGTCACCCGCTCATGAGAGCATGATGGCTTGCTACTTCGCGACTTCATCTGATGAAAGGATGTTTCGATCCATGTAATTAATTTCGTTTGGCGCCGGCGTTTAAAACCTGACGACACTTAGACCTAGATTCCACACAACGTAAGCAGCGAAGCGTTGTCGTTCTGAGGAAGCAGTTGCTTTAAGGCTTACCGTGTTGAGAGACAGACTTGCCCGAAAGCTTGGATTTATTCAATGAAAATGAGTGAAACTTCAAACTAAAGTGTGCCACAGGAAGGGGCTTCTGTCCTCTTCGATCCCCTCTTCGCTCACCTCTTTGCTCCCCTCTTCGATCTCTATGCTGGTGATGGCATCGAATGCATCTCAAGACAAGCTTCCAAATCATGTTTCTAATACCCTGTCGGCGCCTTCCTCGATCAGAAAACCTACCATTGTTAACGGAGCGGAAGGTGCAAAGAGGCAACAGGCCCACTTTCCCTTGAGAGGTCTTCACGATCACCTTCTCACGGTCCAAAAACCTCTCAATCCTCGACACCGCTCCGTCTTTCTTCCTCCATAACAACCCACGACCCTGAGCACTCGATCTTAGCCTTCTCATTGCAGCGAACTTTCGATACTCGATCTCACACACCAACCCCAGATCGACAAAGCTTCTTCTAGATACTATCATCAAAACCACACCGGCATTATCTAGGATTTTCCCTTGCGATAATTAGATACTGCGTGGCGCCTTCCTAGGTTCTCTGCAATCAACCGTAAGACATAGCTACTCACTAAAGATACCTATTCCATCACACTAACGCATTTAAAAGATGGGGGAAGAACTCCGAAAGAATTCAAGGATGAGAAAGAGAGTCGATGGCTCCAAAAGCTGAGTGGAGAGATCAAAGATCGTCCTCTTCATGCTGTCATGTAGGACATGGCCCGTCGTCTTGTCAAAGCTCTTGTACGAAGTAACCCGGGGACTCTACAAAGTTACCCAAAATCTATCCGACAGCTCTACGATCCCAACGTCAGGCTTTTGGCCAACATGGAAGGCCCTGGCGAGATCTACAAAGGCGTTAACGAGATCCCCAATTACTATGCGGAGCACGGCGGTAAAGGGTTCATCTCAGTCATTATTGTTAACCGCCCTCAAATCACCTGGATCATGGACTTCCTATCCAACCCCTCTATGGTTGAGGGAGTAGTGGCTCGCTTTGCGCAGCAAAGAATCATTATCATGGACATGAACAGTGACTACAAGTTCACCCGAATCAAAGTGAGATGCACAACCCCTGAGGTCCACGCGAATGAGCAAGGCGACGTCCAGGTAAAGGTGGAAGATCCAGAGGAGTGAGTGTAGACCAAGCAACACAGCTTGAGGCTGTTGGCTCACTACACTTGACTCGCTTGTTGGTTGCTCAGAGGACTCGTGGGAGGTGAGATGAAGACATGGAAAGGCGGAGAGGCAAAGGATCCCGATGGCAGGGCCAAGAGGCAGCAAGAACTTGGACATCAGCAGGAATATGCACTGCGACTGGCACACCCATAGAGCTTAGGAAAACACGACTCCTTTCAGAGTCAGGGTTATCTTGGCCACATTTGCTCTGAAGATGAGAGCCATATAGATTATAGACCGTGCCTCAAAGTTTCGCACCTTCACTCAACATGGAATCCCATTATCGCAGCCCTCTACTGAAATGACAGACGTTTGCCTAAAGCGCCACATAGATTCTGGTCTAGTCTCAGAAGTCTTAGACATCCAGGGGCCGCCTTTCCATAGCCAATCACAGTTGATGACTACTTCCGTTATACTACCTTACCTCATTCCTGGGTGAATGGTAAGACCAGCGAAAGTTCCGTCTCGAACCTCGGAAGGTAGAGGTCAACCTTGAAAGATGGGTCTCGCCTAAATCCTCCTCCCGAGAGGCGGGGCCGATCTTGCCGGGTGTCCCTGCGTAGGTGCATCCCAGGTTTTGATGTCCCCTCCTTCCACCTCACCTTACAGCAGGTACGTAACTGCCAAAGCCGTTGGACTTCGGTGTGACGAAACTCTTCTCGGTGACTACTCTCGACTCCTCAGGAATTCTCCGTCTTCATCATGCTTTTTCAATCCAAGGTAACGACAATCGGCCGCGCCCGTTTACGCCTCGAAGCATCTGCCACGTCAAGACATCAAGAATCGTGGAGCGGGGCTTCCTAGATAACCTCCAACCTACTTGCTCGGAAGAGCCTAGTTGAAGTCCCACTCGATAACTATCGCGAACACTCATTACTCGGTCACGACTAATCACCTTGCCGAAATCGCCCCGTTGCGTGGGTAGTGTGCCACCATACTACCGATGGCGATGCCGTGTCGTTGGGTCATCTCACCGCATCTTCCCCGAGCCCAAGTCCGGATCTTCGTCCAGTGCCTCTCTTTTAGTCGAGGAAGAGTATGATAAGACCAGCGAAAGGAAAGTAGAGACGATCTTGGCAAAAGGGCCAGACGGTCAAACGGAAGGCCCTCGAAATCCGACGGTCCAGCTGTCTCCCAACGCCAGTCTTACCTAAACGCACGTCAGCGGTCACCCTCGCCCTTGGTATCGATGGCCACCTTTCCAGCCCTCCCTTCCCTTCCCTTAGGGAGGGACGATTCGCAACTTTGCTGGGGTCAAGACGACAAGAAACGGCGGAAAAACATGGGACCAGAACAAAGCGCTGTCAGAGACCTGCCATCTACTACAGCCAAGCTCAACGGATACTTCCACTTCAGTCTACCACAGCGAGTCTTCCATCCCGCCATTCGCCCTGTCCAGCCCCACCAAACCACACCAAACGTCAGTCGGTACATTCTGAAAAAGTTTGGGAGGCCATCGGTGTCCTCCCCATCCGCTGGTGGTGCGCACAGCCCACCCTGTTGTTTCGAAACTCGTCCCCTCCCTCCCCCATGGGCAACTAGAGATCGGACCCAGCTTCACTCTTGAATCAGACTGCAGCCAATCGCAACCGGCCCGCACTACGATAATCCGCGCCGTTATAGGATTTTTTCTGCCCCGTCAAGTCGTCAGCAGCGCTTTTCAGCCCGCCCAGGCTGCTGGACGGAAGTTTGGAACGCAAGGCACGCACACCAAGCTTTCAAGGGGTCCACCTGTTTGGCTCAGCTCAGCTTGGCGGACTACTCCTGGTCATCATCACCTGCCGCTGTACCAGCGTACCGGCCTACGATTTCTGAAGAATCAGCAAAGTCCGTCCCTGGCTCCCCCGTCTAGTGTCGGGATCAGGTCGATCCCACGTGAGGTCCCTGTCTCTGATCCGCCCTCTTTACCTGATTGGGATGAGGTTGCGGTACCTGAAGCCATTGTGCTGCAGGAACGTCCTACACGGAATAGGCGAGGGAAAGAAGCTTAATGTCGCCTCCGTCTCACCGGCCGGCTAGGCGATTCGAGTGAGGAAACAAGGAGCATCTCACACTACCTCCGCTATAAGAGTACAACGGTCGCCGGTCACTACCTCATCTCTTGTGACGACGACCAAGAACCTTGAATAGTTGTTGATCCAACTTTCAGCTAGCATCGGATAATCTATATACACTCCTTACTAATAACTTCCCGACTACAATAATCAGTCCTTACAATACCAGCACACAAAATGCACAGCTCAACAGCAGCCTTCCTTCTCGCCCTGCTGGGCACGGCGAGTTCCTCACCTGTCGCGATCCAGCCCCGCCAGGCCGACTTCTCAGGGAACCAGCAAGATGGTCTCGCCGCCGGGTGCCAGTCCATGATCGTCATCTTTGCCCGTGGCACCACCGAGGGAGGCAACGTTGGTACCATCGCCGGCCCGCCGTTCTTCCAATCCCTGGCTACTCAGGTCGGCGGCAGCCTCGCCGTGCAGGGTGTCGAGTATCCTGCCGATATCCCCGGCTTCCTGGCCGGAGGTGACGCCAACGGTTCCCAGATGATGGCCACTCTTACCGAGCAGGCCATCACCAACTGCACCAACTCAGCCGTCATCATGTCTGGATACTCCCAGGGTGGACAGCTCGTCCACAACGGCGCTGCTATGATGCAGCCCGACATGGTGGCAAAGGTTGCCGGTGCCGTTATCTTTGGTGACCCGCGTAAGTTATGCCCTGTCATGTCTCATTACCCCATACTAATCCATACTCCACAGTCAACGGACAAGCTGTCCAGGGCGTGGATGCCTCCAAGACAAAGGTCATCTGCCACAACGGCGACAACATCTGCGAGGGCGGCAACCAGATTCGCCGCGCTCACTTGACGTACGGCAACGACGCCGATGAGGCCGCCACCTTTGCCGCCTCGATGATGCCGGCTGCCGCGGCCCCTGCTGCGGCTTAAGAGGGACCCCGGGAGCCTTCTCAGAGTTGACCTCGGAGGCTTTTCTTTTCTTATCCACACTCTCTTTGTATATACACATCTTAAATACCTTTTTTGTGTGCACAAAAGCCCAAGCCAAACAGGTTGCACTCACTTATTTACTTACATAGTACCTATTATTTTGTGTGGAGATTTGTAATGTGGAGAGACGGAGAGAAGCGTATGTGCCTCGTCTCAGGAGCGAGGTGTTGGAGGGCTGTTGTGATTATCATTGGCATAGCTTAGCATTTGCGTAGCCATAGTAGTATACAATCTAGACCAATGTATCGTGTGATCTAGTCCTGCTTGATCAGGTGAAGGCGAGCGGGTACCGTCCTTGTCGTAAAATCAACGCCCGATGTTGCACGAAGGTGTCGGCTCCCGTGGCAGAGTGCCTGGGTGCTACCTGGCCTGTTTCAGCGCCACGCCAAATTAAGAGAGAGTCCTTATGCTGGGTGGCCTGATGAGCGAAAGCGAAGCCCTGCGCGAGGCTTGAGAAGACTTTTGTCGATGATACTGATGAGCGAGCCTCGAAATGGATACTGATGGGATCGTAGATTCTCATTCAGGTGTGGGAATCACCGCTGCGTATAAAGGTTATCTACCCCGTCGCCTTTTGGCAAAGTTACCTGTAGTTGGACGTACTAGGCCATCCGTATTGGATCATGGGCGACGTGTTGATGATTCGACTTTCTACTTCCAACTCATCGACTATGCCAGACCATGCGCGTACGGACTAATGCATGCGACTATTCTCCTGATCAAACAATTCGAAGAGGTGTATGAAGCCGGTTAGAATGATGACCAAGAGAAGATAGGGTTATCTTCATCATCCCTCCCGACATCGGTCTTGGCTTGGGCTGATGATGGGACAGTCAAGGGCGGCACGTTGCAGTACCCACCGAACAGGAAACGAGAACCTCATATCCGACTTGATTTTCGCATTCAAGTCCAACATTTCCTCCTCTCCATCATTAAACGCCTACAACCTGGATTCCCCCATCCTACTCACCTCCGAACCCTAACAACAACAACACATTCCCACCCCATCCCCCCAACACCCTCCATCCTCTCCTCCTCCCAAACCTCAACATCCTCCGCGTATGGCTCCAACGCACCCCGGAAATCATCCCAATCCATTCGTGGACCGACATACACCACCTTCTCCACGGCCCCTCTCACGCTAGAAGCAGCAAACGCCTCCATATACTTCCTCACAAGAGCTACTTGCTTCGGATACACAAACATCCACGCCTTTGCATCCATCGCAGCCGGGTCGAGGGCCCATGTGCCCGGGACGATGCGGTGGTTGGCGTGGTATTTATTTGGGCTTGGTGCGATTTCGATGCTGGTTAGGTTGAGCGGCCGATGCATATCCTGAGAACCCTGGAGAGCACCAAAAGCCTGGGGATCTTGGTCCTGGAACTCGGCGAGAGAGTCTAGCAGAGCTTCGACAAGCCCTGTCCCACTACCAATCGAGAGCGTAAGGTCCGGCGCCGACGGGAGTTGGGCGTGCAGGGCTTTTGTGAGAGGGAGAGAGAGGGTTAGGCAGGAATCTAGGTGGCGTTGGGGCTGGTTTGTGAGGATTGGGAGGGGCGCGGGTGTGAAGTTTGACGAAGGCTCTTCATCTTCGAGGAGGTCTTCATAGTCGGGATCCTCGGGGTTGGCCAGCACAACATCGTTGGCTTCATATCGGGTGGTGGCCATTTCAAGTTATTGACGGTGCGGGTGAAGTACACGGAGGTAAGCCGGAGCATATCGACCCGGGCCAGCAAGCTTCGATTCGATGCACCCGTGCTGCACGTCAGTTGAACCGGCCCCACCGAACCACGGATCCACCAAACCTTCCCTTAATGTTTAGTCCCGGCCTTCCTTCCGGAGCTGATGGGATATAATTATCACGTCCAACCTCACGCTTAAATAAAGCGCAGATCCGTGCCGCTGTAGTATTAATGCATTGAACCATACGATTTTCCCTTACAAAGCCGGATCTCGTCAAGGTTCTTGTCAGCTAGGAAAACCACTCCCTCCAATTATGCAAGGGAAAAAAAAGAGTTCGCTACCGGTGTGGCTACATCTCTGGTGCTCATGCTGGGATTCGAACTCGGGCACTGGCTAAGCCTGTCGTCGAGTAGGCTGGTTGGCGTGGCTTGTTGACCTTGGACCACTCCACCACCCAGCCAGTTTGATCTGATCCATCGACCTAGACGGACGCCTGCTGGCTGGTGACAGGAATGAACTTGAGGGGGTATATATACCCTCAGACCCGTTGTGTATTCATAAGTGGGGATTCCACTGGTCCGTTCCCATCGGCGACAAGGTACTCTACATCAACGCCCGAGACCAACGTCCGTTTCAATCAAATGTGTATTTCTTGAGAACAAACAAGTTAATGCGACAAAGCTCCGGAGGACCAGACACGGGTCCCAACTCCCAGTCGCGACTTAGACTCGCCAGAATGATGCAAACTCAGAACCGTAGCCACTAATCCAGTTTACAGCTATAAAATGTACACTTCCTTTCCGTCTTTTCCCGTCATCTCTCTGAGTGGATGCTGTGGATGAGAATCATCATCTCAGTCTTGCTCCTAGACGGCACTGTATCCGCCTCGGCCACCGCTAGTGTTCACGGTGTTGAGCACGTTCCTAGTCCAGTCCTTCACCAAGTAGGGGATATCGCGAATGGTGTCTCCGTGCGGCAAAAGATCCCAGCCCCTAGCGCCGTATCGGTTGTAGTTCAGCCACGAGCCGAAGATGAGGTATGCGGCGATACCGAGGAAGGCCCTGCAGAAGAGGCAATGATTAGCCAGCGCGTCCAAAGGAAACAGCACGTAGATCCATCAAACTTACAAGACAAAGAGCCAGGTGAAGAAGCCCCAGTGGCTGCTCGTGTCACCACCACCACTGCCACCCTCCGCAGGCGGCTTACCGTACGCGTCCTCGCACGCGTACTTGGTATGCCACGTCAACCTCAACACATCCATGTCGTTCTTCTCGCTGGGACCGTAGCTGTTCCAGATCAAGGCCGTCCTGTTCATCACAATCTGCTTCTCGTCGGGCGAAGGCCCGTCGTCTTCCCCCTCCTTGCCCTCCTCGCGCGCCCGGAATTGGCTGCCGTCGTACTGGTCCTCGGGCTTGACCTCGCCCTCGAGACCCGTCCTGTCGCGATCGCAGAGGAACTCGATAATGGCCTTTTGGTTCCTGCCGTTCTTACCCAGCGGGTACGAACCTCCGTTGAGGATCAGGCGGACGCCCTCCTTCTTCGCGTCCGAGTTGGAGTCGCTCGACTTGAGGCGTTCTGCTGTGGCGTCTAGCTTGCTTCCGCCGTGGTCGCCCAGCTCGCCGGCAATGGGTATCACTTTCTCGACTTCGTCCTTCTTGTCGTCGCCTGGATGGATGTTGCGTTCAATGGCACATACTGTTCAGACACGTCAGCTATATACTGTTCGAGCTTGATACCTCTCAATCATTCCACTACTTCGCGTGAAACATACCTCTTGTAAAGCTGGGGCATTGCTCCTCCTTCTTGACGTCTCCTTTGCGCTTAAGGGGTGCACAGATATCAACGGTATAAGATGTGTTGGTGAACGTGGGAGGATGCCACTGGCTGGTCACGACGCTGTGCGGTCCGCCTAGCGCCTCGAGATTGAATGAGACGTCGTCGACTCGGATGTGTTTGCAATCGAGCATCGCTGCCGCAGGCAAAGGTGCCAGCAGCAGTGCCAGCAGAAAGGCTCCTTCGGCCCGCGGTAGTCGAGGGAAATGCATCGCGGGAGAGCAGGCCAAGCGTTTCTCTCGGGGATGGAAACGGGGGGCCGTCTGAGCTTCGATTGGGGGTTTCGGGGGAGGCGGATCTGCTGGGGGCTATCCGCACACAGATCAAGATCGGAAAAGCTTAGCAAGCAGAGCTCCTGCAAGATTGCGTAAAGTATTGAGAGAGAAAAGGGGGAACAGGTAGAAAGAAGAAGTTTCAGTAACGTAATGAGTGTGGTTCTGGACGCTGGGCAGGCAACAGAAAACGGGCAGGTCACGGCGTGTCGTTCATGTGGCTTAGGAGGCCGAAGCAAGTGGACTGTGGCAGCGGGTAGATGACCTCGTTTTGGCTGCTGCTGGGAGAATGGGACCTGACCGTTTTGGCCAGGCGGCATTTAGCTCGTTGCATCATCGTCATGCCGAAGATCTAGCGAATCACGTGCAGCACCATGTACCTAAACGCGTGGGTCGCTGGGGAAGTGGACAACGAGCACGGATCTGGCCGCACTGTCATCGGCCAAGCTGACATAAGCATCAGATCCCCAATCTCACCTTGCCTGACCTTGACACACCTTGGCACACCTCGGCTATACCTCAACTCACCTTACTCTTGTGAGATCCATCGGATCTCAGGTATCAGTCCATGCATACCCTCACTCAGCTTCGTCAAGTAGAACAACTTGGCGGTCCGAACATTACTCATCACCAGGGCACTGCAGCATGATAAACTGGTTTGATATTCTGTACATCAAATGATACATGAGCTCGCTTCCGCAGAGCCTTGATCTGCTCTGGTGGTATACACCATTCCGTTCCCTCCTCCATGACCCATGAAAAGCAATTGCCGTCCATCCCTAACCGCACCTCGAAGGATAAGGTAAGTACGCCTTCGTAGGGGTATATAAGACCATGAGAGATCAAACAGCCAATCCGTCCCTGAAGTCCCCAGACGCCAAAGTACCATAAAAGACGCTCACATCCCGTTCCGTCCAAACCGTAGTCTCCTAATCGTTTCTTCCACCCCCTCAACTTGCCCACAATGTCATTGTTGACCCGTAAGGTGATCTCTGACGGCGTGTTCCGCAAGAATCTGACTCGAGCGGCAACGGCGATTCCCATTCACATGCTGATGCAATTGGTGACGGCATGCATGGCGTATGTTCAAACGCCGTATGAGAGTCGCTGGTCCCAGTATCAGGGCCAGTATCGGGGCCGGTACCGGGCCAGTCCTACATGCCGTGAGGTCCCATCATACCGCCCATACCCTGCATCTGTTGTTGTTGCTGCTGCTGCTGTTGCTGCTGCTGCATCATGACCTGATGCGCCCTACGCTGGGCAAGGACACTCTGAATCTGATTTTTGGCCTCCATCATACAGTTTCTCTTAAAGGCCTCCATCTGCTCTGGCGGGATGTTCTCAACGGCACCGCCCCACTTGGCAGCAAGATTGGCGATCGACTTGTTGTAGATCGCTTGCCCTTGCAGCTTAACTTGGTTCGTCAATGCGTTGTTATTGTTCATTGCTTGCTGCTGCTGCATCTGCATCATGGCCTGCATGTTCATGTTCTGGCCATTCATCATGTTCTGGCCGCCGCCGGCCATCTGGCGCTGCATCGGGTTGCCCATTTGCGCTTGGATTTGCGCTTGAATTTGTGCTTGCATTTGCGGCGTCATTTGGCCGCCGTTCATCTGGTTGGCGCCCATCTGGCTAAGCTGCTGAGCGTATCTCTGCGCCAGCTGCTGGTTCATCATGTTGCTCATGTTGCCACCCATATTGCCGCGCTGTTGTTGCTGCTGTTGTTGCTGCATCATGAGTCTGTGTTGCATCTGTTGCTGCATGTACTGTTGTTGTTGCGGCGTCATTTGCTGGGGGTTCATGTTGCCGTTCATCATGTTGCCCATGCCATTTTGCATCGCGGCAGCCATTTGCTGTTGCTGAATGGCGCGTTGTTGTTGGGCAACCTGTGCGGCAATCATATTAGGGTTATGCCCGGTTTGTGGCATGGCACCCGGAGTACCCATCATGACGTGCTGGCCCATTTGAGAGTTGGACTGCATCATATTGGGAGGCGGGCTTGCCTGGTTCATACGAGGCGTTGCAGCAACTGCTGGGCGAGGCACGGGCGTTCCCTGCATGTTTGGCGTACCGTGCTGTATGCGCGGGGTGGCGGCCTGGTGACTCTGCTGGCTGGCGCGAGCAGACATGCTGTGCGCCATCGGGACTCCACCAACGTTGGGAGGATGGCCTTGAACGACCGATGGTGGGCGTGGCGGACTGTTGGCCATTTGAGAATTGTTTTGCTGCATAGGCACAGCGCCAGGCATGGGAGATGACATGCTGTGGGGTGTGCCTTGTCTGACGACGGGAGACACAGGCGGCTGTGATGCCTGAGAGAAGCGTGCCTGGGTTTGAGCCGGAACGCCATTTGGCATCGCACCAGATGTGCCGTTTGGCAAAGCAACGTTCGCCTGCTGCTGCTGCTGCTGCTGCTGCTGTTGCTGTTGCTGTTGCTGCTGTTGCTGCTGTTGTTGCTGCTGCTGTGCCAGGGTTGCCGCAGCGTTTTGGTTATTTTGGGCGGCTTGGTTCGCAGCTGCCTGAGCAGCCATAGCCCGTCTCTGGGCCTCTCTCTGCTGTTGTTCTTGGCGAGCTTTGAGTTCCTGAGCCATTTGATGTTCGCGCCGCATCTTCTCTTGCTCGGCCTGGCGCTGTGCCGCAATGACTGCTTGCTGCTCTTGCATCTGCTTTTGCTTCTCTTGTGCAAGCTGGCGTTCCTTCGCAGCCGCCTCGACTTTCTCTTGCTCCTTTCTCTCCTCGTGCTCTCTTTTAATGTCAGCGATGACCTTGAAACGCTCGAACCTTGGCTCGAATGTGGACACAGCAGCCTGGCCTTCTTTGTCCGCTCCGTTGGCGCCACCTTGCGCGCCATTGGCAGCCGATGAAAGACGCTCGTCCAAGATAAGCATGTATCTCTCTTGTTCTGCTGCCGCAGCCTCGTCCGCAGCCATCTCTGCGACGGTTCTCTTCCGGGTCTTGGGTTGAGGAGGCGAATCCGAATGTTGGGGGTGCGCCAACGCATCGAGCAAAGCAATAGTCTCCTCGGTATCTCGAGTTGGCTCCAGAAACAGCGGAGCATTGGTCGCAAGCAAGATCTGTGATTCTGCTTGGTATATGTTGCTTGCATCAAGCTCCATGCGCTCACGCTTCTGCTTCTTGGCGGGAGGAGGCATGCTGCCTGCAGTTGGGGTAGGAGGCACCATAGTAATCGGCGTTGACGGAGGTACAAGGCCGGTGCCGTCCACGTTTCCTGTCGCGCCTCGGGGTGTTGCAGCCTTCATCATCAGGTCTGCCTGAAGACTTTCAGGCGTAGGGTGGAGAACCACAGTGAAAGTCTTCGGCTTTGAGGGTGTCTTGCTCTTTTGGCCTTCGCCAGGCAGACTAGGCGCCGGCATGCTCTGCTTGTCCTTCTCCTCTGCGGTCTTGGGTTTCGTGTCCTCCTGCATGGCGGATGTAGCATCGGGCTGCCCACCGAGGGACTCTTTGGGATAGGGAACGTATGGTGAAGGGACGATATACGGGTTGTGATTGTGAATCGAGGAAGGCACAACCTTGCTCGAAGCCGACGTCGGTCGCTGGACTTCCTTAGATTGTGCGACAGACTTGTGATCGTGCACCTGCACAATCAAGCATCCCTCGTAGAAAGGGACACCCGCCTCTGAAAAGTATTCGATAAGATCGTGAGGTACGGTACGCTCCCGCAAGTGCTCCAAGAACAACCGCATCGGAGATTTGTATGGGAAGATACCATCTTGCTGATCGAACCGGAAATGTGTTGCGTGCATGTGTACGACGAGAGAAGGTGCGTTGCCTGCGAACTTCTTCAGGATGTATTCATCCGTTACAACTATAGCCTGTCAGCATTGCGATTTTTGATGATTGCGACGAGTTCCCAATCAACTAACCGTATGGTAACGGTTCCGATGGCTGGGCGGCTGCCATATCGCCGGCGAGTGAAGCCGACCGGAGTCCCACGCTGTTCCTAGAAATGCGACTGCCTTGGGCTGACTGTTCGCGGCGCGTGCGATTGATAGGCCGCGCTGATTGCGGATTCACACCATTCGTTGTCGCAGAGTTCGGGGGCTTCTTTGTCGACATTGAAGGCGATGGCGATGATCGGATAGAGCTCGCTCCATTGGTTTGGATGCCAGGGGGCACAGGACGCTTAATCTTGGACGCGACAGAAGGCGGCTGGATGGCCGTCACGACTGGCGCCATTTTTGCCGGATGGGATGGCTACCGGAGCGCAACAGGCCAGAGATGGCGTCGCGAGGCTATTCTCCCACTGTCGAATGATGCCCGGAGTTGTGTTACAGAGCAATCATTGAATGAGATATTCAGCTCGTCGATCGCGATGGGGTTCGTTACGGGGGTGGTCGAGTGGATGATGCGCGTTGACAAATCGGGTGACGTCGACGTGGAGCAGGGTAATTGATATCGAATGGGCGGTCGCAGTTGTATCGGATGTATCCTCGGCGAAGGATCAAATGGCAGAGAAGTTAAAATTCAGAAAGCAGACGATCGGAAAGATGCACAACAGCCCAGATGGATGGATTCCAAGGCGTGTGGGGTTGGGATGTAGTCAGGCTTCCGTGAGAGTCGGAGAAAGGTCCAAAGAGGAGCCGCCGCAAGTCTCCGAGACGGGGACGCGGGCGTGGAGCAAAGCAGAGCCTCAGGCAAAACCCCGGATAGGGACACGGGCCACCGTGCTGGTACAGTGTGTAAACGGTACGTACTCAAGCACCCCAAAAGGTGAATATCAGACCTTCAAATGTTGTTCAAATTTGTCCAAATGGTGAAGTGGAGGCTCAAGAAAACGGGACGTAGAGATTTTGGTTGTTGTATTTAAATATTCTTGTGATTCAAGTAAGATTTAAGCTCACTGGAATATCTCTACCCTGATACTCAAGTCATGAGGAATTATTCTGCTCTTTTCTTTCACTTGTTGTTCACGTCTAGGAGAAACTGAGCAATGCGGAGGAATTCTTTTTGGTTCGAGCACCTTTCGATCGAACGAACTCCAGAATTAGTTTCACATGATACCTAAGATACAAGGACGAACAGAGATATTTATCAAGCAGAGGTCAAGCTGGCGTAACATCAAATGGTGAATATGGCACGATTGATACTTTAGATAAGTCATTGGAGTAATTCACTGTTGAAACAATTCATCTCGTGCCGCAACGGTCGATTACCTATCTGCTCATGGAAACGTTACATGATATCTCGTGGTATATACCAATCCAATAAAAACACACACATTTCATACCCGTCCCGTCCTCCCATGCCATCGAATTCTCCTTATTGGAAGTCTTCGTTTATACAGTGGAGAGAGAACTACTCCTTGCCCTGAACACGGCGGGCCCAGTCGTCATGGACCCGCATGCCGTCAACGACGACAACGCCTCGGCCACGTCCTACGCGGTCCGATCGCTGCCACCACTTTTCTTCCTTGCCAGGCCTCTCTGCCTCGGACTCGCTATCAGCGAGGCCACCACCACCACCCTCGGCACCGACGACAAGAATAATGTCGTGGCGCAGCCAAGTCTGGAGGTTAGAAACCATGGCTCCGTTGTCACCTGCCAGAGATTCCTGAAGGTAGATGATCTCGGGCTGCAGGTGGCGCAGGATATGCGTGTGCCCGTTGGCCGTGGTGAAGGGCATCACCATGGTCTCCTTTTCAACCAAAGCCAATGCCTGAGAGTAGACGGCATTAAAGGCTGGGTTTGTAGGCGATGGGTTCATCAGAGGACTCTTGGATGACTCTTCACCAGGCGTCTGGGCTTGATGGTGCTCAATGTTAGAGAAGGACGAGCTCAACGACGGTGGCGGAAGGTTACTGGTGGACTCGCCCGCCGTGTCTTTCAGACCCGGCGCATAAATTAGAACAAAGAGCTTGACATCGTTGAAGTTGGTGTAGCGCGGGATATGCGACAAGATGGACTACAAGAGTTTTAGCGT
Organism: Colletotrichum godetiae; assembly: GCF_030913485.1. Lineage (NCBI taxonomy): Eukaryota > Fungi > Ascomycota > Sordariomycetes > Glomerellales > Glomerellaceae > Colletotrichum > Colletotrichum godetiae. The sequence goes on along the minus strand of NW_026851292.1, from coordinate 92,759 downwards.
GGCACTTCGGAAGTCATGTCAAAGAAGGGAGAGAGGGGCTTACAGCGTGTTCGTGGAATCCATCTTCGTCAAAGTCGTCGCCGTGGCTATCCGCAGATACGACAATGGCAACAGTCCTACGTCGCTTACTGGGGTCTCTGGGCCCGGAAGATCGTTCTTTTCTGGCATCCGCTTCTTCGGACCATGTCTCATGGTCAGCGTACGCGTTCTTGTCCTCTTCCCTGATGGCGGCCAAAGCCCTACCGGCTACAGCGCCGGCGGCGGCGAAACCAGCAGTTACCGTCTTCCCGGCTGCATCAAGGAACTGCTGGGGGCTGGGTGTGCGCCTTAATGCGCCAGACATCCTCGCTCCCAATCCATCCCCAGATGCATCTCGGGGCCCCTCGGCCGTGCCGTATGTTTCGGTTCCGACGTTGCTGGACGGAGGTTTGGGTCCTCTTGAAGTGCCGTACGCAGGATTGTCGCCATAGTTGGCATTGTCGTAATCGAGGTCGGGGTATTGCTCGTTCTCGGGCGTGTCATCCTCATCTTTGCGCTGACTCCATACCCACGCTGCGAGACCGACTGTCGCGACAGTCACAGTGACTGCAAGCGGTACCCAATGGCTCCAAACCCCTCGCCTCCGAGAATTCTGATCGTTGGGCCACGACATTTAGTTGGACGCAATCATTGCACTTAGGCACGTAGCCTAGGTATTAGAGATGTGGGTTTTGCGTTGATATACTCGAGCTTATCGAGCTTCGTCAACCGATTCGGGCGGTCGCGTGGGTGGTCGGGCTGACTTTGTCTGTGAATTCGCCAATGGTATCGCAGTCGCCAACGTTACGTCGTGATTCGGCTCTCAATGTTGTCAAGAGACAGGAAATCGCAAATGGGGGGGTGGGCTATGGATCACCCACTTGTCGCGAGCTCGGGTGGCTGGTCTTGGGGGAACATCAACATGGGGGGCATTGGATGGCAAGGAGCTAAGGCCCAGGAGGCATCCCGAGGTTGGCCGTGTTGCCATTGGTTGCCGGGCCAAAATCTCTCACCTTGGCTGACAGGCGGGAAGGCAGGTGAGCAGCCGGACCGAGGATGTGCCGACAATCACGTGCATCATCCCACCTTGATGCGCGACGTCAATAGTGGGTCCCTGTCAATCGATTAGCGTCGCGGGTCGTTTTTTGGCGATGACTCCTTCAGCGGGCATACAAAAATATCCAAGAAAAGGGTTACTGAACTGGCACTGGTGTGGGCAACACAGAACCTAAGCTTCGACTAGGCCCAGGACGACAACTTGTCATATTTTACATCTCGCCAGCCCGGTATCTACGCTCTGGCACCCCGGCGCTTCTCGCTGCAGCCACTTGTCGCAAACCGAATACCCCGCCAAAATCACCTCGAGATGCCCCACGCTGTGTCGATGCCCTCACCAGGGCTCCAAGCCTTGGTCCTTTGCGGCCCGGGGTCTTCATTCCCAACTTTCACTTCAAACCCCGATGAGAACCCCAAGGCACTCCTACCCATCGCAAACAGGCCTATGGTCTGGTATCCCGTCGATTTCTGCTATCGTATGGGCATCACAAGTAAGTGCCTGGTCTGCTCTGCAGTTATTGCTGGGCTCAATATGGGCACCCACAGGAATCACTGGCGATGGAAACGATGAGGCTGACTGTCCCAGACATTACTCTTATCTGCCCGGCATCTGCAGAAGCAGCAATCACAACTGCCCTGAACACCAACCCTTACTTGACAGGACTTCCCCTGCCTAGACCAGACATCCTCGCGCCCAAGGATCTGGATCAAACTACAGGCACGGCTGAGATCCTACGCCTGCCCGAGGTCAAGGAACTCGTCAAGTCTGACTTTGTCGTTCTTCCCTGCGACCTCATCTGCGAGGTTGCCGGCGAGAAGCTGCTACAGGCATGGATGGTCAAGGGCGCAAGCATGTCAGACCTCCTGAGCGCGCCAAAGTTTTCAGGGAGCAAACAGAGCCCCTTCAGCGGCGGCTTGGGCGTTTGGTACGAGACGAAGACAGCAACCCCGGTAAAAGGCGAGGAGACAGACTTCATCGCCGTAACACCGTCCACTCCCTCCGCCGTTGCCCCCCCAAGGGGTCTTTACTCCCTAACCTGTCCAACCTGGTCACGTCCATACCCACAGACTCGTTGAAGGATCTCATGGAGACGCGGAGAGGCTTTGCTGTCCGCCATGGCCTTCTGCGGAGCCATCCTCGAATGAAAATGCTCACGACACATAGAGATGCGCATTTGTACATTCTACCGAGATGGATCATGGACTTTGTTGAGAAGAATGACCGCTTGGAAAATATTGGCGAAGATGTCATTGGATGGTGGGCCAAGGCAACCTGGCAAAAAGGCCTTGCGGAAAAGCTTCAACTGGACGAGACTCTGCGTAAGGAAGACGCAGACGACAGTGACGACGACAGTTCACTGCAGGAGAGCACCTCGTCGCCTCAAGATGACGACCCTGAAGAGCTGCGACCTAGCAGAGGTATCGACGACAACGCTTTCGATGGAAAAGACTTTGACGGCACAAATTCCCAGGGAGCGCTTAAGGTGCCTCCAATTATCGCCTACGTACATCCTTCTGAAGCCGATGCACCGATGATACGCCGTGTGGACACAGCTCAACTACTCCTGAACGTATCACTACAGCTTGCCAAGGTCCCCTCCGTGGAGGAGACGGGCAGCGAGGCAGCATCCCCTTTCGCGCATGCCAAGAAGGTGGCATATCCGGAGGGTGTCAAGGGCCGAACTACAATCACAAAGGCAGACAGCTTGGTCGGAGAGAACGTTACAGTAGAAGAAAAGGTGTCCGTCAAAGAGTCCGTCGTCGGAGCTGGCAGTCAGCTCAACGAGGGTGCCAAATTGTTGCAGTGCCTCTTGATGGAAGGCGCCGTGGTGGGCAAGAACTGCAAGCTTACGAGATGCATTCTTGGCAAGCGATGTGTCATTGGGGATAACTCAGTCCTGACAAACGTCGAGGTTCAGGAGAACTTGCTTGTTGAGGCCAGGAGTAAGTCTAATTCGTGTCCCACATAATACGTAATGATAGCTAACACTGCTTTAGCTGAGGAGAAGGACACAAAGCTCATGAGTTCCGATGGCTTGGAGGCCACCGAAGAGGAGATGCAGGGAGTGCTGGAAGACATGGACAACGAGATCATGGCCCAGAACGAGGAGGCAGTGGAATAGACTTCAGGCATTTTTCGCCGATTATGCTTCGCCGCAATTCTGGACTGAACCCCTTTGCTGAATTTTCTCTCGTGATTCATTATATTTTCCCCTGCGCTGACCTTGGAGCCACTCTAGAATATCATATACGCTACCCGGAAGAGCTGATCGTATTGCAAACGAGAACTTTGTACTAGCCACCATGGAGGATGAGCCAATGTTCACTAGGCCGAACCCGCGGATGAGGGACGGACGAGGTGGACAACTGCCGGCAATGCGGGATCCCCGATAAAGTCCGGAGGCGAAACGACGAACAATCAGCAGTCGAGGGCAATCCGACCTCTTAGTCGAACTCTACTTCTGGTCCGGTGGGAACGGGGGATCCATCAGATACCTCGGGGAAGCTGGACAGCAATCCGGCAGACATACAGCAGAATCGCGACGGCGGGCTGGAAGAGTAAAGCTACCGCGGAACCTACGGGAGCCAAAAACCGCTCTCACGCGTAACGAACGAAGTGGAACCTTGCCCGCCTGGTCCACGGCAATGGCATTCCTGAAGCTCGTGTAAGTCCCTCAAAAGCTCTAGCTAGCTCATCAGGGGCGATTGTCTTGGAAGCTTCTGGCTCGGTTGGGAATTCCTGAGGGGGTCGAGGGGCATTCTAGTAGGTCTTGTTCAGCAAGCAGAGAGGCGAAAAAGGCTTTCGTAGTGGCCTGACGGCAGTAGCATGTGTAAACTAGGGAGCTGGTGAGCCTTTCCAAAAGGCACGAAGTGGAACGACTTTCTCGTGGGACACGATGGGACATCAGACGAAGGTTGCCAATAGCTTGCAGAAACTACGGGAGAGCGTCCGAAAACCCCTCAATCGGAACGGTCCAAGGTAATGGTTTCATCCCCAGAGTTTCCCCTCTCCTCCCGGAAAGCTGCAGAAGAGGGCGCAATCGCGAAGAACCCTTCCCCCTTGATCTCCTAACGCCGGGCATGGTGGACGAGCTATTTGCCCATAACCTCTTTCCTACGATGTACGCCAGGGGCAAGGGACACCCACCCACCCGCACGCTGACACACGGAGTGAGAGCGAGAGAGCGCGACGAGAGTGAGAGATGGACTCTGGGGAGGGCCTCTGTAGAATCAGCCCATCTGCCAGGGGCAAACTGACTCTGCAAGGATCACCAATATTGGGGCCACTCGAGAGGCCCGAGGAGAGACATTCAGCAGATGATGCTACGGTCTAAGCGGGCCTAGCGCGTACCTCGATGTCGATATCGGGAATTTGTCCTACTGCTGATGGCACTTTGAGAAAGTGACAGGTCACAAAAATCCTCGGAACATTGTCATCTGCTCGTCCCAAGTTGGCGGGATAGGCACTTTGCCGAACAAACCTACCTGGCCTTGTCCCCGAATGTTCAAGGGGGGTCGAATATGTGGGCAACGATGTGGGCAGCAGTCCATTGAGTGTGAGAGAGTGAGGAGCCAAGGGCAAAGGGCAGCGATGATGGGACTCTAGTGTAGCATCTGAATCGCAAGTGCCTTGTGGTAGTACAGAGATCGATTTTGAGTCTAGGCTAACGGGATTCAAGCCGAACCAGACGACGGCGGCGGCGGGCGGATATGGGCAAAAAAGAGGGGTCCAGGGCAAGAGAGACTTGGTAGTGACGGAGAGAGATAGAGCTAGAATGTCCGTAGAGACAGAAAGAGAGGGAAAGAGGAGGGACAGACAGGAAGTGGGTGGACGAGCGAGACCCACGGCCCAGCTCCGGCCAGGAACGCGGGTTACGCGGGCCACGATGGTGAGACTCCAAAGCTGTGTCGCTCGTGCGAGAGTTATTGCGTTCCTCGTGGGAAGTCGTGGCAAAGCAGAGACTTCTTTTCCTCTCTCTTGCCTTATTTTGGGGTTTGGAAACAATAGGAGAAACCTGCCCACGCGTCATGATTGGGGGCGGGCGTTTCTCACACATAACAAGGAAAGGGGGCCAACTTGAGCATTCCTCTCGCGTGTGCCAAGAGCAAGAAAAGTAAAGAAATTTTTGCTGCATAGATGTATGAGTGTGTGTGTGTGTGTGTGTGTGTGTGTGTGGGTGTGTGTGGGTGGGTGAGGTTTGAAGCCTCACGCAAGACTTCTCTCTCGCCAGGCCAACGCCAAAAAAAAAAAAAAAGACAGGTCTCGTTTGACACGCGTTGTGGGAACTCGACAGTGTCTATGACAGACTACGAGGAGGGCAAAAAAGAGGAGCTTCTTAGACCACAGAGGCGGCGAAAGCCGCAGAGAGACAGAGACAGATAGGCCTTGTGGAAAGTCAATTCGTTTGAACCGGTAGTCTTGTGTCACTTTTTCCTGTCCCCTCTTCTCTGTCCCATTATCTCTTGTGTGGTGGACTAACGGCCGAAGGTTGCTAGACTGCCCTGTTTTCCCTTGGCCCGCCGCCTGGTTCAAGGGGCACGAAACATGGGCCACTAAACGTTGGAGGCGCGTATGAGGTCTTTTGTATTATGGCATTTGAGAAAAAAGAAGAGAGAGAGAGAGAGAGAGAGAGACTGTGAGATGTTGGTGGCACCTGGAGACACCTGGAGCTGGAACTTCAAGGAAAGAGGCTTATTGATGTGTGTGGCCGACTAAGAGCCGCGCGGGGGAACTAATACAAGCGTACGGATACTGGATAGAGATGTCAATGATACGAATCGAGTTAGACGTACTGGTAGCACTGGAATAGTCACGGGCTGAACGGTGTGCGTGGATGGGAATCAACGTCTTTTTTACGCTTTGTCCTAGAATAAGTTGTCAGAATCGGACGATTCTCGATGACGAGGGTGGTTGTCGTGATGATGATCGTCGACCGTTGAACCATTCCCAAATCCGATGGTGCTCAAAGAGCGAGAAACGGTTCCGCGCGGGATTGAACAAAGAGCGACCATGTGGTGGTGGTGGTGGGAGAGTTCGTCCGAAATAAGGTCGTATAAGCTTTAACCTGGATCTGTGTGAGAGGCTGGGCGGGACGGTGGACGGGGGGACGACCTTTGACGAGGACAGGGAGCCAAGCAAGAGCCGGCGACGCCAGGTACAAGCACGAGAACACGCACACCTCCAGCTTTCCCGTCATGACTTCGGTGGTATTTGCTGGAGGAGGGGCAGCGAAGGGGTCCCATTCTGGTCCGTCCTATTCACAATGGTTCCTATCTTGGAGTGAGATAGCGAGTGCGGGTCGTCCTTTCTCCACGTCTGCCTGTGCCATGGTCAAGGCTTCCGTGTATTCCCCCATGCCCGCTTCCCCCTCCAGGCCGGGTGATCTGCCAGGTATTTGACAGCAGTACAGGAAGCTCGGGGCCGCTCGTGAGCCGTGACGACGATCGGTGCGGGATGGGCAATCCACAAGAGAAAGAGAGGTGAGAAGGAAAGAGTACGATAGGCATGGCATGGGGGGAGGGAAGCGGGACATGGGCTACCCTGTTCACCTGAGCGACAGTCTCGGGTTCGGCAGCTTGACGTCGATCACGGATGTGGGCGAACTGACCGCAGCTCGACAGGGGGGGATGGGGAGGTCAAAGTGGGTAAATAGTGACAGATTCTCTTTGCTTGGCGATATCCATACGGGATATTCACCATCTAGCATATGCGCTGCGTGCTGGGAGAGAACAGGATTTGCCCATCCTCCATCCTCGCCGGCCGGCTACTGGAACTGGCTAGGCACACTCCATATGGAGACACTACGGATACCTATCCACAATGGATTTGACGACCGAGAAAAGAGACACACGGACGAGACGGCAGACGCACGGATTCTCGGGTGCCTGAGTTCAACTTGGATGGGGGATGGGGGGGGGGGGGGGGGGGGGGGGCGCGAGGCTGTTCAGCGGGGATCCCTTCGGACGACGGCGCGCCAAGTAGCGCGTGTTGTTTAGACGCGATTTCTTACTTTGCTAATGCTGAGCAGATGCCGACGACGCTAGCAGTCTCTGATAGTTTGCCTGCCCTTTGGCTCGTGGCTGGTCAACATGGACGATGTTTCGAAGGGGTCCTTCGTCTGATTTCTATTTCGCGTTTTTCTGTCTCTTGAACCAGTCTGTATCAGTATGGCGCCCGTCCTGGCGTTCCCGAGTCTAAGGACCGGAGGGAAGCCTCAAGAATCGGAGACTAATGTTGGCCGACAGGTTATAGCTCGTCCCAGGAATCGGAGGACTTGCAGCAAGCGTGCAGCAGCGCCGGGGACCAGCCCAGTCTGAAAGACTGAAGGACTTCTAGACAGACGTAGACAGCGGCACAGCCAGCCCCAGGCGGCGAGCCGGCGAGGCACTACAGACGGGAGTTCTAACTTGTTGGTAGGCTAGAGAGGGGTGGCGTAAAGCATCTAGCCGGATCCCTTAGGGCGTGGGCAAGATGAGAATGACGGTCGACATGGGTCCTGGATGAGAGAAAGAGACATAGTCGTACTCCGTACACTGAACCCCAGAGAGAGAGAGAGAGAGAATATGGTGACGATGAATTTGGTGTAGAGGGGGGTGGTGGATGACGGGTGTGGGTTGGTTACTGATGAGCCGCCCTGCCCTTGTCAATGACCTTTGGGGGTCTAAACATGGATGGTCAATGGTGTCTGAATCCATCCCCGCTTTTCCTTTCAAGCGCGCTGCGTGCCTTGATCGCAGCCCTTGTTCGTGGCTTTATGGGAAGGGCTGTCCAGGGTCCCCGTCATGTTCCCATTGTATCGAGGCTTTTGAATGAAGAAAGACTTGGGATTCGATGAGAGGGGAGGGTGTGAGTGAAGGGTGGATGAGATGACATAAGCACTCACTCACACAATACCGCGTCAAAGGCTCTCTCACATGAGCTGGGAACCAATGAGATGAGAGATCAACGGCAGGCATCTCGTCGATGAGTCTTGTCAATTGGCCGATCTGGTTGGTGGAGAGGCGGCAGGCCCATGTTATGCCCGTTTTCCCCGTCGTGTGCGTGTTTCTGCCATTCTCCCGCCCATTCGCCCATTTAATCTTCCTGTCGCTCTGTCTCTCTCACTCACACTACCTTACTCACACAAACTGGTACCTTCGACACAGTGAGAGTGAGAGTGAGAGAGGCAGCAACACCAGAGACGCTATCAAATCTCACATCGCCCAATGTTCAGCCCGTCGTTAACTTACGGTGCGGTCCTGACTCAAGCGATCCGAGTCGGACGATAACTTTCCATCGCTCCATCATTTTTCCCGCCTTCTCCCTTCTCAACCTTTTCGCGGCTTGCCGTCTATCTCTTGCCAATGGCCTCTTCGCCTTGGTACGCTTCTTCTCACACAACATTCCGGTCATTCTTACTCGTTTTGGTCCTCTCGCAGTTCTAGTCCCCTCTGGCCTGGAGTCCGTCTCCTTCAGAATCGCTTCATCTTTGCTTTTTGCACATCTCTCATCTGCATCGTCCCTGTTTCAGCGCCTCTTTTCCTCTCACCCACCCATATTATCCATCATAACAGTTAGAGAGTACCTGGTAGGAAAGAAGCTGAGACCAACTAGCCATGCCGTACGAAGTCAAAATGTGCATGCATACCTTACGTCAGGTAAATCTTCTTCCAGTTTCACTGTGCGAGCTCCGTGTCAAGATGGCATGCGGACTTGACCGGGGTCCGCAGCACCGGACTACTGGGTTTTTGCTTTTCTTACCTTTCTCTTCTTCCTTCGCGTCCTGCGGCCTGCTCTTCAGGCATTCGTCACTTTTCATATTTCCTGCACTGTGTCTCAACTGCATCATACATCCTCCGTCGTCAGGAAGAGAGAGAGAGAGGAAGAGAGCCGATTGTTGCCCAAAGGCAGAAGAGCTTGCATCAGGGGGGTAGAGGGGCGGCCTGTGCCTGGTGTCTCACACCACAGCTGGCCAAATTCTCGGCCAGTGAGTGTCGTACGTATCGAGTTATCAGTTCTTCCATTCCTTGACAGGCGTGTCTCCATTCCCCCAGGGTTACACACATTCAAACATACAACCAGATGTGAGAGACATACACGGCAGCCAACTACGTCTGGGCATCTCCACTCTTACTCTCTCTCACTCTCGCGGCCTCCCGTCCGTCCCCCAGTCTCCTCATCCCCTCCGCCCAAGGCTATCTCACACAGACACACGCTTCCTCTTGTCTTCTCTGGAACCCCACTACCACCACCACCACCACTACCACTGCAGCTGCTTGTCCCGCTCGCCATGGGCTGCTTCCTGCCGCGGTGTCATGTACATTTGATAGCTAGCCTGCTAGGAAGACAAAAACCGGAGACGCGTTCTTGCTCTCACGTCTGACAATGGAGCCTTTCCGGCCTCCCTGCTTCTTTCCGACCTCACCAGTGGAAGTCTACCGGTTGTCTTGCAATGCTTGGACGTCCAAATCTGGAGATGGATACAGAGAAAGATAGAGCCATGTACCCATGTCTCTGACCCAAGATTCAAGAGCGTGTGGATTGCCAACATCCACCCTACCCCCTTGTCGTCCATCATCCTCACCCTTCACCAACTCGCGATCCTTGAACAAGCAGAAGCGGTTCATGCAGGTACTCTTTCTTCTTCGTCGAATCTGCCCCCGGCCGGTTCTCCGAGTCTCCAGCTGCCTGGCAGCAGTCCTTCGGCCGTGGTCGACCCCGGTCAAAGTTGACTCGATCACTACGAATCCCCCCCAAGGACAAGGGTCATCCACACAAACTGCAACCTAAGATAGAGTAGGATTTGGTTGTCTGGGCTTGACGAATGGGTAGGTACTTTGATCATGATGTATCCGTATCCCAGCAGCCCCAAGCTTGGACACGGCTGTGTACCCTGCCAGTTGCTCCAGATTTGGACTCTTTGCTTTCTCAACTCAGAACCCATGCAGACAGGCATAGCCCTGAGCCTGTCCTTCTACCTCTCTCTCACACTCTCTCGCCTGCCATGCCGGAATCAAGAATCGTAGGCGACAAGAGAGCAACTGGCTCGAGCTTCTTTCTGGATCAACAGCTAAAGCCGCCCAGAGCACCGTACCTAGTTCAGCTTATCCATTGATCTGACACCTATATGTACCTGGGTCTGCGTTCATGGACCGGGCGATCGTCTTATTGTTTCTCAGGGACGACGAAACATACTGGACTGAACTGGACTGGACCCTCTTCTTCCCGCCGCGAGAAACGCTCTTCTGCTCTAGACCCTCACCATACTCTTGCCCGTCCATAGATCGGTGGGCCCCGCGAAAGAGATTAGAGCCTCTCTCTCTCTCTCTCTGTGTGTCTCTGCCCTCCCCTCCCCCACCACCACCACCATCACGTCTTCAAACTCCACGCCCATTCTTCCCACGCCTACACCCCCCGGCTGGGTTCTTGCAGCTCTCCCTCCCACGCTCCACTCCACCTCCACTATCACGTACTCAGACCTCGATACATTCCTATCTGGGGCTCTCTGTCTCTCCCCGCTGGTGTATTGATGACACTATTTCCCCATTTTGTGAGAATATACCTGTCCATCACTCTTTAGGGGCGTCATCTTCATCTCCGTCCCCCTCCGTCCCATGATATAACACTGCCTCGACTGCTCGTCTGTGGAACGTTTCCATTATCCCATCATTCTTCATCTTACTTTTAACCGGACAACTCGCTCCCTCTTCAGAAACGGATTCACCCCCTCTCTCGAACAACAGCGAGTAAGCAACAACAATCAACAACACTCTCACCTCACACAATGATGTCGCACTCGCACCTCTGGCAACAGGAGCAGGACCACTCCATTGAGGGAATCATGGAGTCCTTTGGTGGTCCCGAGACCAGCTTTAGCTTTGACGGTTCCATGAGCTGTGGAACTACAACACCAAGCTTCTCTGCCGCATCCTCTGTCTACGACCCCAACGGCCCCTTCACTCCTCGCTCTGGCCGCTCAACACCTCACGATCACAGCCAGTCCAGCATTGATTTCGACTCCTCCTTCTCCTCCCACAGCTCCTTTTCCTTCGACCATGCCCCATCACAAGATCCCAAGGGCTACTTCCCCAAGCCCGATGAGGTGAAGATCCAGATGCCCATGCAGTATGCCCCAACACATGTTACTCCCTCAAGGAGGCAGAGTGCAGGCTATGGCATGGAGCATCTCGACTACAACACAATGCTTCACGTAACCCTCAACTCTCACTGCATGCCCGGCATGTCCTCGCCTCACCCTCACCAGCAGCAACACCAGCACCAGCAACATCATCACCACCACCCAGAGCAATACTCGCTCCACCCGGAGCTGAGCTCATCACCCTTCGTGATGCCGACCCCCCACCGTGGCCTCCCGAGTTCCACGCCCAGCAACGCCCACATCTGGTCCTGCAGCAGCGAGAGCCCCATCATGATGTTCGGCAACGAGGCCACGCCCTCAACGTCGCCCCTTCAGGCCATGCACGGCGGCAACAGCAGCGCCGTCAAGCGCGAGACCACAGACTCCCCCATCCCGCGCCTCACTCCCCCCTCCGCGGCCGCCTATCACCACCGCCAGGACCCCAGGCGCAAGCTCTTCGCCGAGGTCCAGCGTAAGACCCTCGCTCTCCAGAAGAACCAGAACGATATGGAGGCCCTGCGACAACTGAGGTCGATCCAGGTCAACCAGGACGGCTCCGTCCTAGAGTGTGGCTCAATGAAGGTCCGTCACGTGGCGCCTAGGCGGGAGCGGTGCACCTATCCCGACTGCACCAAGACTTTCAAGAGAAAGGAACATCTCAAGCGACACTTCAAGGCGTATGTTCCTCATCACTAGCAGTTTACGCTTTCAACGTTTAACTAACACATCTTGTCTAGCACCCACGAGAAGGAGGTTGAGCTCTACACGTGCCCTGCAACAAATTGCAACCACGTGTTCAAGGAGCGCCGCGACAACTTTGTCTCCCATCTCCTCCTTCACAAGCAGGGCAAGAGCAGCAGGACTCCGTACAACGAAAAGGCCGCCAAGCTCTACGACGAGATGTGCCTGCAGAGCAAGAGCCGCAAGCGTGTCAAGACAGGCACCAGCTCAAGCCCCAGCAGTAGCGGCAGCAACAAGAACTGAGATGGGCCTTATTTGCCCATCTCACCTCTCTCGGCTGCTGCTGCTGCTGGAGTGAGACATTTCGAACCAGGGTGTTTACAGGACGTTTTCCTGGGGCACTGGAGACTCGAGAGCCACTCCGGCCGAGAAAGAGGGGCAGAAGAAACGCCAAGTCGGGATCTCCCATGGCGATAGGCTGCGTCGTCTGTTCCAAGACAATTCCCAGGATCGCACGCCACTTGTCTGCATGTCGCTTCATCCTTGCAACATGCTGCAACAAACACAAATCTTTTCAACTTTCCAACCTGTAATAATTCTGTTGCACGAAAAATCACTTTTTTGGGCGTACATTTGGCAAACCGTTTGGGTGTATTTTTTGTCACTTTTGTTTCTACTTCACTTGTTTCTCTACTGTATGGATCAACCGGGAGAGGATGCTTTTGCTTATCAGAGAGACACTTGGAGCCTGCCTTATTGGAGGTTGTCAACATCCATCAAACCCGTCCTGCGCAACGACGTTACACGCATTTTTTACGATTGCCGCGGAGAAATATCAACCCACACACACTACAACCTACACACAAAAAACTCAAAAGATTTACATATATTCTTAACGATAAAAAAGACTCCAAAAACGAAGTAGTATGAGTACCAACAAAAAATCCGGCGGGAGTGGTGGGGGGGAGGGGGGGAATGGAGGATACCAAAGGGAGGATGCTGTCTCTGGCGCGAAAACTAGGAGTAGGGGATATCGGGAGGAGGCCAATTTTGTCTTACAACGGGGTTCAAACGGCGAAAAATGGGACTTGGAGGGGACTACTACTCTGTACTGAATAACACGCTTAAACGCCCTTTACTGGTTTGCGCAAGAATGAAAGAGATCACACATTGTTTCTACGATTAAATTGTCACACTACTATCGTCTGTGAGAGAGAAGAGAAGATGATTGAAAGAAACCCGATATTTTCCCCAGAGCGGGTCCATAGTCAGTGAAATCCATGGCACTTAACAGACTACTGTTGATACGAAGAAACATAAAAAGCTGAAGTCCGAGAGCGACGCAGAGTAGGTAGGTGACAAGGTGTCAGCCGAAGTTCTATCACATCTCTTCTGCATGGCGTAGACTTGACAGGTTGTTGGGGAATCTCACCCCTTCAGCTACGTCTTGCATCTCCCCAATCTAGACTCAAAGGAGACAGTTTTGCCCGTTAGAATCTTGGTACTGATGCATGCTACTGTAGGTGATATCTGATTTGGTTGATACTTGATCCTCCTCCCCCCCGATCTGGTAGGATCATTTTCCTTGTGGAAAAATGGCCAACGCGTAACTATTGTAACAGCGTTGCAATCATCAAACTGACAACGACAACATTCAGCTGAGGTGCCCTCTCGTCCCATTCTCGTCTCGGTAGGTGAGCTTGACGATCACCGTCCGGGCCACCAAGTATCCCCACTTCCAGACGTGCGTGTGTGGTCAAGGTTGCGCGGGTGGACCAGGGGTCAAGATCAAGGCACGGCCAGAGCGAAGGCATGCTTGTCTCAGATTTTGGCGTCGTTCCTCTCTCTTTCTCTCTGTGTTGCGAGACTAAGAGGCACCACCGCTACTCTCTCTTGCTCAATCCACCAAGGAAATGGTCAACAGAGGTAGGGGTAGGGGTTCGTGATGGGGACGAACGTGCTTGATAGCCTTCTTTTCCCATGTCCCATGTCCAGGGCCAGGGCCCCGGTGAAGTCTCTTTCTTCCTCGTTGCCATCTCAGGCTCTTCTCACAAGTCGCCCCATCGTGACCTGGACTCGTGGACGATCCGGGACGCGAGTCGAGAGCCGGAGTGGGCGGGGAGGAGAGGGGCAAACGGCGCGGTTCAGGCCGTCAGGGTTTTGGGGATATTCGGGTTAGATAGAGAGACTACGGATACTGGTCTACGTAGTATGGTTAGCTCATCGGCGTTGTGGTTAGTTCAACTGTAGTTCGAAATGCCCCATTCTACAGGCAAACTTCCGTCATCAGGATTACGTCCCGCGCGAATCGGGATGATTGACGGGATCACGAAATAGGGTTGGTGGGAAAGCAGGGGCAAGAGGTTTACCAAAGTATCCATAACACTTGGTTCTGTGGTACAATGGCTCTGGAATCTAGGGGCCCCTTGATAGGTTCGAGAGGGCGACGAACCGATGCATATGATGGAATGGGCAGGGGTAGATGATCAGAGGCAGGGGGGCCAATCGACCGGGGGCGAAGGGGAGAGAGGAAGAGGGGAGGAGGAGAAGAGAGCAGGCTGGCAGGGTCAAGAGCCAATGCCCGATGGGCAGAAAAAAGGCGGGAGTCGGTGGTTTGGAGCCAGGCAAGGCAGGCCACCCCGGACGAGGAGACTATTGTAGCCTATTAGGTAGTAGCCAGAGTGCCTGGACGACGTGATATTAGACAGCCTGACAGGAGACTCCGAAGTGTAACATAAGATGAGAGAAATCTCCGTCTGGCCTCTTTTGTTTCGAAACGTTGCCAGTCGTGGGAGCCTCGTGGTTGGTCGGGAAAGGCGGCCTGCCGTGTAACTATTCCCATGTGGTATTTTTCTTTCTTCCAATGACGGGAATCGCTTTGATTGGCAATGAAACGAGAGACGGGCCGAAGGCGTCTACATGGCGATGAAAGACAGAAGCAACAAATTGAAATCAGGAACGCGGCCCTTCTGCAGTGCAAGACTGCAAGAGAGCGAGTGAGTGGTATGGGAAACACCACAACTCAATCTCAGAGAGTGAGACGAGACTGAACACCGCTTTCTCAGTATTACGGGCGCAAAGGGTGTTTGATTAAGCAGTGCTGCAGTTGAACCACACAGACACACACACATACATACCCACCCCGGAAATGCCTAGACCTAGGTGACCTTGTCCGAACGGCCGTTCCGGTGCAACACTGGTCGAGAGATGAGATGAGTCGAGGTTCGGGCTGATGAATGGGCAGCTTGGATTCCCAGGTCCAGATTGGTAGGGTGGTAGCGCATCCAGGCAGCCCAGTCAGGCTGGCCTGAGCGTCGGCATTCGGAGCCTGCGGCGACCCTGTCAAACCGTCGATCTTGACCATATTCTCGGGACATGGCAGGGGGAGGGGGGTTTGTCGCTCAGCGCTGTCGTCGTTCGGTGTCGTCGTCGTCGTACAGAAAACCCTGCTAGGAGAGGTATGGCGCTGCTGCTCCTGGTGCTACTGCTGCAGTGCTGCTTCTCTCGCACGGGATGGGATGTCAGTGTTCCACTGAAGATGCAAAATGTCCGCTGTCGGTGGGCAAGCTGCAGCAGGCCAGCATGCAGGAGTCCAGGACAATGATAGGTAGGGCAGGAGGAATTTGTCAGGACCAGATGCATGTGCCTGCCCCCTCTGGCCACCCCTGGTGCCCTGAAGGACAAGAGAGCACGGCGTTCGCAGGGGTGAGTATGCAGCCCATCGGATTCGGGCAGCCGCTGCATCTGGCGTGGTGCAGTATCTCATCGTGCAGAGACATGGCAGTGGGACCTGATAGGTACCACCCAGGTAAGGTACCAGGAGCTGCAGAGCGAAAGGAAGAGGATGCTGTTGCGAGTTCGGGGAGTACGATGTACGAGATAAGAAGCAGGAAGATGCCCATGACTCCATGTGCCGAGGTAACGTATCAAAACAAGACCAAATCCGTTTTTGGTATTTGCATCTTTTCGTGGTTTTAGTGTATGCTGTCCGGTGGAAGTTGAATGCGTGGGTGTGGGACGGACGGACGGACGGGCGCTTGACAAGCAAGATGCGGCAGAGGAGAGGATCGTCGTCGTTAGAATATGCCTCAATCCGTTACATTTTTCGTTTAGGTTCGTTTAGTCGATGAGTGAACGATCAAGTCTGCTGCGGGCATCGGCGCTACATTGCCCGAACACATGTACTTTGGAATCCTCAAATTGCAAGGCTACAACAACTTCAAGGCTGGACGATTCCCTGTTTTTCGTGTCAATTGACTAGCAACAAAAAGATGAATAGGGAATCACAATTTGTCGGAGGATGTTGTGATGGGTGGTTGTCTGGTCAGAAGGATGATGGTTTTCTTATTCGGGGGCTGATGAATGGGTGAAATAAGGTGTAGTGTGGTGGAAGGGATGGTGGTGACGGTGGACGTGCGGAGCTGCTTCCGTTAGGAAAACCTGCGAGTTGCTCTGGGCTTTTCTGGTGTGGGAAGCCGTTAGGTGCGTGCGATGCCGTGGGGCAGCACCGGCTGTCGGCCGGGTCTCGACCTTTTGGTGAGCATCGGATGCGGGGGTACAGACGGAGCGGGATTGGATAGAAGCTAGCGAGCCACGGAGTGGAGACACCGACGCCAGTGGTTGTGTGGGGCAGCAGCTCGGGGCGCAGCTCCGGAGAATTAGCGCCGAGGTGGCTTGGAAGTTGGAAGGACCCTGGCCGTTGTCATTTTTTTAATTTTTTTTTACGTCGGACCCGCCTACCGCTCACGGCTCCGCATTGCGTGAGCTATCAGATGGACTCGCTCGCGCAGACTAAGACTATCGAAGTCAATGTTAGCTTCGGGACATGTCGTCTCGTAAGGTTAGTAGAGAGGATACCTTGGCGTGATCTTGCGGGTCTCTACTGCCATTGCCGGTGTTGCCGCGTTAGCCACGGGAAGAAGACGCCGGACACGCCGGGGAGTCCCGAGGTACGTATCTGTTTTTTTGCTTAGGTAATTCGGGAGCTTCCAGGTAGAGCCATGGGTCACGGGTTGTCAATCTCGCCCGGCTGACGACGGCAACCTTTTCCGAACCCCGCGAATTCATGTCTTCGGATTTCCAAAACATGTCGGCCTGCGATTTACGGATATCACTGTCGTACAGATAGACCCTTGGTCATCTGCGATACGTGCGGTACGGACGAACCGCGTTGGCACGCATGCATGCACAGCCCAACCTCGAGTGGCTGCTGACGTCAACCAACACCACCCCGACCGATCGCCCAGAACAAGGCAAGCCAGGCGAAGAAAGCAGACACAGAAGAGCAAGCAGATACTGAATGTGAGGCGACTCAAGCAATCGGTGCAATCTTACACGCCCGGTCCCAGCAATGATTGCCCGACAATCGTCACATGCAGCGAACAATCACCACAGCAGCACCACTTCCATGCCCTGTCACTGTCACCGGGCGTTCCCTTGTCACCCACGTGTCTATCCCGTCTGAAAGGTCGTCTTTGCTTCGGCACGATTGCGGCTTATCGTTGAAGTTCAATGCAGATCTGCTGAAGGCCATCCTCAACGACTTCCAGGCCGCCGTGCTTCGACTTGCATTCCTGTATTCGCTCCCTGCTTCTCAGCATCGCTGCATCACCTCTTTAGCACAAGCACAACCCTGACAGCTTGTCCTCAAAGACTCTCCGATCTCTTCCAGGGCCGCAGCCTGGACGGCGCGCCATTGTTCACTGGAACGGAACCTGCATCATTCTCATGTCTGGCGACGACAATCTCACCACTTTCAGGCCACTTTTCTTTTTCCCGCCTCAGTCTCGTGGATGCCACACTTGCAATTTTCCACATCGCGACTAGCTGGATATGCCGTCCGTAATGCGAGCTTCTCTACGATCATCGACTGTTTGATCGGCCGCTGTAACGTGTCGCCCGCCCATCTCGCTCCAGCACATTTGCCCAGCAGTAAACGCAACCACGTTTGCTTCTCTGCATCGGCGGCTGTTTCGGCGTAGGCTGACCCCCAAACCAGTAGAGAAAGGCGGCAAGCTGTTTCATCTTCTGGTACATACCCCATGATCCTGGCATAGGATTCCCAAGTGGTCTCAATCAGGAGGCGCAAACAAAGCCACCAACACCATCATGGCCATGGCCATGCTGCCATCATATCAGGATGCCGTCAGTAAACTCGACTGGCTTGAGTTGGTGGCACCATACGTCGCAGACAAGGACTTTGCGAGTCTTTGTTCTGTGAATAGACGTTTCCACGTCGTCTTCACACCCCGCCTATGGAACGACCCGTTGGTCACCGTTCGACGGTTGGGACTAGATCCAAGTGACGGTATGTTTGTCTCGATCTACACCCGTCAAACTAAGGAAATACCATTTGCTGACTTTTCGCTACTATCTCGGTGGAGTGCGAAAGACCTTGACTGGTACCTGGCATTTGTCTTCGACCGCATGCAGCGCCTGCGGCCGAAGACCCTGGCTCTGATTATTACTCTCGACTTTCGCGACTTTGCAAAAGACACTGCCCACTTCTCGTCCGACAGTAGCATCAGGACAATACCTCAGACTCTGCGTCAGCTGCCCAAAATACTGCCAAACCTCAGATGCATCCTCTTGGACGGCCACGCCGAGGCGGACCCCGCCTTCTTGACAGCCACCCCGGTGTCCGAAGCAAATACGACACCTCCCGATCCTCGTCAAGGCCTGTTGGTTCTTAGTGTCGCTCGCTGCCAAAATCAACTCCCCAACAGCTTCTATACGTCGGACAAGCTCCAGCAGCTGATCCTTCTAGACGTTTCCGGATTGCCAGGTTCCCTGCAGCCTCTGATCACTGCAGCACACGGACGTCGCAACCTACGCAGATTAAAGGTCCTCAAGGCGAGGCGTCGGGAGATCAACGACTCTTTGGCTGTGATGCTCTTCCAGGCTTTCAAGAGCTCTCTGTGGAGTCTGGATATCAGCGAAAACAGAGTTACAGACGGTGTTCTTGGTCAATTTGCTGCACTTTGCTTCAATAGTCCATCTTTGAGGTCTCAGTCTCGATGCATGGCCGAGGGCAAACTTGTCTTTGATGGTCAAGGAAACGACACCTTTGGGCCATTCATGTTTATCCAAGAATCTGACTCGAGCGGGACCTTCAGCCATGCAGAGCGGCACTTCGTGGATGCCCCCATCTACTCTGCCGATGCGAGTCGCGATCTGCAGGAGGACGAAGCAGTTCGAGCCAATGGCAGAACTCCTTTGAGACGAGACAGTGTGGATTACGTTAAGGCCGCAACTGCGGGAGGCATGGATCATCCGGTACCTGACTGGTCAGACGTGCCGTACCTCGACGTCTGCTCTGCACCCTCCGGGATCACCCACCTGCACATCTCAGACACTCAAATCACTTCTTCAGGTGTGGAGAGACTGCTACGTAGCTCGCAAGGCCAGCTGGAAGAGTTCTCCTGCGATGATCCGTTCTACCTACCGGTCCAAGGATCTGCTTTGAATCAGCAGCATCTCCTCCCATGGCCCAAGAACGTCACTTTGCGCGGCTCTCTGGGCTGCGTGCATGTCTTCAGGCCCGTCTTCTCATCCAATCTTCGAGTGTTGAGGATTCACCATTCGCTCGTGACGCAGATACCGACGCTTGAGACTGATGGACTGTCAACCATGGCACGACTCTGGCTAGCCGAGACAGTGGTTAGGGAACGATCTGAGATGGCCTTCCCACAGACGTTCGAGCCGGACATGAACCCCCGGCTGACGTCTCTGACTCTGACCAAGATCCCACGTCGCTCCAACGGGCCGTTGATAGACAAGGTAGTGCACTTCCTCACGCTGTCCGGTCTCCAGGAGCGCGCGATTCGAGAGACTGCCTCTCAATCGTCATTGCGACGTGGTCCAGTCCTCCTGCGCGGCCTGCGTCATCTTCGTCTAGAGTTCGAAGCCGATCCGATTGAGGATCCCGCCGGCTTTTCAGCCGCGGACGACCTAGACGCCGAAGAGCTTATGAATATGGGCGAGGGAGTGGGCTTCAGCTTTTTCGGCGACCAGCGCCGACCTCGGCCACGACCTAACGCTACGAGGAAAAAGCAAGCAACAGCGGGTGACAAAGTCGCTAATGACCACCCTCAGCCCGCCACAGGCCGTTTGAGCGCTTTCCCCTACAGCGATATTGGGGGCGAGATTATGCGCTACCGTGACATATGGGGCGGAAGTCAATTCGATCGGGACATCTGGGTCGGCGATGGAATTCCGAGTTCCGAACACCTTGCTGTCAACGAGTATATGAAACTCGTGACGAACCCAGTGCTAAGAACCAGAGCCGGACCAGCCTCCCCAACGCACGTGAAAGCCGGCGTCCCGGAAGGAGTTCTCATCTTCCACGCGGCTTGGGACGCCATCGTTATGCCACCAGAGTTGGAACCTCCCAGAACGGCAGGGCTACATGGTATGCGGGACGTTTTAGAGGCCATCAAGGCGTTTCGCATCGAGACTAGGGCGGCGTACGAGGCTGCAAAGAAGGCTGCCGTTGGAGGCGTGGTAGAGCTCAATACCATCAGACCGCAACACTGCTTCTGGTCGGGGAGGCTTGAGGTCTCTGCGCAGCAGAGCATGGCACACTATCGAGCGCCTGGTTATTGGCGATGAAAGAAAAAAAAAGAAAAAGAACCTATTTTACCAAAGTTTTCTCTTTCTCAACGGTTCTAGTGTCCGGTCTTACTCTCGTGTCAAGTCGCAATCTTTGGTCATTTGTGATATATACTTGTTTTGAAATAAGTATGAACAGTGAAGCGAATTGTGGTCCTCGAGACAGCTTTCTTTTTGACCCTCCCATATGATTTCCCACATGTCTGTCTCAGTTCCCAGCGGGCCCCCTTCCCCATCCAACGTCGCCTAACTTTCGACTCGGCCAGAAACCTATCAAGAGAGAGAAGCAGTGTAAGCAGTCGTGGTGAACTTGGCATTCGACCCGACAAACGGCTCTGTACCGGCGCCGATGCTCTGGAGGATCTGCGAGGAGGGCAGGCCCTGGCTGTTGATGAGGTAGGTCGCAAACGCCTTGAGGTCGCCGCTGAAGCTCTGGACGTTGCTGGGCGCGACGAAGCTGAAGACGGTCATCTGGCCGTTGACGCCCTTGTAGAGGTTCCAGGTGCGGCCGGCGACGGTCGGGGTGGCGATGGTGCTGCCAGTGGCGGAGATGGGACCGGCGCCGCCGAGGGAGCCGAGCCAGATCATGATTTCGTATTGGGCGTCGCCGGTAGCTGTGGAGGAGGTGAAGAGGTCGTAGGCTACGTTTGCTACGATGCCTGTGCCGGAGTAGCTTCAATTGAGTGATGTTAGTTTGATCAAGTCTTTGAGCTTTACGTCTGTGGTTTTGATACTTCATATGTGAAGAAAGGGAGAAGAGAAAGAGAAAGCATTTACCTCCAGTTCCAGGTCGAGGGGATGCTGCTAATAGCGCTCAAAGCCTTCTTGCTGACGTTGACAACAGCGTTGGCGTATGACTTTACGTTGTACTGCCCGCCGGACCAGGACCAGGCCGTGGACCATTGCAGGTTGCTGCCGGAGAGGCCGGTGAGGGTGGTGCACTGGCTTCCGGTGCCGGAGGACATGCCCCAGAGGTTGTTGTAGACGGTGTAGGTGCCGGTGACGGCCGAGTCCCACTGGCCACAGTAGGTCGTCGCGCGCTTCTCGACGGTTGTCGGCGTCGGGCTGGCGAGCGCCAGGGGGAGGAGGGCGAGGACTCCGGAGAACTTCATGGCGGGACTGGCTGGTGGATGGAGACAAGAGCTTGCAAGTGAGGGACTGGTCTGTGATTATTGAATGATAGGCTGGCTGGAAGGTCTAATAGGTACAGGAACTGCGAAACGAATGATCAAGTTTTATATATCCTGCCTTTCAGTTTAAGGTATCTGTATTTGACTCCATGTTGAAATTGATTCTCTTGGCCCAGGACCGCTTCTCTCTGCAATTCATCTATTCTTCCGCGGGGTCCCCAGCAACGTCAAGCAAGCTTCCGTCAATGTCACAGTCCACGTGGGAACATTCTATCTATCCGCACGAATCGTCAGTAATGCCGGACCCGTTTCGTGGACCTACCTTCCGTAACTGCCTCGAAAGGGTAGATTGAGGACCTAGCATATTGATCACGAGCGCCTTGATCCCCTGGAGCTCATACGGGAGTTACCAATTGGGGTGACGATCATATCCGCTCTTGATATAAGCTCTCCTGGACCGTAGGACGACAGTGAGCTAAGCCCATGGTAAACGAGTCTTCATTGGCGGCTACCATCGTGGTGTTGTCAGCACCCCGGGCGAGATCCATCCAGTTCGGGAGTTTAGGGAACCACGAATCAGGGGAACCCGGCTATTGGAGGCGTGGGGAAGGGGAACCCGGGGCCGTGGATGGGATGATGTCCAAAGGTTAAAGTTTCTTGGGACGTTCTACACCAAACTTCGAAGTTGACTCGACTATCTGATTATATAAGGTATCTCAAAGAGAGCGGAACAATAATCGATTCCTAACTTTGTAGTAACCTACATGTTCACGAAAGCCCGTCACCCATTCTGACCTCATTCGGCATCTCTTTTCTTCAAGGCGCACAGATTTACAACAAACTCCAAGCAGCTTCATTGCCGACGTCACTTGGCGCCCCGGCTACCCCGGCATGGCTTTCAACGCACGGGATTCGAGGAGATATAATCTGCCCTGGCACTCCTGCGAAGCAGTTACGAAGCAGTATGGACTGCCGGCGGAAAATGCGGGGTTAGACTGCCGTAATCCGCGCTGCTGCGCCGGGGGCTTCCCGCGATGTAACCGAGAAGAGTCGACCAGGTGGAGTTGGGAAGTGGGAGCGCGGCGGGATCTAGGAGCCGCGATTGGCGGGATTCGATCGGGCGTTAATTTACTGGAAACGTGCCGGAGGTTTTCGTTGCGTGCGAAGCTCTCTTCTTCTTCTGTCTCCTAATGCAAACTTGCGTGCGAGCCGCTGGGTTTCTTCTTTATGAAAAGAATGAAAAGAATGAGGGTGAAATTTCGTTCAATCTTAGTGCTACGGACGTACACGGCCCAGCTTCGTGGAGGTACGGAGTTTACAGATATCGCTGTATGCACTCTCATTCCAAATCTTGATGGTTAATCTCAAGTAGTTCAGCGTTGGCCATGATAACGGGCTCGTTTGATCGGCGCATATGGGATTTCGCTTGTGCACGCCTTGGAGACCTGTCATTTTAACGTGCATTACGTGCGTGCGCATCCGATCTGATTTACCGCACTCTTGGCTGCCGCTGGTATTGGTGATTACGTGATTACCTACTTGTAAAATCTTACCCGGTCTGGTCAGAAAATTACTTGGTCCCCGAATCCTACGATGCCTGTTCCCTGACAGGCTATCTGACGGTGCTGACCCTACATTCGCTTATCTGAGGCTCTTAGCCGGATATCGAGACATGACGCACCACTTGGGAGTATGGTTCTGTAATCTGTTAGGTCTCCCTTTTCTTCACGTGAAATTCAATAGTACGCAGATTCATTTACCAATAAGGTGCTCTCTCGCGTCATTGTTATGATCTATCAGTGAAGATGATGCAGTCATCGTGGCTGGCCCATCGTAGGCCCATGAGCATGAGACGATCAGAAGATCGCTAGCACGGGTGTCTCATTGGAGTATCTTCCAGTGAACCCAGGTATTCTGTAAAGTTTGTGTTCAACTTGGAACTCTCCAAAGTTGATATCAGGAACCATATTGCAGCTAGTATGGATACGAAAGCACAAAAGCAAACGCGGAGAGGTCCGACCTCATGGTGGCGCTGCTGAACTCCAGCTGTGGCTAGCCCACAGCCTCATGACCTGGGGTAGAAGAGGTAGGCAGACTCATATGAACTGCTCGTGGCTTTCGTGTGAGAAAAAACCAAGAAAGCCAGTATGAGATGTGATAGTGGCTCGAGAAACAATTGCCATGGTTGACGATACTTGGTTTTTCTGTGCGCTTGTTGAACGCCTTCCAACTAGATTCGGACAGCAAGCCATCTGTGGACGTGAACTGGTTCAGCATTTGAGATATTTGGTTTTTCTTCGTATCTGCAGAGTGAACCTCGCGTGGACAGCGCCGAACCAGACTATTTTCACGGTATATGAGATGTGAGGGGAAAAGTTGAACTACATAACGCACTACCATTGAGAGGGGACGGTACGATTTGTCTGCGCCACTTGGCATACGCCATCGGTTATCCGTACCTGTCCATGTAAAAAAGCGCCTTAATCTAGCCTCGGAGACAGGACGCGTCTGGTTCGGACGAGAGACTGGGGCCACTCGGAGGTCAAGATAGTGAGTGAGTGATCTTCGGTGCTGCCATCCCACGAATCTGGGAAGATCCCCTTCGGCCCTGTTATGTCTTGGTTATCTACCTGGCCTTTCCTTGTTTTGAGTCCGCGGACGTGCGTCGTGCCTGAGCTGGTGGAGACGCGTCGCAATGGTGGTGATGTTTGGGTAAGGAGGGTAGAGGGGTGTGGTGGTGTGTGCTGACAATTGGCACATTGACTAGCGGCGGGTTCATCTGAGTAGCGTAGCCGATGGCATAGACTCAACTCTAATCAGATATCATTGCTTTTCGTCATGCTTGGAGGGGCGTGTGCAGTCGTGTCTTTTGATATCTTATCCTGTCTTGGTATATAGACACTCAAGAGGGTTGACCTAGGACAAGTGCAGGGGATGGAGGTCCCGGTTCCGAGGAATGGAATTTGAGTTGTTAGTCTGAATCCCTGGAGGCGACTCAACACCGGCGCTTGTCTCATCTGTCCTGCGTTCCCGATCGGAAAGAGAACAGGGGACTTTCAAGAAGGGGTGGTCGGTTCCACGTGCTCGGGACCAGACCATGAATCGCGGGATTTCCTGAGCCTGACTGTTCTTGAGGAAGGAAAAGAGGCTCTGAGAGGGGAGAGAAGAGGGTGGTGTAGGTGAAGACGCACTGTGACAGGGGTCTAGGAGAGACGGACTGAGACTTGTGGCGTACGCCGGCCGGTACGGGTTTTCGCCGCGGCGGCTGGCCGGCATGCGCTAGACCCAGAACATAGGACTGGGCAAAAAATAATCGGCAAGACTGAGGAACGGACGGAGCCACGGAACGTCCATCGAGGAATGGAAAACGGGTAAAATTGCGCGGCGCGGGAGCTAACAGAGAGACAGGAAGAGCCATTTGCCGCAAGAGGGTGCTCGTTGGTGGCTTGTCTGCCTCCTCCGCAGAGGATGGGCTGGACTCGGCTTTTGGTTGACATACTCACACCCTGTTATCAGCCATCGTCCGCGGCATTTTTGAGGGGTCGAGACATGGACCCGGCAGGAATGTGTCGGATGGAGCATTTGAGGGCTTTGCTGATGGGCTATCGTTTTGACTTGTTTCCATTGTCTTCCACGAAGGCAATGCGTGGTTTTCTTTGTTTTTCGGGAGGGGGCCTACTCCCACGCGTTCCTCTTGTGGCAACAATGCCACGGCCGTTGATTGAAACACACGAAAGGCGTATCCGGGGAAGCGTTAGAAGGCGAATGCTGAAGCGGTGATGTCTTAAGTTTTCCGACACTCAATATTCACTCTCTTAAGATACTTGCGTTACTGATAATGGCGGTTGCCATTGCCCTGGATTTCTTCATCGCCGATTGCAGTAGGCTGGATGATCGGATTGAGGATTCTGCCTCTGGTGGAGACCTGTTCTCATCTGCAATGAAATTCATCAACATATGGGGTTTATGTCGCATGTGGGCTGGCCGACGGGCGTATCATATCCTACAAATTCTTGCTATATGCATGTCTCTGCCACTCATGCAGCTTAACGATTCGGGATATGCACAATTACCCTCGGTGGTTGAATTCGCCCCCCTCCCCCTGCTCTCTCGCCCAGAGACGAGGCTTCGGATTTTTTAACGCTAGGAAAAGCTGGAAGATGGGATCCGGGGAATGCGGACTGATCCTCATTGGGTAACTGAAGTGCCCAATCGAGGATAACCTCGCTTTTGTCTCTCACATTCGGTCTCGGACTATTGCGACAGCTGGGTTTCGATGGGTGGTTAGGTAGTTGGTTCGGCAATCCACCCGTCAAAGAAGGGGTACTCGGAGCTCGTCTTCCTATTGGCAGCCCATACCCAAGGACTTTGACGTGAGAAGCGAGAGAGAGGAGAAGCCTGCAGAGTGGAGAGATTAATAGAGAGATTGGATGAGGCAAGATGTCTCTCAGTATTTGCGTTTTGTGCATTAGTGCCTCGGAGCTGAAAGATGTAGCTACTGCAGGATTCACCAGGGGTTGATGCAATCGAGATCTACATGACGAAAAGGAGATCGCCTGCATATTGAGCGGCGACATTGAATGTCTGGTGGAGGTTGAATGTCACTCAATGCCAGGGAAAGTAGATATCGCCATACTGGTGTCTTTCACAGGTTGAACTCCTCACTAAGGTATGACGACGAGCTCGAAAGCCCATCGTCAGAGGTTGCGCCACACATCTTTGCTTGTCCATCTTGGAAAATCTGACGTTTCTATGGAAGACAATGCTCGAACTTTTTCGTGTCCGAGCAGCTTGTCATAGGAAGCCCCTGGATGTATCATGTCATGGTATCCAGAAGAGGCGAATTGATTTTTGGAAGATAATGATTTTCAAAGAGGTTTCTAGGAATCACAGTTACCAATGATGACTGTTAGAAAAATGCTGAGTCCTTCACTGAACTGTATGTATCCATAGCAGCCTACCAGCCAATGCTTGTGCTAGACCAGACGTTTTCATTGTCAATACAACACGGAATTCTGGGCAGTAAAGAAGATTGCCAGTTTAGTGTCCAAGGTACCCAATACCCTCATTTCAAGGTTTCTGTGATTTTGTAGTCAGCGTCTTTGAAGTCAAACAAGGCATACTGTTTCGACAACTACTGTTGTTCTTTTTGCCGGTGAAGCTGCTATGCCTGAATGACTTTCCTGGTTCGAGTCTCGGTGCCTATTTCTGGTTCGATTCTAAAAGACCTGTCTCGGCTAAGGTACGACCCTTTGTATAGGTGCTGAGAGGAGAAAATGTGAACTTGGATTTTGATCTCCGTGCAACAACATTTGAAGTTGTCAATTGAAGAATGGAAGCATCCAAGGTTGGATAGCGACAGCCATCGGCGGATATGTCTATATCAAGCAAGGTATCGTGCAAGTGCGGACAAAATTAATCATGCACAACTGCAATAAACTCTGAAGTGTCTGATATGCGGCCGGTCATAGACTCTCACCACATATCAAGTACTGTATTATACAGAGCAACTAATAGCAGGCAGGTCAGTCGGATATGATTCGGTTGGCATATGACCAAGGCGGATAATACGTGACGAAGTTGTTGTACTAGGATACTTATCGAGGTACTAATTGAACCTAGAACAAGAAACAATCGAAGTCACGAGCTGCAATCGTATTGACGCTATGGCAGGTCGAATGTTGAGTTCAAAGCACGGCAAACCGGTTTTCCTCTCATACATCCCAGTTTCTTCCGAGTCAAATGATGCGAAGAACAGAAAGGGTTGACATTGCAAAGTATACTTGAGAACATTTATGTGCTAATCAACAACTTGAATACGATGATGTGGTATCTACGAGCCAAACTAAAACCGTCTTTGTCGTTCTACGAGTTGTAATCACTGCCTCTAGAGCCAAGACCCAGGTCTATCAAATACTTCTAGGCAATGGGACCGTAGAAGCTGAACTTGCCATTGGGATCGTACTTGGTCTTCAGAGATTGAAGACGGTCCTGTCTCCATTGCTCGCTACCGTACCACTCCTTAGGAGTCTCATCACCAAAGGCATAGTTGAGGTACACGTGCTGCTCAGTGCGGCCGCTTCCTTCATGGATGATGTCACGGAGCTGGTTACCGAGCGTGGCGGCCTTCTGATCAAGCTCAGTGCCGTTGGGGAAGTAAGTGATAAGGGGTGCGAAGAGAAGGTTGTCGCTGCGATAAGCAAACGCAGTTGAGTCGCTCGCAATAGCCTTGACACCCTCGTTGGAGTAGCCCTCAAACATGAAGAGAGAGTTGTTGAACGGTGAGTCGCCGCTGATAGAAGAAGCGAAGAGGTCGTACGCCTTACGTTGAGCCTCAATGTTGTATGACTCGACGTAAATGGGGAACCGAGGGTTGTTCAAGCCAACCTTCTGGCACGGGATGGAGTCAAGAGCAATGCCGGTCCACGTGGCGAGGTCAAGGTAGGTTCCCGAGTCCGGAGTGGCGGAGATGGGGCCGATGTCCCTGAAAGGCTGAGTGTAGACGGAGTCGACAGTCGTGACACCTTCCTGGATAACCCAGAAAAGAATGATGGGCTTGACTAATGTTAGTAGTACTCATGGACAATGACAGACAGTCTTCACTCACGTTCTCCGGGTCAGCATCGGGATTTCTGAGCCAGTAGGACCAGTTGATGACTTCAGCAGCCTGGGTGCCATTCTTGAGGAGGTGCTCATTGGCAGCCTGGTAGACTTCCTCAACCTTCTCGCCGCTGAAGATAAACGTCTCAACTGCCCAGTCGCTGTGTTCGATATCATAGACCTTGACATTGAGAGAGGTCACGATACCAAAGTTATGGCCAGCGCCCTTGACAGCCCACCAGAGGTCCGAGGTCTCATTGATGGTCTGCAAGGTGCCATCGGCTAGCACAATGTTCATGGAAACAAACTGATCGGCGACCAGACCGTGGTGACCCTGAAGCCATCCATGGCCACCCCCAAGAGCAGGCCCGAGCGTGCTGACGCACTCGCATGTTCCCGTGACTGCAGTACATGATCAACGATACATCTCGACAAGGTACGAGTGATGGAGATAAAACGAGAACGGAACTTACCTGTCTGCTTGCCGGCAGCCCAGAGCGTGTCGGTGACGAGCTTGGACCCGGTACCACCGCCAATCTTGGCGGTGGTTCCGTCTGCAGCAACCTCAACACCGCTCAGCTGGGACAAATAGATTTCGATGCCGTTGTCCATCTTTCCCAGAGTGGTGATAGCGCCATGCACGCCATTGTACGCAAGGAAGGGCATGCTCTTCTCGTTGGCGAATTTGACCTATCGGTAGGTTGATTAGCACCTGCTTCGCGCCTAGTCACATTCGGACGAAACTAAAGTCATTCACTTACAGTCTCTGCAACATCGTTCTCAGTCCCGGGGATCACCACGAGGTTGGGCTTGGGTGCATCAAGGTTCGACCACCGGATAGACGCGTTGGTAAACTCGGCAGTGCCCGGCTGGTAGATCTTTGCAGTAGCTGAGAGCCTATCGCCAAGCTCAGCCGTATCTCTCGGGCAGACGCCTCCGAGGAGTTGACGAGCGACAGGAACGTTTAGGCATGCTGAGGTGATTGCCCATGCAGCAACGGCTGTAAGGACTTCCATCTTGAATCGATGCATCTCGGCAGGGGGAAGGGGCAGAAGAGGGAGCCGGATTGGCAGTAGATAAACTCTCGATAGACCCAAGGATGCAACTGGTGACACAAAAGCTGGCCCAAGTGTAACCTAGATGTCAAGAGAGTTCGAAACGAATGTGGTGGTAGTGAACGGACAGACCCCTCGTGGTTGAGTGCGCCTGGTTCCAAACAGTCAATCCGTCGATAAGCAGCAGCGATTCGATCATTATTTATTATCGTGCATGGGAGGTGTGATGGATTCTGTAAGCCAAGTTTACCGGGCGCAACGCTGCTTGCATTCTTAATTTCGATCCCTTGCTTGGTGCCCCTGACATGCATGCGTCCCTGCTTATTCTACAACGGAGCCGCCAACCAAGTTGATCAAAAGTGGTGAAAGCTCCTCGCGACCCTCGTCAATATGTGTGGCTGTAGTCCGCGTATCCCGGGGAACACAATGACGAATTGTCCAGACTTATGCGCTTTCCAGATGCTGGATCGAACCGCGCGTGCTCTCTGGGAGACCTCTTTCTTTCCACGCAGGTCAGTGAGATGCGTCGACATGGCCCCCATCTCAATCCACGTGTCTCTGCTAGTGTTCATTTGTAAGTGAGTTACATTCATTTACCAAACTCCCAATCAGCATGAATACCGCAGCGGAGCCCTATGGCTCAAGGTTACTTTGAGAAGGGAAATCGTCCCATACAGTCCAAGCGTAGCGAATAGTTCCGACCGGTGTTTGTAAATCCTGCGGCCCGTACCATGGGACACCTGTGTGTCGAAAAGTCCAACGGCTGCCAACTTCTTAGTGCCAAGTTAAGTCAAGTCAGAGACAAAACTCCGAATGCTACCCATCTGTTGCACCTCTTCGCACGTCTGCGATGAGATATATCCTACTCTCCACAATCCCCCACCATGATTCTTCCTTCAATGCTGCTACGAGACGTTAGGCCCTCGGCTGTGCGGCATCTGGTATAGCGCAGCCACAAAATCCCTCGTGCCAACACTTTTGAGGGTGGGTATCTTCTGTTGTGGAGTGCCTCTTCTCAGTGCTGCTCAGGAAATCTGGATGCATTTACGCAAGGGCCAGGAACCAAGCCGAGGCAGCTATGGCTCGGGAAGGTTGATTGAACGTCAGGTCGGAGAATCTCCCCGAGTCTGCGCCTCACTGTGCCCCTTTGCTACTGGAAATCTGAAAGCCGTTTGTCTCTCGGGCCGCTTTGACCTGTCAACCATCCCCTCGGACCCATGTGAAGTCTTCCATTTTCTTTCTCCCCTTCTGGACGTGTTCTCGGCATGACCGTCTGATATGATATATTCTTGATTAAAGAATTCGGCTGCTCGTGTCCGGGCCTGGGCCCTCTCAACTGTAGCCCCGTTTGCAAATCCTATGCCGTTTAGGTCTGGTGTTCGCAACTCGCCCCCGCCCCCTCATCACATCGCCCGAGGTATCCTCATTACCTTATCGTAAAGAAAAGTATTGACAGTGGGGGCGCTCTACACCGGGGGAAGCACCCGTGTTCCGCTTGGGCCCCCTACAGAGGGGAGCCGTCCACTTTCGAGTCAGGGGGCAGCCATGGGTTCGATTCCACCATCATGATCTAGGACCTTGGCAAGTGGAGGAGAGCTCCGTCAACTGAACGCTGAATAGTTCACCGGACGGGAGAGTGGAGGCAAACGCAGTCCAAAACATGGCTGCGAAGCTGCGTTTGTTTTATCATCTGTAATCTGAGCTGATGTTAGGAGGCCTACGGATCGAAGCGTGCGGATAAAGCGGATGAGGGCCCAATTCTTAAAGTAATGGTATCCCTGTTTTTGATCCCAGAAATAATTCTATCTGGTAACCTTGTGAAGAGCCATGGCCACGGAGACAACTTGAATTGCCAAGTGAGAGATGAAAGAGACGACCGGAAGCCGGATGATGAGCGAGTGTAACACACTCCTGAGCCATCACCGTTGCGGTAGCATCGCGTCCTGCTCACCAGATGCGGGATTAGTCCGATGAACATGTTCAAAGATCCTTGAATCCTTAGAAACTGCACTATGGGTTGTCTTGGGGCTTCCCATACACGAAGTTTGGTTTGCACTGTCACAGCTCGGAGATGGAGTTATGCAACAAGAAAAGCTACATGGGGTCCCTGCAAATTCATCCAAAGTCGTCTTGCGGATAGTAGGGGAAACGTCTCCTCCGCCATGGGTTGCATCAATTGGGACTCTACGCTCCAACTTGCTGCGTTTAAGCCTGTTGCCATGTTTCCAATGATCGATGTTCCGGTTCTTGTGCACTAGTGTTGGATCGCGGACCCTGATTCAAACATCTAGACTTGCTTCTTGATTCAGTTCAGCTCCTCCTGGTCTCTCAAGATTTAATACTTGTATGCATGGCGTTCCTCACTCTATCTTGCCCTCTTTCTCGGTCGTATCCGCAGTCATTGGACATATTTCGACCCCGCTCCCTCGACTGAGACACAACCTGCCAATGTCGACCACTGATCCCACGGACCCAGCTGCGCAGGCTGCCGCTGCAGCTGCCGCCGAGGCAGGTCGACAGTTCACGATCGAGGCGTGGACACTCTACGGCATCGGAGTGATCGTCACGGCCTTGAGGACGTACGCCAGAGCCAAGGCTGTGGGGTTCCGAAATTTTCGGGCTGACGACTACCTTGTGTGGGCAGCAATCGTATGTGTTTTGGATGATACTACGGCACTTAAAAAAGCTTGTTGCTGACTTTCATCTACTTTGTGTGCAGCTTTTCTACACAGTCCAATCCACTCTGGCCTACTCGGTTGGCAACATCGCTCACGGGCTCGCTAATAATGGCATGACTAACGAAGAGCGAGCGGCACTATCTACGAGTGACCCAGAATATCAATTAAGGTAAGTCGGCATCGGCACTAATGCGGAATGTCATTCGTTAAACCAGAACATAGGATCATCGGATCCAAGATCCAGATTGCTGGGTGGACCACTTACTCGGCACTCATCTGGCTGCTGAAGCTCGCGATGCTGGTCTTCTACCTTCGACTAACGGTATCTACTCCCTATTTACTATGCAGCCACATCATATCATAGTTGTCGACTGACATCTACATTCAGGAAGGTCTAGGCCGTCGATATCGCATGCGTATCTGGATTGGCTTCGGTCTTGTCATCGGGACATTCGTCGCCTCTCTTGGAGCAGTGTTCTTGTCGTGCATCCCCTTCAGCAAATACTGGCAGATTAGCCCGGACCCCGGAAGTGAGTTCATTATCCCCATAACCAAAAGCTTAACACATGCTCACAATTGTTCTTCTAGATTCCTGCCAAGCTGCTGTCTCGTTACCGATCATATGGACCTCCTTCGCTGCGAATGTTTCGACCGATATCTATCTCATTCTGATTCCAATTCCTCTGCTGTGGGAGTCAACATTGAGACTCGCCAAGAAGATTGCATCGACCATTGTGCTCGGTGCAGGCATCTTCGTCCTGGTCTGTGCCACGCTCAAGAGCATATTCGTGCTGGTGGTACGTTTCATCCATCGCGAATAGTCCTCGTTGTAATTCTTATCTGTTCGCTAACATTGAACTAGGATCCCGTCAATGGTGCCCAACTTGCCGGCACATGGGGTACTCGCGAAACCTTCGTCGCAGTTGTCACGACGAACCTTCCCATGATCTTCCCTCTCATCAGAACATATCTCAAACCTCTTTGGCCCAATGTCTTACGATCATCCAAGAACACTAAGAAGGCATACAAGACACCGAGCGGCTTCCGAACCATTGGGGGCGGCCATGGGGATTCCTCGCGCCGGACTGGACCTCCTAGCGCAAACCCTGTCGCCTCCAACGTGACTTTCACCGAAAGCGAGGAACGCATAATGAGCGACGTGAAATTACAAAACCTTAAAGGCTCTTCTACGCCCACATCAGGAAAACCACCGAACGGTATCGTGGTATCGAACGAAGTTGAGATCGTTACCGAGGATAGGACCAGCGAATTTGGTGAGCAGCGCCCTCAACGAACACGTGAAGCTTGGTAGCCTCGGAGTTCTTTTTGTTTATTCATTTTCGATTGGTTGTAATTTCATGTCTTGCTACTTGCTCTATACCAATTTCTATATTCAATTCATCAATTCTCCATGTGGTTTCAGGCGTTGCATGCTAGCAGTACCTCGGAAAGCGAGTCTGACTTTTCCATGCAGTTGAACGTCACACCAAAAGTTGGCTCGACTGTTGACAGAAAGATCGCGTTGTTTAATGATCCAAAGGGAGAAAATAGCTTCCTTGTTAGGTAGATATAGCATGAAATCTCCGAAGTTTCTTGGACTGACTCGGCCTCAATGATTTGAAACTCTCCTTGGTCGTAACAACCTCCACGAAGGTTTCTGCAAGTGCGGACTCGGGGGGTTTCTGCACTATCGCCCATGATAGAAGCCTAAATAAAAGTTTCTCGTATCGAGAGAAAACAATACATCAATACCACCCATGTACATTCAATCTTTTTCCTTCTATAAATTCTGCCTGCGTAGCAAAAGTCTGTCACGACCAGTCTAGGAAGAAAGGCAAGTTCGCGATGTACCCATGCATATCTGCCCACATTCCGGCTCTGGCATGCTCACCTACTTGTCTGCATCAAGTAATTGTTGCTGTATGTGAGGCTGTAGATCTTCGAAATACACATGCAAGTAACAAACCATCATCTATTACTTGGCTGTAGCCGGAAACCGAATATCACTAATATGTCTTGCAAACAGTTGGGCAAGCACAGATGCAGCGGAGGCATAGTCGCAGTCAGCCGTCTCCATATCCACACATGATCCTTCTATCTTGTAGTCGAAACGGCGATTGTCTTGCCGATGCCTGAATGCTACGTTCTGAAGCTTCGAAAAAACCTGGGGCAGTCGGGCTGGAACAGGCTATCTGGGGTCCACCTCATGTTGCTTGCTTTCTATTATGGTTCCCCGCGGTGGGTAAGGTGATCAACCCGCCCAAGAAGTCTCCCACTTCCCGGGCCCTCTTTCATCATTCTCAGGATGTGTAGATAGCCAGTCTAGGAGAAGTCTCAAGATATGATGCGATAAACAAGAGGACTTGTCCAGGACTTGTTCCCTGGGGGTTAAGTCCTTGCAATTTAGATTATATTATAGGTTTCCTGAGACGCACGGGGTGAAGGCCACATATAAGGACCGAGTGAGTTGAAAGTTGTACTCCCTTACATTTCCCCTGCAGGCTTTGGCTGTGTATACAAGGTTATTCAGATTTCAAATCTGGCTTGGGCTAGGTACATTAAATGGTTTATTGCAACAGTGCGGGAAGGAAAGAGCGAGACAAAAATTGAACGTTTAGTTGCAGGTGCAGCTATGAGAAATCGCAATCTTCTACAAAGCGCACTGTTGTCTGCGTCATGTATAAGTGTACTTTTATACACCTTATGGGAAAAAACTGCCTGTTGCAGAAGTCTTCAATAGTCGGAAGTTGCGACTGTAAGAGTTGAGGCCCATTTCAACGTTTCTGATATTGAGTACTTGATGATCAAAAGGTCGAGCTCCCGGGAGTCGACCTCCTACAAGCGCACTACTGGCCTCGTCATTCTAAGCTAAACCCAATAAACCAATCCAGAGAATAGTGTCAGATTCAGCTAAAAAAAAATGTTGTAGTCTACTACTCTCGGAATTGAGGAACTTGGATATTTGCATAAGAAAGTACAGTTCTCATCCGCTTGGCCATGAATAGTTGAAATGTTGATCAAATTTCGAGCTAACAAAACTTTCTGCGATGGAATGGCCGAAGTGTAATTACTCATTGTGTGGGTTAAAGTCGCCGAAGGTGAATGATGCCTGCCTATTTGCCTTGCCATACATGCCTCTGCCCTCTGTTGTTACTAATCAAATAAATCAGATTGCACTTTTCGGGGCCGGGAGCGAACGTCAGCACTACTGCAATTTTGAAAAGCGCTGACAAAGACAGCATAGCCAATGATAGAGGGCATGAGGGTGATCCTTCGGCCCCGTATTACCGGCGCTGGACTAATTCCCTTATTCCCTCGGCGCCGAAATAATGCATGTCACTCCGGGAATTCAGGGTCGATCTTCGAAGCCCGCCAAGTTAACTTGACTACATAAGGCTTGACCTGACATAAGCCCTTGATATAAAACGGATAGTGTTGGTATTCAATCATTCAGTCATCACCCAGCATTCCAAATCCGCTAACATATACCGTCTTTGAATTATATAACAAAAGTCTAGCTTTTCTATCTCAATATGTCTGATTCATTCCCTCGCCGGCGCATCGTCATTTCAAATCTCGATCTCGACTCATCCAATGATGGAGCCAAGACCGAACCTGGAGTTGAGGTAGTTACCGATAGCTTGGTGACAGAAAACATGTTCGACGGTCAATTGCAGAGAATCACGATTGGGACCGTCTCGGCAGTACCTGCCAGCAATGAAGGACGGTGCGTAGCATCCGGCTCCCCAGAATTAGACGAGCTGTAGTTGACTTTTGCAGAGGTCTGCCAGCCTTTGCTGATGTCCCTGGAAGTGGAATAGTCCTGCCAGGTGGAGTGAACATTTACTTCTTGGACTTGGCCCCTGGATTCACTACTCCGATGGTATGTTGATGTTCTTCTTACGATTGGTTCTGGCAAATGGATCAAGATTACTGCATTGATGGATGTCCTGACCTGAGTCTACCCCGAGGCTAATTCAACCTTTTCAGCATCGGACCCCATCAGTCGACTACGTTGCAGTCAGCCAGGGAACACCTACGCTTATTACACCGAAGACTGCTTTCAGTGCCGAGGATGGCAAGGCTGACTACGAAGAGACTATCGAAAGCCTACTTCGACCAGGGGATGTTGCCGTTCAACGCGGGGTCATGCACTCGTACGTTTTCATTTTCCTTTGACAAGTCACATGGTATTCTTGAAGACCAGATCTAATATGTATTCTCTGCAATAGTTGGGCGAACAGAACTGACGAGTGGGTTCGCATGATCGGCATGGTCATCGACGCAAAGCCCTCCGAAGTTGTGATGGATGGAAATCGATTGGAGCTCGGCGAGAAATGGCTTCAGTGAGCACCTCAATCGCATAGTCAATGTCTTTGAGAATAGAGAGTCTCGATGCATGATGTGAGGTGAGCTGAGATGGCAGATGTAATGTCGAGGTAGTAGAGAGGGGACAAGCTTTTGAGCATTCGCGAACAACAATACGCGCCTGAAGAAAGTATCGATTTAAACGTCATTGTTTTATTACTTAATATATGCGTGTCTCTAGTTTTTGTTGTTCACCCCCGGCCGCAGGGTGTATACAAAGCAATCTCTGTTGTAGTAGAGTGCACCCGTGCTATCCCCTTCGTCCACCCCGTCTTCTACCGAAACATCGAATAGCTTGCATTTTTTGGCTGTCGACTCCCATGAAAAGGACTGACATCGAGGTGGCCGGCGCCCGTCGGTGCACAATTCCCAGCATTCGTATGCGTTATCGAAGTCTACCCCGAGACCATAGTGCCCGTATGTGGGCTTGATGCTGCCCTCAACATTGCAGGTTGCATTTGTTGGAGCCTGCGGTGGCCAAGAAGCGAGAGCGTTAACACCAAGTGCGAGGGTTGTGAAGTAGTGAAGGGCTATCATATCGAGTCTGTCCAGGCTGAGGATCGATTGATGCTGTGATGCTGGATCTGTCTCTTGTGCCGCCAACTGAAAATTAGCTGATCATGGAAACAACGATCGACAGACTTAACTGGCGACGTCAGTGCAACAACTTACGAGTATTTATAGGCCAAGGTTGAGAAATTACCCCGCGTGCCACCCACGTGGTAAAGAAAGTACGTGTGTTTGTCTGTGGACTCAGCCGGCTGAATGCAGCTGACAAGAACCACAATCATGGTCCAATTGGTGTTAAGTACCTACAGGCAGCCAAGCCTCAGCTCGTATTCCCTCTTGATGTTTGTCTTTTGGAGGCTGACTTGCGTTATAGTAGCTGGGCGAAATGGCGGTTCCAAGGCACATTTAATTCGCGGCCATGGAGCAACGTGACATAGTCATGAACTGATCTCATCCATTCATCTCTGGATGGTCGCCCGGGTTTGCATATTTGGTATAGAAAAAGACATCACTCATTCATTCAACCTTAGACATTGTGAATTATCTCGGGAAGCAAAACCGACCTCGAAGTCCCAAGGAAAGTAATGCACTATACCCGGGCCTGGAACCGACTTTCGGACAGAATAGAAACCAGTTGAGGTACCGTTACAAGTGCATCCAGATTGGTAGCTGACAGCCAAATGATGTT
Source organism: Colletotrichum godetiae (assembly GCF_030913485.1). Lineage (NCBI taxonomy): Eukaryota > Fungi > Ascomycota > Sordariomycetes > Glomerellales > Glomerellaceae > Colletotrichum > Colletotrichum godetiae. Next base: position 55,247 of record NW_026851292.1, on the reverse strand, counting down.
GTCATAAAGGCTCGCGTCTAGTCCTGCGTCAAGGATGGAGCGAACGCCGAAAATAAGTTACAAGTCACATGCGAAGACTAAACGCAGGTGTTAAACGCCGATATATCATACCGACGGCTAGGCTCACAACCTTCTAGACTGTGAGTGAAATTTTGAGGTAACTCTATACTGAGAAACCATAAACAGCCGCGGGGTTTTTGCACTGGAGTATATCGGATCTCAAGGGCCTCGTACATCTTACATATCAATGAATTTAATCAGCAGTTATGATTCAGGTAGTTACCAGTAACACTTGGCAAGTCGACCACGAAGAATACTTGTAAACTTGGTCGCCCCAAATAGAGGTGGACCAGTCCGGAGGTTAGTGGGACTCACCAACGGCTTCTGACCCGCCACTTACCGCTGCCGGCGGTGACTTCACCACCCGTGCTTCTACCTTGATTCAATTAAGTGACAATAAAGTGCTACCAGTCACGATGACTATGGAATTGTAATTTTGACTACATGTGCTTAATGGAAAGCGGAAAACGTTTCCCGCTGCACTGGCGTTGGAGCTGATCACACGAAGAACTACTCAGTACGGACGTCGCCGCGTGTAAACAGGGATGAGCCTAGATGAGGCAGGTCGTGAGACTCTAGAGTATTGCCAAATGAGGCTCTTCCGCCGTCAGCTGGGGCAACTATTCTATGGAAATGCCGTCACAAAACTGGCATCCATTGATTACCGCAGGGCCTCTAATCGGCAATCGGAACGCATCGTCACCGCCAAGATCTACCGTACTACGGATGAACCACATTCTGTCTTATCCGCGGACATTCACCTTCCTCATTGGACAGTTTAGCGCCACATTGCATGATTAGGGAAAGAAATTGTTACCTCCCCCTTTGGTTTCTGGCAGATCCCTGATTACATCCTGCTTCTCAATAATTAACTTAGACTCCGTACCAAGCATTTGGGTGGTGGCTCTTACCGACGGGATGTTTTGGTAGCGGAGTTGAAGCGGAAATACGCTGAAATTCCAGTTCTAGATCTTCATCGCTTAAAAAAGGACGCATCTTGTATTTCTATTGGGAAGCTTGCCGGTGCAAACTTGGCACGCTGTGAGAAGTTTCGTGTAGACAGTTACCATCAGAGCGAGGTGGCTACCCGGCCAACGTCCGATGCCACAGTCGGAAGGGGAACTCACCAAGTCAATCTGCCAGATGGAGCCCGGGTATTGGGCCCCTTTTTTCACCCACCTTCCTTAAACTCATGGCAGACCACCATGACGAATTTGGGTCTATCCACACACACACTGACACACTCACTCAACCTCCCCCTCTGGGTCATCTGGTCGCCACATCTGATTAGATTCTCCATGCTCTAGGCCAAGACCGGTTTTGGGGCCGGAAAGTAAGGAGCATGATGCTTGTTCTGCGATGGCAGGACTCAAAGTAGACTCCTCTCGTGCCCCCATCCTTAAAGTGCCTACGCGTTAAATGAAAGGTAGTGCTGACAACAGACTTGTTCAAGATGGCGGAACGGTAGAGGCAAGTACCTTGAAGTGATCGCGAACGTAAAGCTATTTGCTTGTAGACCTACAAGTACATAGAAATACAACGATCTCAGCCCTACCAGGACTTAAGCATACTTGTATCCGACGGAAACCAAAAACATCTTACCCTATTGTGGAATGTGTTTGCTGCGTGTAACTATGGAGCTTCAACTTGATGCTCTTCCCTCGGTTCGCTCTGTCACAGGAAGTCGACAAGGTCTATGTGGTCTTCAAAATGATGACCAGGTTTTGAGAAACGTATAAATACTTTATGTAGTATCATGCAGGTCCAAAGCTAATCTCGCGCCAACATCGATCTTTACACATTCCCAATCACAAGAAAAGTATGAGCGGCACTTGCCAGACTGTAACTATGTTCACCAACCTTCTTGCGGCCGCAGCTATTGCTGTCAGTCATACTGTCCATGCTTCTGCCTCTGCAACTCCTAGTCTGCTGCTATTCTCAAAGACAGCCGGTTATCGCCATGCAAGGCACGTCTCTGATTCTCCGTCTCTTGTGTTCCTCGTCTAACCTAATTATCTGAGCTTCTAGCATCCCTCATGGAATCCAGCTTGTGAGCTCCATTGCCAATGAGAAAGGCTGGTCAGTCGCGGCAACGGAAGACTCTAGCATCTTCACAAACGGAAGTTTGTCCGCATATAGCACTCTGGTCTTCATTTCCACCACCGGCAACTATTTGTCAACCAACGAATCGGATGCCTTGAACGAGTTTCTACTGAACGGTGGTTCTTGGCTAGGCATTCACGCCGGTACGTCTTAACGGATGTATCTGATTATAGCCGGTAGCCCACATGTCTGACGGTTTGAACTGCAGCCGGTGATTTCGGAGATGACATGCCCAACTGGTTCAACAAGCTTGTTGGCGGACAGGTAAGATATACCGTCAGGACTCTGCCCTCTGGAACAACTTTACTGACCTCTCTATAAGTTCCGATCCCACCCATGCGAGACTGACGACATCTGTGACGACGCGCAAAAGGAGAGATACCCTCCCAGTAAGCCAACACTCATCTCCATCGCCAATCCTGTACAGGACGTTTCTAACGCTTACTCAATCTAGATGGCAACATTCGTCCGGACACCGTTACAATTCTCGACTTTGACCATCCCTCAACCTCTGGTCTTCCGGAGAGCTACAACCGAACAGACGAGTGGTATGCGTACAAGACAAATCCTGCTGATGACTCTGCATACAAAGTTCTCGCAAAGGTGGAAGAGACTTACATCGATGAGATTACTCTGTCGCCGGAGCTTCAGCACATGCCTCCCATGCACTCAATCTCGTGGTACTCCATGTACGAGGGCGTGGCTAGGGCGTTCTACACTGGTATGGGTCACACCAACGAGTCTTATTCTGAGGAGTACTTCGTCAAGCATGTTACCGGTGGGTTGGAGTGGGTCACCGGCACTTCAGATCAATGAATGATGTGGGCACACAATGACGGGATCGACTGGTCTCCATCAGGGGATGATTCAGTCTTGAGTTTCACAGAACCTTCCCTGTAATCAGAAAAGGTTTCGTCATCGCATTCTCGGCAAAACGATACCTGGCCGATGACATCTCGCTATTGAGTACCTTAATTATGAATTTACAACTTCCGACAGTTCAATCAAAACTCGATTCACATTCTGGAGACTAAAGTAGTCATGCACATGTGAGAGTATCATCATCTTCGTGCCTACCGAACTGAGAAATGGGCTTCGCGTTGCGTGGTAGGATTGCTGAGTCGACAAGATCAGGTCGCAGTTACCACGGAGACAAGATGTTTCCACAAGTGGAAGAAACGCGCAAGGTTACTCGTACCGATCGGGAGAAGAATAAATACATGTAAACAGTAACAATGAGATCTTTAAGATTTGAATACTGGTGAGAACCAGAGTTAGTTGAAATAGATGCCGTCCATGCTAGTCGGGCGCCAACGTAACTGGAAGTAACTTTTCGTTCACGGGTTGTATACCTAGTCTGCATCCATTCATCTGCGATCTGCATCTTGTTTATTCGTAATAAGAATCGAGACTTAGGAAAGGGGTAAGGGGAGTATGGGGTTGCTGATGATGCTGATGGTGCTGTAGAAACACTGCGGGGTGGGATGAGGCCTTGGTCTTATACTCGCCTCCAAGAGATATCATTCTCTCTCTACTTTGAGAAGACACTTGATTCTCGAAATGCAAGACCATCCAAGGCAGAACTGCATAACTGCTTGACGACATGGACAACATCGCACGTCCGGTCTCAGGAAAAGGTAGTTCGACTTTGGAAAGCATAGTGCAGGAACTATCATCATCATCCCCCTTTCACAGGCAAACACCCGTCCCTGGTGAATGACAACTAAACTCGAAATCCGTTCGATAAAACTTTGGGTGCGCATTCGAGCATCCGGTGGCGCCAAAGGGAGAAAACGGTTCAGAGTTACCGAGACTTGTCAAGTCCCCCGAGTACGATCTTGGAGCCAAGCGCCGCGTGCGAGATCATTGCTTAACCCTGCTCCCGCTCATTGGCAAGGCTGCCCAGAAGGATTCAATACATGTATTATGTAGGCACTCGTAGCAGGGATGACTGGAGAAGCTGGCCTATCAACTCGGTTGGTTGCTGCCGCCTTGTAGAGAGGACTGTTTGCGCCAAGACGGCCAATCGGCACAAACGCCACCTCTTTTGCTTTGATTCAACTCCTCGCTCCTGTCACCTAGGCAAACATTGAACAGGCAAGCTGGGTTGGGCAAAATTGCGAGAAATTTCCCCGGACCGTGGGGGTGGCCAGGTACTTTTATCGTCCATCCATCTGTACAAACTACTATGTTCCGACTTTTCCGTGCCTCTTCTCCCCATCATCACAACATCGTTGCCTGCCTATCTTACCGCATCGAACCAGGGGCGTCGAACATCATCTGCTGCTACCCATCAAGTTTTCATTCTTAGTAGAACGTCAGCATGCACGCAATATCCTGGAAGGCCCGGTCGTGGTCTCTTAGGGCTTATGTCTGGACCATCCTCGGAGCTGCCACCGTCGCCGCGAGCGACCATTCGGGCATCGTGGAAGTTGACCTCGTCTTCCCCCGCAACGATACATACGCGCCCACGCCGGTTTTGCCCATCATATTCGGTTTTAGAAACTCGCAGTTTGCGCCGGGTCTCGCTCCCAAGATCGGATTCTCGATATGGAACTACAATAACAAGAGCGATTCAGTTAAGACCACGGAGTACGACGTGAGATTTGCCAACTTCTCCAGCAGCGACCCATACTATGAATACCGCGGGTTCGTCATGTTCAACGTTGAGGGGACCTGGCAGATCAGATATACCGTGGAATGGTTTAGCTGCACGGAGGATTCATTCAAGTATCCATACAATATCCCCAGCAATGACACGTCCAATGCCATCATCTTCACCACCAAGAACGCCGGGCAAAGTGTGGATCTTGTGGCTGCCACAAATGGGCAGGATTGTTCGTCTCATGCGGGGGTAGCTATCAACGTGACTGATTCGCTTAACTCCACCGGAATTGCAAAGTGGCCAGGCGGCGGTATGTGTGCTGTGGCGGCATCATCAACGGTCACGCCGGACCCTTGCCAGATCAAGGTCAGCGAGGCCGAGGCGTCAAGCATCTCCGCCTCGGTAACTGCTCGGGCGTGCGAGTCTCAGAATCCACCAATCGAGTGTCCTTCGGGAAACAATGGTGATAAAAATGATGCTGGTCATGGGTTGGTTGTTGGAGGAATGGTGTGTTTGACTGCCGCATCGGGTGCGATCTTTCACATTTTGATATGAGAAAGGGCTGGATTGTATTTGCCACCTGCACCGAAATGACTGAAGATGGAAGCTTTTGTGAGAATTGAAGCCTCATAGATGTTGTGTACAAGGCATCCAAGCTCAGGCTGAACAAGAATCTCCTGCGTCGTCCTCTCGTACCTCCTGCATGTAGTTCGTAGGTGACCGTACCTAAAGGATCTGACTTAGATTACTACTGCGGCCAATAGCAGGAGGGTTTTAGCCAAGCTATCGCCGGCCGTCGCTCTCTGATCAAGCAGATGTGCAAGTACATTGATCACGGCACGGCGATAGACGGTCCCTTCATCATGTTTGGTCAGTCTGGCAAAGGGCTGATGCCGAGATTCTCGAGATCATGAGCGACAAACGCCGTACCGGACGCGTGGTGACGAGTTGCCTCGATGGTAGTAGTAATAGCTATCTGCTCGTCTACGATGACGGCGAGTACGTCGCCTACATGGGCGTCAGTACAAAGAAGACCCGCACGGCGCTCTACATGACTTGGGACATGGGTGGCACCACGGACGGGGTGACAGACTTACAGAAATACTACGACGTGCCCGCGCCCAAGAAGGACTGGGCGCAATTCAAGCAGCTCGCCGTGAGCGGGCTGGATCCCAAGTCAAATTCTACCCGTAACCGCAACTGGACCGAGTTCGACTGCACGCACATTTGCGCGACGGACCAGCTTCACTGTGACGTCGAGGAGCTCTGACTGGGTCAACAGCATCCAGACGATGAGCCCTCGTCAATATGTAACACTCACGGCTCCTCCAAGGGCATGGACGGCGATTACTCAGGACTAACGGGGCAGTTGATCAGGAACTCGCTCGTCGTCACCCGGAATATCCACGATAAGTATTATGATGCTCTGTACAAGGCCGCTCCAAGCTTTGTTGTCGCACTCTATGACATGGAGAACAAGCTTGCGCCGATCCCGCCCGAGGAGGACGATACCTGGCTTCTCCTTATCGATTCCATCACTATCAGAGCTCTATCTGCCGCTACTCCCTTCTTCAACACGTTCCTGAAGTCTCTGCCCAAATTCGTCAAGCCCCTGGACAACTTCAAGGACACCAGCATGACACTGATCGGCCGAAGCTCAACCATTGCCAAATACCTGCTGCCCAACCAGGGCGAACCAGACTGAAAGTTCGAGGACCAGGACAAGCTCTTCAACTACACGGGCCAAGTCATCGACGACTAGGCCACTGTCACCTCCCTTGTCTTCAAAAGCGTCTTTGACGGCACCCCCGATTCGGTCAGCCTCCTAGGCAAGGCCATCGGCGACGGCAAGCTGTACCCAAAGGACGTCAGACCGGACCTGGGATCTAACGAGCTGCTATAAAACATTCGAAAATCCATCTTCAGCTGCGCCATCCCCGCAATATGGCACGCCTCGAGCGCGTGGGCGTTCGTCATCAACTCGGGTTATGGCTGCGACGCGTTCAACCTGCTCGACGACTACCTCTCTGATGACACAATGAAGGCCACGGGCGCGTGCTATAACGGGAAGCTGTATTCCCTCGCCAGCCCGGACGGCGACGCTTGTGAATGCTTCGACGACGGATGCCTGGACAATAAATTCTCGACGCCAAGGAGCGTGGGCAAGCTAGGCGACAGCTTTGGCGGCGTCACGAAAGAGGACCTGATCGCTAGCGCAGTGCGTACGTACCTCGCCAACGGCGGCAAGAACGGCGCCAGCACCGATGACGAGGGCGTGCAGAACGACCTCCAGGACGTGGACTTCACGAGGCCGGGCTTCATTCGCATCCCCTTCTGTCGCGCTGAGCGCGCGTTGCAGAGATGGGAAGGGGCGACAAAGGACGACGCAAAAGGCTTCAACGAGAACTATCCGTGAGACGTGCCGCCGGCCAGGGACAACTGCGGCATGGCGTCGCTTGAGGACCAAACGGGCGGCGCGTCGCCGGGCGCGAGCGATTCCCGGCAGATTATCGAGAACATTGAGGCCGACGGGAGCACCGACTGAACGGTTCAGGTTGTGGGTAAAAATTAGCGCGAAATTGCCAATTTTGGCGGGTGTTCCTTTGATGTTGAGGCGACCAAGGTGAATGGAAACGTCGACCTCACTGTCGGTGGGCAGGATGTGATCGAATGCATCAACAATGCGATGACAAGGTTTGAGAATAGTGACGGAAAGGTGGGAGCCAAGGGAGACATGGACTGTAACGGGAACATTCACCAAGGGGCGGTGAAATGCGGCATTTACTAGGCTTGCCAGGACTTGGATGCTGGATATAGGGTCTGAGTGCTGGCGGTAGTGGCACATTACCTTGGCCACTGTTGTTCTTTGTAATTTACATTCATCTGTAACTGTGTATTTAGCATTATCTGGGTCTTTAACTAAGTACCTATCAGATCATACATTGTATGTTCGTTTTCTGCGTAGAAATGACTCAATCCGGTTGACCGCGTCTTAGACTCTCGGTGAGTGATTCTCACTGGGGTTTCTACCTCGGGCGGAGAATGGCTTGGCTAAATTGTTACCCAGTTGTGCCAGTGCGAACACGTTGGACAACGCTGCAGTTGATCGCGACATGACGCGTGCATACATGTACAACCTTCATACCGAGTACTAGACCGTGAGTCTAGTCAAAGGCATCATCTCTCACGATTCTACGCTTTTCCATCTTCTAGTAAGGGTAATCAAGAGTTATCGCGACAGAGTTAATAATGTCTAACGTGTTGTTCCTGGTTGGGTGAGACACAGGGATCCTTGCTGCTGCTGCAGAGCGTTGTGCCACGCCGTTGGGCCTTGCGCTCAGGCACCGATACAGATCGATCGAGCGACTTTGATCATATGCTCGAGGTGAGCCACCAGTGGTTACACTGTCTCGTGAGCTCTCTCAGGCTCTCGCGATGTGATCATTAAGTTGGTGATTCACTTCAAGAGCTGTTTTGAAAGTCTGGCTGTCTGATTTCAAAGACATTGTTCGACGAGCTTGTTCCCCTCGATCGGGAGATTCCTGTGCAGGGCCCCTAAACCATTCCTATTAATAGGCGCGTTAACCCCTCATTCAGCTGATAGTAAGGCGGCAGCACCCGCACCCCCCAACAGTGCTAGCACAGGGCAACATGGACGGTCCTGGGTCAAGTTAGGCTTCATGACACCCTCCTTTTCACGTAGCTGTTGAAGATACGGAGTAACGAGGAGCTGAACTTGAGTCTCAATTCGAGTATGATGTTGTCCCTCCAAACAACGTCAGAGGGGAATGGGAGAGAGATAACGAACGAAGATGACTGATTGATCAGCAACCCCGGCATGCCGCATGCCGGTGAAATGATCCGTGCCGAAATGGCGGTGACAACAAACGGGCCCTGTACCTCATGTACTCCTAGGGAGAGGGGACTCTGGGACAACTCACGTCTGGTTGGAATGGCGGCGGGGTGGAGACGAGAACCCTCACCGCGGCCATTAACATCGCGGCCGACGCATGGCAGTGGAGGTTGGGCATCATACACCGCGCATGATCCATAGTAGCGACGTGGCGGAAAAAGTAGAGAGAGGCAGCAGCCAGCCAGGAATCCCTTCAATCTGTTTGGTCTGTTGCTCTCTCTGCTGCGACTCGCAAGCGTGGCCGCAGGTTTTCGACGAGACCGCCCTTCACGACCCTCGCCTCGCCTCGCCTCTCTCACTCACCTCTCACCTCTACTCCGTACTCAGGAAGCAGAGTCTGTCTCTACCCGAGTTGATCCCTCCCCCTTGTTGCATTTCGCCCTGCCTCATCTCAATCGCTCCGAGATCCCAAGCCCAAAGAAGTCCAGTCAGCCCCGGGTTTCTGCTGCTCGATTGTGGTTCTCGTGGTTGGGTTAAACCACTACCTAGGTACTGCGATCCCACCGCTCATCCCACACCCCCAGTCTCAGTCTCCGTCATGTTGCAATGATTTGACCCATTATCCGTACCCTTTCTCTTACCTACCTTGCCTTACCTCGACCTTTTTTTCCTCTCTTCGGTCCCCGCCAGAGCTATCCATACACCATACATACAATTGAACCTTTAAACAACCCCCTTTAGAAACTCTCTTCCCTTCCTTTTTCTCTTCCCTCTTTTTCCTGTTCCTGGGATGTGTGGCAAGAGATGGTGATCGGGAACCGAGATTTTTCGACTTTCAGGAGTAAGAGTACCAAGAGCACTAAGAGTGACTCGGGGAACGGGGACGATGCGTCCATAGGCACACACGAGAGCGCGTACGAGCACCCTCTGGGTAAGTACAACACATGGATCAATGGTCCTTGAAACCCTCTTCAAAAGGGTCTTGTTTTGGGTGCTAACATTGAGTCAATCTTCAGCTCGCAAAGGCTACGATATTGGCCCCGCGTCGAGATGCGAGGTGGGCGACGTCTTTGAGTTCCTCTGGGCAGACTCGCACGAGTTCGAGTGGGAGTGGAAGTGCCTTGGCTACACGCGCTTCATCGTCCTTCGACATAGCGACACGTTTCCGCATTACTGCGTGTGTGTGTAAGTTTTGATTATCTACATTCTCCAACCGCTGGTATCCCTCTGTTGATGTGGTCGAGCTTGTTGTTGCTTTTTACCCCTCATCAACACCCCTCATCCCACCACACCCCCGTCAGCAAACCGATTCGAACCATAACAAGCCCAGAACTTCATCTCGCTAACCTCTGATCGTCGATACCACCAGTCCGATCTCCACCCCCACGAAGAATGACTTCCAGAAACCCGGAATCGATTCGAGCCAGCAGGGCTATGTCTTTGACGAGAACGACCGCACCCCGCCCTTCGACCGCCTCCCTTTCTCCCCTGTCGGTATGCAGCTGCGCCCGGGCAAGTTCCGCGTGAAGGAAAACTCACGCGCAAACTACGCCGACGTTCTCGAGATCGACCACGATGCACAAGTCATGGTCGTCGGCGACGTCACGCGCTACTTCGACCGGGTGCGGAGGAACGTTAACAAGGCCGTCATGCGCAACGTATTGAAAAAGGCGTTGGAGCAGTACCGCCAGGGCAAACTCGTCGGCAAGAAGGGCGCCAAGCTCGAGGCGAGCGTCGTCAACGGCGGTGGAAGCCAGGATGACGAGGAGGAGTTCAATTTCGACGAGGAGCCCGAGGACGGAAGCGATCCGGACCATCCCGATGTGTTTCTGCGACCAGATGAGACTTCGTCCGTCATCGAGAAGCGGAAACCCGACCGCAGTGAACGCAGTGACCGCAGCGACCGGGAACGCGAACGGGACCGTGACCGAGACCGGGAACCCCTCGTCAGCGCAGAAATGCCGCCCCCTCCGCCCCCGGCCCCGCCGCTACCGCCGATGGACTTCCCGTCCCCGATGCCGATGCAGCAGCCGTCGCCCCCGCGAGAGCGAGAGCGCGACGACGCGTCCTCGATCCGGTCCCACGCGTCTCGAGAGAGAAGGCATTCCCGGAAAGAAGCGCCCCCGCCGAGAGGCGAGGACCTCCCACGGAAAATGTCAGATCACCACGTCGACGGCGCCGCTCGGCCGTACAGACAACGCATCGACCTCCCGCGATCCCGGAGCCATCGGGCCTCTGAACACGAGGTCTCTGGCTCAATGTACGACGTCGCTACGGCAAGGGCGGACTGAAAAAAAAAAAAATGAGTTGTGACATTGGGATTCGATGGGTGATGAGATGACGCGCATTTCTAGGATGATGATTTGGTTACCATCGATCGATCGGCTCTTGAAACGGGTGCCATGAGTGGCATGACGGCGGCACTGAATGTCTTTTCTTCTCTCTTTTTTTATGACACGTATCATGATTGCATGCATCAAATGCCTCTTTTCTTTCCTGCTGCGACTACGACATCAACATCAACAAATAACGAGAATCCGCCAGCATTCACGGAGTACAATTAGACTTGTTTGAAATTTCCTTTTCTGCTATTTTTTTCCCTTCCACATTCATCATGATCTTCAGAGGATACATCACCAAAAAAACTGTACAAATGATAATCAGACTGCGAGTTTTGTCTCCGCTCCCCCGCTTTACGATCAATCTCACAATGTTTCCAGCCAGCTAACCGAATTCGCCGTGACTATTGAAGTGTGGTTTCTAGAATGCATCTAGAAGGAGATGGAAGGATGTAAGATTGGCTTAGGTATCAATTTGGGCAGCAATTCAATAGTAATTTCCTGTCTGGGGGCCCCGGGGGCGCTAACTACGGCTGTCTGCATCGTCATGCAGGATGATTCACGATCCTCTCTCACCAACTGGCCGGACCAAAGGTCTCATTCTCCCCCACCGTCTTCAGAATGGCGCCATACGTGGAGTCCTATATGCAAGACACGATTAGTTAAAATGAGCTCGACGTCAGATAGCGTTGCCAGCGGATGTATTTCACCCATGAGCAACCGCGTTTCGCGGGGGAGAAGGGGGAGGGTCCCAGTCCCGACTGCATATGCACTCACCAAGGTGTTATATACGTCGACGTTTCCCCACCATTGCGGGATCGTGACGTTGGGCAACGTGATGGCAAAGAAGATGACAATGGTGCTGATGATGAGACCGGCGTCCAGCGCGGCGGCGGTGATGTAGTTGTACGTCTGCCACCACCCGTGGAACCTCTTGCGCACGCCGTGGTTGAAAATGAGCCCGACAATGGCCCAGCTGGAGAAGCTGAGGGGCGTCGCCGGCGGGAGCCAGCCCATGGCGCCGAGCATGACGGGCGCGTGGAGGACCTTTGCGAACTTGAGGTTCAGGACCTTGGCTAGCACGTAGAAGACGATGGGCAGGCAGGCGCCGATGAGCCAGAAGTAGTTAAAGTTGTGGTAGATGGAGCCGGCGCCGAACATGCGGCGGGGGCCGATGACTCCCCATACGATGGAGGAGGAAAAGAAGGCTCGGCCGTTGGGGCAAGTGAAGTGTGCGTGTTGCGTCCTATGATCATAAGGTCAGATATCAATCCTAAAGCGAGTTTTTCATGAGGGATTCCTTGAGTAGACTTACAGCGCACAACAGTTCTCAATGTTGCCAAGCGTCCAGTTCATCACGGCAATCTGCACAAACACTGCCCAAATGGTAGCCACAACTTGACACCAAAACGTGACTCTCGGCGGAATCTTCATGTAATGCGCCATCTTGAGATCGCCAGAGTACGTCTGCGCCTGACCCAGAGTAATCGTGCTATACACCTTGAAGATCATGACACCAATCGGCTTCCCGGGGATCATGAAGCCTGCCAAGAACGGAGACAGCACGTTGAGCGCGAGTCCAAGGTTCGAGATGGCAAGAATCGTGCACGTGGGAATCACGAATATCATGGCCAGGAAGTTGGCGACGAAGAAGGCCCACCACGGCAGCTGGGAATCGTAGCCCTCCGCCGTCGCGAGACCGAGGCCGATGGCGAAGAGCAGGAGGACGGCGTACCACCACTCCGGCGCGTCCACGTACTTTTTCGCGAGCTTGAGGTGGATGTCGGCTTCCTGGTTGCGCGCGGCCTTGAGGCGGTACCAGATCTCCTTGCCGTGAAAGAACCCGCAGTGGACGATGGCGGCGGTGAGAGCGGCGAAGGAGAGACCATAGTTAAGGGCAAAGGTGGGCGGGAGGAAGAGGGGCGAGTACTGCTTGTACTTTTCTTCCGAGAAGGTGTACCCCGGCCCGAGGATCTTGCTGACGTTGTAGGAGCTCTGAGTGTTGTCGTAAGTCTGCGAGGTGTTGATGGGGAGGTAGTCTGCGAAGAGGGCGCCTGAGTAGGCGATTCCGATGGTGGGGATGATGACGAAAGTGAAGAGGCCGATCAAGACGTTGACGTGCGTGTGTGTAGGCGAGAGAAGGGGGTCGCCGAGATAGGCGGACACATAGGTCCAGTCGAACGTGATGGGGATTAGAGAGAGGCCGGTGAAGCCTCCAAACAGCTGGTTGACGACAATGTTGTTCGGCTTGATCCAGGTGACAAAGGCGAATACCGACAAGCCTTGCCAGAGAACACCCGGGACCCAGTAGTAGCAGAACATGCCCGCGAGGACATAGAAGAAGTAACGGTACCGGCTGATAACCCAGCCGTTGCTGTGCGTGCCATCGCTCTTGCTCTTGTCGTGGAGGGCGTAGAATAGAGACGTGTTGGCGAACTGATTGGGCCATATCATGGCGGCCGGCCAGACGAGGAACCGGCGGCAGAGTCCCGCGAGGCCAATGCCGATGAGCTGGGAGCTCAGCGTGAAGAGTAGCTGAAAGCCCCATCCCAAGTTGATGTCGTAGAAAGGCTTGCCCTGCAGCGCGAGGAGAGCGTCGGTGCTGTAGGCGTAGCCGATGGAAACGTTGGACATGAGGGTGATGACAACGTGCTCCTTGATTGTGAAGGGGCCGGTGTTGAAGGTCCATTGGACGCCGAAGGTATTGAATACCTTCATCGGCATGACCTTGGCCCAGAGACACCCGATTGGATACACAAGCAATTGGACAATGATGGACGGGAAGTTGATGGCGGGACTCCTGTGAACAGCGAGAGAGGTTGTCAGCTATCGGTGTGCCTAACATCTCAAGTCTTGTTTATCTCGTTTTCACTTACCTCATACTCAAAAACATATTGAGACCACTCCCAATTGTCACGAAAATCATACCTAGAATCCACGCTCGAACTGTGTTTGCGACTTCACCGCCATCCGTGTTGCGTACAGCAGCACGTACTTCTTCATACGGCGAGTCCTCCGTCAAGATGGCATCGGCGGCCATGATTTCCTCCGAATCGCCATCTTGAAGAGCCTTCTTCACCATGTCGGCTTTCTCCTGGGGCAGATTGGGGTCCCATTGATGATCGCGCTGGAAATTTTCGAGGTCTGTCGCCGCCTGCGTAACGTCCACGCTATGGTTCTTTTCGTCCGCCATGGCGGCTACTGGGTGTGTCTATTGTTGATCGTGGTGTTGATATTGGTGGCTACTGCAAGGCTCTACGAGATGGGGTTTCACTGCCTAGATCGTCATACCTAGCCCAATGGCTGATCAATTTGAGGTTTTACAGGCGAGGTCGTGATGGCAGCTTGCGAGAGGCCAACAGGAGCACATATGCTTCACGATTAAGGTACGTACGCGTCACTCATATAACTTGAACCCAGTTGAACAATTGAACTCAATGATGATCCCAAGAGGGAAGTTGCCTACATTGCCCGAAGGACGTGATAACGGTCACCAGGACCATCCCACCGTAACGTACCACGAGGTATCGTTATCATGGATAAATGGTCTTTTCTCCACCTCAATAGTGCGAAATAGTGGTTTTCCCAGGCATTTCGTGTTATCTCGCCCGAAGCCGGGGGCGGGGTGGCGCCGTTTATTTCCCCGGAAGGAGGGGGAACCGACAAGGAACATGGAGGATTACGTGCGGATAGGATTCTGTTAGAGGAACTTATTTGAGGGAACCCTTGCCCGCTTATCGTCTTGACAAGTCTTGTCCCGACGCGGCAATGCTTGGTCCAATTGGCGTTAAACCCAAAACAAAAAGTTCCCAACCGTCGGGGGAGGGATCCCCTTGACGACCGTCGGCACGTTGCAACCGCGTGACAGCCGAACGACTAATGGCGAACCTACCCCGCCGTTAGATAAGGTAGCAATCCCTCACCCAACACGAAGAAGTAAGATACGGATAATGTTTGCCCATGGAAGATACGGATATTGTGATAAGACGGAAGAGGTCCCGCGGGGGGTCTTCCGACGAACAAGGATCTCGGACTTCGAGCCCGGGTAACCCGGGTCTGGCCGGGAATATCACCATTTCAAGCTTTTGTCTGAAGAACCTGAAATGCTTGCAGCGAAGTCATCCGGGCCCAGCGTACAGATGTCAATTGACCTGATTTACACGTTGATTTCTTTGGGCCATTACCACTATCCCGGATTCTGGGTCTATTGCCCCCCAGATCGTCCTCATGTTCAGTTGTTCCGCGTGTTTGGTACCTCCTTGTCAATCATGCGGCCCATGTCTCGAGGCAACCCTCAGCGACTCATTGCTGGCGACGGTGGGTACCCTCTGGGAAAGCGCGTAGCGAATACTAGATCAATCCGCATTGAACAGCCTTACATTGATCTCCTAGCCTGAGATACGATATTCGCGTCAGTCAAATCAAGACAAGTAGTAAGCCTCTTAGTCGCCCTCTATACTTGATTGCGGAGAAAGGAACACAAACGTCGAGACTCTTCCTAGAATCCCCTCCCTCATACATACAGTATATGTAGAACCGCCCTACTTCTTAATTCCCACCTCTCGCTGTCTCTGAACGTCCAACACCTTTCTTAACGCTCCATCTCGCTGCTGGAACTGTTCCGGATCGGGCAGGCCGTACGCATCTACCGTTTGTTGCACAACTTTCGCATCCCATGCCGGCCTGTCGTCCTTGCCCATGCTCCCTGACTCATTTGCTTCCTTTGCCTGGAAGTTCACCGGTTCTGAACTATCCCAGACCTCTTGAATAGTCCCAGAAAGATTATTTAAGAAAGCCTGAATCCCAGCTACCCCACCACCCATGTTATACGACTTGAAGATGCCTTGAACGGCCCATCTAGGCCCTAAGCTCGCTTCCATTATGGTGTCTACGTCTTCCGTGCTGACGACGCCCTGGTCAACCAGTGAACAAGCCTCTCTGAGCAGCGAAAACGCCAACCGGTTCCCTACGAAACCGGGGACCTCTTTTTTGATGATCACAGGTCGGTGACCAGACCCCAGCTCCGCAAAGAACGTTTTGACAAACTCGACCTCGCTCTGGTTTGTAGTCGGTGACGGAACAATCTCGATCAAAGGCATGATGTGCGGCGGGTTGAAAGGGTGAACCACCAGAAGACGAGTCTTATCCACCATGTCCCGGCTCTGAGCTGACGCAGCGATGCCGGACGTCGAGCTCCAAAAGTGTGCACCGGCAGGCGCGAAGCTTTCAATCTTTGGCCAGATGGACTGCTTGAAGTCTGGATTCTCGGGGCCCTGCTCTTGGACGATGGTGGCGCCACTGCACGCCTCTTTGAGCGTGGTGCAGATCACGAGGCGACCGAGTTCGCGCAGGCGGGATATACCCAGCGACGCATCTTCGGAGTCGATGTAACCTGGTAAGACCGTTGAAAGGTGTTGTTCGAGGTCGGGCCTCGTGTCAAAGACTCTGACGGTGCTCTGTGTATGTCTTAGGTAGAGAGCGGCGAAGGAGATGCCAATGGCCCCCAGTCCGATGAGGGCGACGCGTTCGTTCACCTCAGATGGCATCATCGCGATGCGAGAATGTTAAAGAGTTCAATCGAGTGCCGCCTATGTAATGATCTGAATTACTACTTGGCGAAGCCCAAGGATTGCCGTGATAGAAAGCCGTCATGAGAGAGGTTCGTCAAGTTGGGGGAGCCTTGCCCCGCATGACGAAGTTGTCACTCCGGGGTATTTCGGAATTCCGAGTTCTTGTCCGTGAATATTCATGCGCGTTATCCTCATTCTCTAGATAGCGCAATGCAGCTACCGGGGTATACTGCACCTCATTGGAGCAGCACGATCTTACACTCGTAACTTACCAGGGACTGATTGTTAGAGTAAATCATGGCCTCTCTAAGTGGCGTTATAGAGAAAGCAGATGATATGCGAACTTGAAAAGGCTACTCAAGCACTGGCAGTTTGCGGGAGAATGAGAGTTTTAATTCTCTTAATACCAGAAAGATACTTCCAACTTAAGAATAGAGTCGCTTACAGCATCGACGGAATTCCGAGAAACTCCGTCATATGACGACCCCAACGTCGATGGTGAAGCTCTACATATTAAAGTAGAGGTCAATTCTTCGGGAAAGATATCTAGATCTTTGCCACTCTCATCATTTCCCCAGATAGATTTACCATACTCAAAGCTCATTTACCTGCAACAACTCCCTGGCGCAGTCAATACCATTGCCCACGCAACATCACCTTTCAAAATGGTTCAACATCTCAAATCCAGAGCTGCTACAAACGGCAGCAACTCTGTATTCCCGCTCGATGTCCCAGGTATTGTAAGGGGCGTTATCGGCGACATCCGGGAGATTGGCGACAAAGCTGTTCGGGCTTATTCAGAAAAGTTTGACAAATGGTCGCCGGCGTCTTTCAAGCTCTCCCAGTCAGACATTGACTCCATTGTTGCCAAGGTCCCTGCCCAAGTCATAACCGACATTAAGACGGTGCAGGACAATGTCCGGACATTTGCTCTAGCTCAACGAGCCTCTCTTAGAGAATTCGAGCTCGAGATTCGCCCAGGGGTTTTCCTTGGACAGAAGAATATTCCCATTGATCGAGTTGGAGCGTACGTCTTCATATGTGATTCTTTCCACATACGCCAAGTTACTAATAGTTGAATAGCTACATCCCCGGAGGACGATATCCATTGCTTGCGTCTGCGCATATGACAATCCTCACGGCCAAGGCAGCCGGGGTCCCCAAAGTTATCGCCTGCACGCCTCCGATCAACGGGAAGATACCTCCTTCGACCGTGGCAGCTGCATACTATGCAGGAGCTGACGAGATTTGGATCCTCGGCGGCGTCCAGGCCGTTGCGGCGATGGCCATTGGCACCGAAACCATGGACAAGGTCGACTTCATTGCAGGCCCAGGCAACCCTTTCGTGGCAGAAGCCAAACGGCAGCTCTTTGGGGAAATTGGAATCGACCTTCCCGCCGGACCAACCGAGATCCTTATTGTTGCCGACGACAAAGCGGATCCGACAACCGTCGCGACGGACCTCCTATCTCAAGCGGAACATGGACCGGATACTCCGGCAGTACTGATCACCACTTCGAGCAGAGTAGCCAAAAAGTCCATCGAGGAGGTTGATCGCCTGCTGAAGATTCTGCCGACAGCACCACTGGCCTCGATCTCTTGGAATACGTATGGCGAAGTAATTGTAGTCGATTCTTTGGACGAGGCGTATGCTTTGGCAGATGATTACGCAAGCGAGCACGTTCAAATTCTTACCGAGAAACCCAGGGAGGCACTGGAGAAGATGAGAAATTACGGCGCTCTCTTCCTTGGGGCGAAGACTTGCGTTTCGTATGGCGACAAGGTGATGATCTCAGCTTTCTGAGTACCTCTGTTCTTTGCTAACATTTGACCAGTGCATCGGCACAAACCATGTTTTACCAACGAAGAAAGCAGGCAGATTTACCGGCGGGCTCTGGGTGGGAAAGTTCTTGAAGACTGTTACTTACCAGGAAGTTGTTTCTGAGTCGGAGAGCGGGGAGCTGGGTCGATTGTGTGGTCGCGCTGCCCGCGCTGAGAACTTCGAGGGTCATGCTCGCTCTGGGGACCTCCGAGCAAAGCAGTTTTTGGGTGACGAGTTTGAATGGCTTAGCAAATAGGTATTGAGTCAAATACAATTAAGTTAAAAATCAATTCATCCATTCAACCTCATTGTCTCTGTGGCGCAAGGGATAGGTGTTGTGCAATTAGTATTGTTCTGTGAGGGTTTAAATTGCGGCATGGTTGTGAGTCAAAAAGGGCGTACTGAGAAATACCCAGTTCACTTTACCTAGCATGAGCAACATGGCAGTGTTTGTGTTTACAATATACTAAAGCTAGACCATAAACTTGGTCTTTGCAGATATTCTAGGCCTTTTGGTCAGCTACCTTAGTTGACTATTGTCTAGAGTAAACCGAACCCCATGTGCTCAAAGTTGAATGACGGTAATAATGAATCCCAGGACAGGTCATACCCCCCCAACATGTCTAGACCCAAGTTCTCCATGCTGTCCATATCACCTGTATTCTCTGGAAAGTTGTAGTCACCATCCTCGAATCCTTGCAGACTTGTTGGAAATGCTTCAGCAACTCGTCTTGCCGAATCCCATACATCTTGATCATTTGATGTCGTAATCCTACCCATAGCCCTAGTCTTTCGAGAAGAGAGAGCCGGGTTGACAGTCGCATTGCGCTCACGTCCATCCAAGCAAGTCTCTGATTGCCTTTCAGCAAGTTTTCGGCAATTTTCGACAAACTTTTCCAACCCAACCCCCATCCAACTGACAAGGTGGTACCGCGTGCATTGTATGGACTGGCAGAACTCTGAAACTTTCGACACGTCGTTGAAGACTTCATTCTGGTCAATACCCAGATGACGATGATACTTTGTTGCGACCTTGAGGAGGAAATTGCACGCATATGCTATCATCGTGTGATTATAGTGCGGCAATCCCACGAACCCAGCTTTGAGATCTGGGTCGTTGCTGACAAGGTAAACCGTTGATCTGGCGGACTCGACCGTTGCATGAGCTAATTCGTGAAACTCTGTCGGCATTGGATCATGGACCTGGTTGGAAGAAAGTCCTCGGAAGACATGGGAACCAATGAACAATTTCGCGAAGTAGTAGTGTAGACGAAGATTCTTCCGAGGGAAGTCTCCTACATGACTCTTGATGTCGCGTTGGGCTGTGAAGCACGTGACATAGTTAACAACCGCCGCTCGCAAACACCATACTCACTCTGAACTTACTTGTGTATCGAGCAGTCCACATGGTGCGCCATTGATCTACCTGTGAACCGAAATCCTCAAGATACTTTTGGGAAAGTACCGATGTGCGACTGTCAACGTCCGAGCCGAACATATGGGTGACTTTCTCCAATATCGAAAGCAATTCCAGCTGACTGGAAAGACGGACGTCGGTGCTCGAGCTGGGAACGGCGATAAAGTATTTCCTCCACGCTACTACCGATGATTGACTGCCAAAGCTCGAAGGTCTGCCATAGAGAATTGAGAGGTGATGATCGCAAACGAAGAATAGATACCACACCCTCAAGCAGCTGAGTGCATCTTCACGGGTCTTGATGCCAATAGTCTTGGAGAACCCGTCATCGAGCTTCCCAGTTCCTGTGACAATATAGAATGACTTGTCGAGCTGGAACTCGATGGCCCGACGGATGGCGAGACCGGACACTGACCATGAGAGATCACTCAACCAGAAGGAAGCGATGCATAAGCCCTGAAAATCGTACAGATTTACGCGCTTCTTAAACATGAAGTCAGACACGAGCTTGCGAAGTCGGGCACTGCAGGCACGGTATAACTGCTCACTCCCGGGTTCATGAAGAGCCGAGACTGTGCAGATTGCTACAAACAAGAGGGGAGATGCGCGGCGCACACTGTCTAGGTCTTTAAATCGGCTTGTGATCCCATAGAGGTAGTAGTCAGTTTCTTCTAGGAATCTCTTGACTAGACGATCGGCATCACTCCGCTGAAGGCTGCCTTCGGTGACCAGGTCTTGAGGCTCTCGTGCGGGAGGCTGAGTTGCCGTCGGAACCGAGGGAGGAGAACCATTCGCGTTGAGTGGCCTTAACCTCGTAATTTCATGCAAGGAGCTAATAGGCGCTTGGCTCAATGGCTCGACGGGGTCTTCGCTCTGTGCACGTAATAGGTCGGATTCCTCTTCCATCTCTTGATCCTCATCTTCGATGAAGGTGCCAGCCTCATCCGGATTTAGGCCCTCAACGTTTAGTCTTTCGGTCCAGGAGCTTTTGAGGGGAGCGAGGGGCGGTTGAGATCCCTGTTGCAGGATGCTATTGATCGCTGTGTGAAGCATGCGAAGATCATCCACCATATCCGACCTTTACGATGGATTAGCGGCGAAACTCATCGCACATCGGGTCGTGGCAAATCGAACCGGTGTGGCCCTGTGTCACTAGGCGTTGGCTCGATCTCTCGAGCTGGACGCTTAAACACGCACTCAATGTTCTTCTTCCTACAATGCTGGCATGGCCCATCTCGACCGCTCGGTAAGCATCGCACCTTCAGAGGGAGGTTAGCGACATACTAGTTGGAACGTCGCGCATGCCAAGTGATCGGGGAACCTGCACGTGCCTTTTGCTTCTGACAAGAGCAGCAAGCCTTCATTCGGGAGCTGTACGCGGCCCGGTGCAGCCTCTCTGGCTTCTTGCCGTGAGTACCAGGCATCATGAGTGGAATGTCTCAATGTCTAAGAGAAGATGAATCGTGGATGGAGAGACACGAGGCGCACGGCTTGCGGAGCTGAACGGAACGTTGAGACCCCGATATGTCGTTAAGCAGAATACCCCTATAGAGAGATTTTCTCTAACGACCCAGTAATGTGTCTTAGTGACCTCCTCCCTTGTGTCCAGTTCTCCCTGATGTCAATGCCATTCTACCAACCATCCAATATGTTCACCGTATCATTGTCGCTGTATCTCTCGCATATTGACGAGCTCGTAGAAGCGTCTTGTGTCTTTCACGAGCATGTCATTATGGCAGTGTCGAAAGGGACACATGTAGCGCGCTGCACGAGACTGAGCAATAGACAGATCCTGCCAGATTCGTCTGTTCACCTTAGGGCAATGGCGTATGCTTGTTTTTTTGTCGAGGGGCCAATCAAGTTATGTTACTTAGCCTCCGGGACCCGTTATCTTCCAATGGTCTGAAGAAACACAAGTCCAGAGTGCGAAACCGAGCACCCAAGTCCGGACTTGTCGACGTACGCTCGCATGATGATGCGTCGGCGGCATTGACGACTCGCATCGTGGCTTGTTTTGAGTGTTATCAATGAATCACAAATTCTTGATCGATGAGGTCTGTCCCTCGAAGTCTCCCTTCTTCACTGCAGACACGCCAGCCACACTCACGTTTCGATACCAAGACAATAGTCTCAGTTGTAGCTCAGGTCGAAGCTTGTAGCTCTGTTTGCCGGAACGTACGAGCGGGCTGATGCTTAAACGAGTCTCGGCGCTTCTGATCTGGGAAAAGGGGGGCTTGCAGTCTCGCATCAGCATCGCTTCTACAATGTAGATAAAGTAACGCAGCCTCTCCTTCTTTCTTCCGATTTGATATTACAGATGTGTAACAAAAATGTGCACCTCATTAAGAGACTCCAATGGCACTAAAGCAAATGGGATGTGCCGATGAATATGAATCCTCTGGCCCGATGTCATCTCGATATAAATCCTTTGGCTTTTCAGCGAACTACCATACACCAACCCTCGTCGCCCGTAGCTCCTAATCCTTAATCGAATAATCTACCTAGACATGGATCCATATCACGTCAACTCTTTCGCCGATACATGATGTCATCAGTCTTGTGTAACGGCAAAACATGCCATCTTATGACGACTGGCACGCAGGCTCATTTCGATCCATGCCAACCGTTTGACCGATTGACTATCCACGCCGCCCCTCGCCAAAACTTCCTAGCCGAGTTTCTTGCCGAAGAATACCAGAACGTCCATTTGGATCACACTTTTCCTGGCCGAGACTCTACTTGTTCGGGCGAATAACACCTGGCGGGACCTGACCTCGGCCCGCTAATCGTGCCAGCCTAGTGCGAGACAGCCATTCCCCATCTCTCAACCTCCAGTCAGCATCGATATTTAAATGACCTTCAGGGCGCGAGAGAAAAATGCCGTGTAACCGACTGAAAGGGTTTGTTTCAAAATCGTTGAAGTCCCTTTACTTGTGCTCACTTCTCAGCAAGTCGAATTATTTCCAATCTAAGTTGACTAAGCATGCAGCAACACATTTTGCACTGTAGACTCGGGCGTATGGGTGTCATGAATTGGAAAGGGTAACTTAATGAGCATTGCGATTGGGTTCTTGATAGAATTATATCTCAATCAAGCTCGGGATTTCCTTGACTTCGCCATCGACGGATTAACCAGGGTGAATAGTCGGTGTAAACAAGAAGCGGATACATATGTGTACATGTTTTGAAAATGCATGCTCATATCAAAGGGAAAGAAAGGGGGTCATTTGTGGTCTTATTTGGGGTTGCACAAGGCAAAGTATAATTTCCTCCAAATGCACATGCAGTCTTCAGAATCCGACTCCCTTGCCCGCTGATCTTTTGCTGGTGTGACCAGAACCACTCATTAGTAGCTTCGGTGGCCTTTTGTTGGTATCACCAGAAACAAAGGCGGGATCTTAGAGCGAGCTAGCCAGTATTCGAGCTTGCTGCTTGCCTCTCATAAGGTTTTCAATTCTTTTCTATCTGGGGTAAGTTGTGTAAGCCGAGAGACCATAAGCCGGAGGCGAAGACGTGCCTAGAGATGGAAGGCTGCTCAGCCCTAGTTTAGTGGACTGGTTCAAGTTATTGTGCTCGTTCCAGAACACCAAAGCCTTAGCTTGACTGCACGATCCTAAGGATGTCGATTCTTGAGGGCTGATTCGCCAAGCACAGCATAGGCGCAAACATTCCTAACTTATATGCATACCATACTGCTGAGCAGCTGAAAGGGCGCACTGGGCGAAAGACATTTAGACCCTCAATATGGCCGCTCATAGGCTCCCAAGGGATTCCTGACCGAAGATTCCACTCCACGAGACATTATGGCATGCTTGAGGGGAGCACGAAAAGGGGCAAACTTTTTGGCCTTTGACGTCGCCAAGTTTTCTCCATAAAATGACCCTTCGTTTTCTTTTCTAGCAAGGTTTTTGGTGCCTCACCTCCTTGACATTGTCCAACATCACCACTAGGTACGGCAATCAGCAGCATCGCCTGCTTGGAGGGCACCGCCGCCGGCACTATGTCCGAAGACCTGGAGTCCAGCTTGCTGAGTTCCCAGCCTTCATCTCCTTCTTCTCCTTCATCTTCCTCACAAGCGTCTTTCTCATCTGTATCGGATGACTTGGAGGAGTATGCTCGTCTTTGCCAGGACGAAAAGCACGAGGGACTGCAGATCCAGGCTTTCGAAATAGAGGATGATATATCTCTCGTAGATACCATCATCGCACCTCCCCCCTCACCGCCTTGGCTGAGATATCCTAAAAAGCTTGCCTTGGCCTTGGTCCCGAGTTTCTTGCACCCAGTGGACCCCGATGCGATACCAAAGCCCCTTCACCCATCAGCTTGGCTCGGTAAGTTGACTCAGACTCAGCACAGCCTTATATTTGTTAGCTGACTGAAGACATTGCAGATGGACTTCGAGGCCTCGCAGCATTCTTCGTCGTCTGCCACCACTGGTCCCTCGTCTCGCTGCCCATCGAGGTCCGCCGCGGCTTCATGAGCGATGACACTCCTCTCCTTCTCCAGATACCGATCCTTCGCTTGGCACTTTCTGGACTATCCAATGTCTGCGTGTTCTTCGTCATCTCGGGATACGCCTTGAGTTACAAGCCCATGAAGCTCATCAAACAGAAAAAGGCAGGTGAATTCGCAATCGCCACTGCTTCTTCCGCTTTTCGCCGGTATATCCGCCTCTTCCTCCCGACAATGATCACGTCCCTCGCCGTCGCCGGCATGGCATACTTCAAACTCTTCGAGCTTGAGCCCATTCCCGGGCCAGCCGTCCCCGGGTTCAGACCACCAGCGTTGGACACAGTTTGGGATCAAGTGAGGGGATGGTGGATGCACTTCTCAAACTTGTCCGATCCCTTTTCCAAAAATATGGAGAGAGGATTAGGATTCCCCTATCAGCCGCAACTCTGGACCATACCCGTGGAGTTTGA
This sequence comes from Colletotrichum godetiae, assembly GCF_030913485.1. NCBI lineage: Eukaryota > Fungi > Ascomycota > Sordariomycetes > Glomerellales > Glomerellaceae > Colletotrichum > Colletotrichum godetiae. The sequence goes on along the minus strand of NW_026851292.1, from coordinate 30,556 downwards.
AGGTTCACGGGCCATCTTTTTGGCACACATCGCTTTTTACCGAGTTCGTCCCAGCGTTCGAATCTTTTTCCTCGTGTTTCTCATGATCTACACGATCCACTCCGGCTACTGGCAATTCTTTCTTTTCTTCGCGGGCCTGCTTCTCGCTATCCTCCGATTTTACGGCAGCGATGAGACTGCCGACGATGAAAGCAATGGCTACGATTGGCACAGCCTGCCGCACCTATCGAGCCCTTCATATTGGCGACGTGAAGGACTGAGCGGTTTCAATGCGCCAATCTCGTTAATCAAATCATCAAATACCTACGGCATCTCCAAGAAGTCTCTCCAGGTAGCCTCTTTGATCGGCGCCCTGTGGATCTTGTCGTTTCCCGAGGGGAGCGGAAGTGTTACGGTAACTCCAGGCTTTAGAACCCTTTCCTGGTTGACTCCTGCACCATACGGTGAAGGCGACCTCTTTTGGATCCCTCTCGCCGCCGTCTGGCTGGTCTTCACTATTGACCAGTCGCCATTCATTCAGCAATTTTTCACGGGCCGAATCGTTCAATATCTCGGCCGGATATCGTACGCCATCTACCTCATCCATGGCTGTCTGCTTTGGCTGTGGGGCTACCATCTCCTTCAGTTCTTCAGCGCCATTACCGGAATCCCACTTGAAGCCAACTTTGGTGCTGGCTGGACTTTTGTCGTCTTTCTTACAACATGTCTTTTCCTACCAGGTGTCGTCTGCGTGGCGGACTTCGTGCAGAGATATGTAGACGCAAATTCTGTCAGGTTCGCGGCATGGTTTGAGGGAAAGTTGATTGAGAAGACAAAGTAGTGTTTGCAAGGTTGAATAATGAAGTTCTTAGTGTACTCTTTTAATACATTACGATTTCGTGCGAATGCACCGCCCACACAAAAGCCGACTCAAAGTCAGGAGATCAGCTTGTTACTGACACCATCGAATCGGTCCAGAACCCTCCTGAGATGTACCATGGAAAACTTCTCCGTACAATATGGTATTATCGAAGCGACGCCAAGGAGATGAATGCTATCAGACTGTAATGGCAGCATTCCATCTTACGACTTATTCTTTATGGGGAAAGATAAACCAATATAACTATCTACAATGTGCGTGAGATGCTCGACGCTGAGTCAGCTCGATCAGCGTGCATCATAGCTTCACCTCGGTGAACGTCAAATTGGGATGAGAGTTCCGCTAAAAAAGCCGGAGAAACGAGCGCGGCGATCGTTTCTCCGTGAGGTGGATCGTCATGTTAGCCCAGGCGCTTCCACCAGAACATCACAACAGATCATCGGCTAGTCAACCTTGTGGAAGGAAATTTCCGAGTCAGGGCCCCAGGGTGAAGGTGGATACTGTCGAATACGAGCAACGGCGCAACGCCCTGGTGTTCCCTAATTGGTTTGCTCGTCCGCTCGTAGGGTTTGAGGCTGGATATGCTCTCATGTGGGAGGCGATCTGAATGGAGACGCCAATCTCGGTTCATTCAATCAACCTTCTTTGCAAGCTTGAAGATTAATCTGGCCTTGTGGGTGCTCTCAGGGGGCATTATCACGCTCGAAATATGAAGGCCAACCTGTTCTTCTCATCCAGCTGTGCTTCGCGCATCTTGGCGTAAGTCTTTTCATGTCTCCAGGAAGCTTCAAACACGAGCTAACGTTGCCAAGCCGTGTTGTCATTTGAGACATGGGAGTACCAGAGGCACAGCGCAGCTGGGAGCTGGAAGACCGAGCCAAGCAACCCTCCTTTAACCCACCACAAGAAGACATAACCGCCTTTGGCTCAAGATCACAACATCAAAGCGAGCCTCGATGGCCCTTCCAAGAAGTAGTAGAAGACAAACAGCCTCACTTCACACCACCACCTCCGCCACCGCCTCCCCCTCCAACACACCCACCGGTTCACCACCATCCCGCCCCGAGTCCGAGGAGGTCTGGCCACACTCGTCACGTACTCAGGTACTGGGGCCTCGAGATCTTCACTCTCTTCGTCGCAGTCTGCCTACTCGCCGCAATTATCTGGCTTCTCGCACATTACGATGGCCACTACATGCCGAAATGGCCCTTCGAAATCAACCTCAACTCCGCCATCGCCCTCCTCTCGACCTTTCTCCGCGCCGCCATCGTCGCAGCTGTGGCAGAAATCATCGGCCAGATCAAATGGACCTGGTTCGCTGAACAGACCCGGCCTCTCCAGCACCTCCAGGACTTTGACGCCGCGAGTCGCTCCATCCTCGGCTCCACGAAACTGCTGGCAATGCTCATGTGGAACCTGGGCTTCTCCTCCACGGGCTTCCTCGCCATCGGTGCCGCCACTGTCACGATTGCTAGTTTGGCGGTCGGCCCCGTCACACAGCAGGCCGTCCGCACAGTGACTTGCCCGATGCTGGAGGATAACATTATGGCTAGGATACCCGCCGCGAACTATGTACCGGGATCTTCTGCGTACTACCGCGTCGGCGCCGGGTCCTACGAGATCGAGGTGGACATGAAGAGTGCCATGATCCAGGGGATCACGGATCCAGGCAGCCAGGATAGTAATGTCCAGGTCCTCTGCCCCAGCGGAAACTGTACGTGGGCGGACTACGGCACAGGTGTCACACACGCGAGTATCGGGGTGTGTAGCAAATGTATCGACACGACGAGCTTCGTCAGCGAGCCCAACACGGTGGGAAACCTCTCGCTGCCAGACGACGGCGCCATCATCAATATTCTGGCCGGCAAGTACATGTGGATGGGCTATAGCAACCTGACAGCGTACACAAAGCTCTTCAGCGACGACTTCGCCGCGGCTGCCGCGATGTCAATGGCCAACTTTAGCATGCTCATGATTTCGACGTCTCCTTGCACATCGGACAACTCTACGGGCATCTCGAAGCTTACGTGCCCGCATCGTCTCTCGCAATCCGACGATAGTTATTTTAGTGATCTTGGGGATTACGTCGCCGCCTCGTGTATCCTGTACCCGTGCATGAAGGAGTATCACGCGCGGTACGTGAACAACACGTTGACGGAGACCCTGGTTCGCACGACGATAGCTGTATCCAATCCCGCTGAGAACGCGGCATCGGGATACTCGGTGTATGGCAATTACACAGCGAGACAGAGCCCATGTGTGATTGACAACGGCACCTGGTACGATTACACCAACCAAAGCCAGGCCTTGGACATCCCCGGGCGCATTTGGACGAATTTCAGCACGAGCGGCAGCGACGAGGTCAGCCGCGTGCCTAACGAATGCCTGTACAAGATGGATGGGACATTCTCCTCCGCGATATCGACCTTCCTCAAGGTGAGCTTGCTAAGCGCCTCGTGCCGGTACGACTCCATGCAGAGCGGGCACCTCAACTGCTACGACTCATGGTGGCTGACACCGCTATGGGCCGACATGAACGCCACCGTAACTAGCCTCACCAGCGCCGTCGACGACTTTGCTTGGGCCGTGACGAACAAGCTCCGGATGACGGGGCTCGGGCCGGACGTCGTTCGTGGAGCGGACGCTCTGTTGAACCGGCGGGCCGAAGCCTTGGGCGAGGTGTGGGCGAGCTCGACGTGTACCTACTTTGACAGGGAGTATATCGCGCTGCCCATCATTCTGGTCGGTCTCTGCGGGATCCTGCTGGGCTGGATCATTCTCAAGAACTACAACGACCCGGAGCAGCCCGTCTGGAAGGGCAGCGTGCTACCTCTGTTGTTCTTTGGGCTGCACGATACCATGGGACCAAAGGGGACTGCGGGCGGAACAAGCAACGGCGCCGGCGATCAGCCCAGAGACGGAGGACGCATCGCGAGGAATTTGACGTTCTTCAAGGAGAATGGACGAGCGGCGCCGGAGCTGTATCGGATTCAGCAGGAGTCGGGCAGGATGCGGGTGCGATTTCACGGCGGGACGGATCCGGGATTTTTGGATCTGGGGACGGGGAGGAGTGATCCGGAGGCCGCGAATGCATCATTGGTGCCGGGACAGGGTGACTCGCGTGGCACCAAGATGAGGTGATACTTGCCGTAGAGAAAGTAGAAACATGTACTTTTATGAATGTTGAATGATTCAAATCTGTCTTAGTTGTATCCGTGTGAGCTTTTCCCCAGGGAAACGTTGTTAAAGCTAAGGGCCGTTCTGGGGGCTGATGAATACCGGCGCCGATTCCGGAGAACGCGACTGAAGGAACCACTTGGTGAGATCCGGCAATCTGTCGTAACAGAGACTGCCTGACTACGACGAAGAATTGTCTCGACAAGAGAGGCGACAACTGAATCTGGCGTCATGCTGTGCTACACTTCATCGTCCCAACAATTCCTCCCCATATCACCCACGACTCATGAAAGCCAGCCTTAAACCCCAGCATCCGCGTTTCTTCCCGATTGAGCCGCTTCGATGCGCCGATTTGATGCGCTACATGGTCAAACATCGAACGATGGAAAGCTAGAGGATCCAACCTTTCCGGCTGAATCCAAAACCGACAGCGATGCCGCCTGACAGGTCATGCCAATCAGGAGAGATGGATCCGTCAGCGAGCTGTGAGCAGAATCCCAGCCATCTGGCATTGGACGGACTCTGTCCCCATATGTTCCGGGCACCCAGCCAGTTAGAAACAAAGGAGCAGCTCTTGATGGAGTGTAGTCGACGCCGTCTGTCTTCCAGAGTGTCCTCCCCGCATGCTTTGAAGCTTTCCCACGGGTTTCCCCCGCATTTCGGCTCCTAGGCGTGGGAATTACACTTACCCATGCCATCATCGCTACTCATTGTCCCGGATCTATGTTTTGCCCCCCTGGGCTGAGTAAACCACCGCAGGGACCATGGCGGGGGTTAGTCCGTCGACTCTGATCGAAGTCTTGTGGTGGGATGGAGAAGCCACCGCGGGGCACAAAGCGCGAGGCGCGAGAGTTTACCCCAAAGAACTGAACCCCTAGTCAAATTGCCGAAGTCTGTTGCCGCACTCGATGCCGCACTCTGTTGCCGCAACCAAGATGGTCATACGATTCATGCCCACCATCCGTGGCTTGTCTAGGTTGTGCTCTCCCTAAATCCGGGGCTCCAGATTTTGATACTTAACCATCATGGCCCTCCGGTTCGTTCACAGGTTTGCTCCTGTTTCAAAGAATCTCTCATCCTACAAGTGCTCTCCTCCATCTCTACCACAGCGTGTTGTTCCTGTTATCCTCCAGATACCCTCCACCAGACACATTTCCACAACTTCCATCACAATGGCTACGAACGGCACAAACGGCGTCAACGGACACGCCAACGGCGCCAATGGCACCAAGAGCAAGTTCGACCCCAACTTCACACAACATGTTATCGACCTCATGAGCCCCGAGACCAAGCCCAGACACAGAGTGGTTCTCGGCTCTTTGATCAAGCACCTCCACGACTTCTGCAGAGACGTTGAGCTCACACAAGAGGAGTGGGTTCTGGGTGTCAACTACATCAACTCCATTGGCCAGGCCTACCAGAAGAACCGCAACGAGGCATGGAGAGTGTGCGATATCCTGGGTATTGAGTCGTAAGTGACACCCCACCAATCTCCTTTTTCCCTTGCCCTGCCCGTCTAGCGCGGCCGTCTACTCCGAAAATCATTTACCCCGCGTGCGGCTTTTCCGGCCACGCCAGTGCGGCGCGATGCTCGCAAGGAGAAACGCAGCCAATGGCTAACAATTCTTGCCCCTCTACAGTCTCGTCGACGAGATCAACCACACGGTCGAGACCGACTCCGGCGTCGCCCCCACATCTTCCACCATTCTCGGCCCCTTCTGGTCCCCCGAGACCCCCTTCCGCGACCTCGGCGCCTCCGTCGTCCAGAACATGCCCAAGGATGGCCAGCTCACATACTTCCACGGTGTCATCAAGGACGCTGAGACGGGCAAGGGCATTCCCGATGCCGTCTTTGACATGTGGCAGGCCAGCACCAACGGAAAGTACGATGTCTTTGACCCAGAGAACCAGACCCGCCATAACCTGCGCGGCAAGTTCAAGACGGACGCCGAGGGCAAGTTTTACTTCTACTGCCTCAAGCCCACCGAGTACGCCATCGACACCTCCGGCCCCTCGGCCGACCTCCTCAAGCTCATGGGCCGCCACCCGTACCGCCCCGCGCACATTCACATGATGGTTACGCACCCCGAGTTCATCGGCGTCACGGCACAGCTCTACCCCAGTGACGACCCGTACCTCGAGACCGACACCGCCTGCGCCGTCAAGGACGATTTGCTGCTTACCTTCAAGCCCGTCCAGAATGAGGCCAAGGGCGCCACCCTCGACGTCGAGTACGACGTCCGCCTGGTGTCCAAGAAGTACAAGCCGGATTCCCAGATGCTCATGCAGAACGCCAACCAGAACAAGTTCTAAAGTTGTGGGGCGTTCTGATTTGAATGAGTGGTTGTTTCAGCATGTGAGAGCGGCAGGCAAATGTGTGCATGGTGTGCGTGTGTGTGTGTGCATAGTACACTGATGGGATAACACACTGGCTGGATAATTGTTTTGAGCATGAGACTCCGAAGAACGGAGATTCCTCACTTTTTTTTTTTCTCTCGTGTATCCCTCAAACCGCACTGCAAAATGGCGTCAGTGCAAATGTGGCCCGTTAGAAGGCCCAATTTTCTCCGCACGAATTAGAAATTGATATCCTCTTCAAGTTGATTCGGTAGAAAACTACGGTACTTTGGTGATTGGCTGAAACCCCGCGTCCTTGTGTCCTCCTCTCCAAGTTTCCAACTCGTAGACTTTCGGTTTAGCTATTGAGTTTCTGGGCGAATGCTACGTAGCGATGTTGAGTAAATCGGCTCTTGAGAAACGTTTTGGATCTATTAGACTCTCGCGTGAAGAGAACATTTTCTTTGATAAATGGCATTGGACTGACTGAACCGACTGAACTGACTGAAAGCTCAAGTCCGAGACTCTGCGTGTCTTCTTCAGTCAACAGTTTGTGTCCCCGACTTTTCCCCTCCCCCTCCTCCACTTACCGGGTTCCTTCGGAAAGCCTCGGCTAAGCTATTCGCCATTTCCCTTCGCTCTTGGGGGGACGATTCTTTTCCCGACTCGAAATGCCGTGGGGGGCGAGACCGGGGTAGGACGTGCGTCAGTGGGTCGCGGCCGGAACTGGAGAGCGGCTTTGGCACTTTGCGACGCTGCTGACATTTTTAGAAGCCAAGAGAGCATAGTTTCCCCTGGTTCCGAATGGACGTCTGCACGTTATCGTGTCGTGCGTGCCTGGCAGCTATTACGGCTGATGGAGACGGCAGGCAACGGACATAGAATCCGTGGGCTCGGGTGGTCGCTCTTCGGTCTTAACATGAAGGCTACAGATCTACGGATATCAGGAGAGCCTCTTCTGCGTACCCCGCGCTCCTAGTTTGGCGGGTGTCTTTCATCGCCGGCAAGTACATCGGTCTGCAGATGGGTGACAGTGAGTAACCACCGCAGTCAAGCCACAACCTCCAATGCCCTGACAACAGGCCTCTGACTCTGGGTTTAACTTCACAGTATCTGGAGTTCAAGGAGATGTGGCAGTGACTCGTTTCCGACCCTAGGCTCAGAGTCGTAGAACGCGTCTCGGACAATATCTCGCCGCGCCGCGCTCCGCGTGCCGGGGCAGTTGTTAACCGATGAGATCTACTAACCTAGCCAAGATACCCCATCTAGCTAGACCTCACGGTTCGAGGGAACCTGGCAAAGCTCCAGACGAGCCGTCACGAATCAGCTGCTCCACTATCAACACTTTGACTCCCGGCATTCTAGTAACAGTTACCACGTGGCAGATCAGAACGTCTCCTATAACAGGCCAAGACAGCTGTTTAGCGGTAGGCTCCTCCATTTCCGGCAAAGCGCGAGGGCAATATCTCTTTGGCATGAGAAACACATATCCCCGAGCCTGTCTGGGGTTACCATCAGTTAAAGCTTGCTTCAGTGTATGAATGTTTCCTGACGTGTTGTCGGCACAGTCAGTATGCTCAATCCTATCAGGATAGGCCTCAATTATAAGAGACATCCATTGTTCCGTCGTGCCACCTAGCCCGGCTGTTTGAGACCCCCTGTGCCGCCTGCCGCAGTTATCGGACCGTCTACATAGCATGTAAGCCGGCATGAGATCCGATTCGTTCCCACGCTGCCGGTGCCGATGTAGGTAGGCCAAAGAACCAAGGCGTTCTCCGGCTCCGATGGTCTTGATACTGACTCCCGCATCTGTACCTGTACTCTGTATTACCGACTAAAACAGTGCGGCCGAGCTTCCATGGTGTCCTTTGTCGTCGGATTTGCTTTATGCTGGGGCTCTTCGTATTTCCGCTGTTCTTTGTGAAACCCTAGATGTTGGTACGAGGGAATCGGATGTTGCAGCGTGTGGCATCTTCCCTTTTGTCGAAAGCTACATGATCTCATAGACCTCAGACATGCTAGAACTACCGCCATATGCTGGTGTCGCAGTGTACATGCGTTACCCTCGGCCCAACATTTCGGCCATAAATCTCACATTTCACTATCGCTAGATGTCGAAATTCACCTACGCAAGTGAAGCAAGGTGTAATGGGGATTGAAATGTGAGGATGTCCAACATTATTTATCATTTACCCAAGCACTTCACAATGAAAGTTAGTCGTCTGTAAAATGTCTCTGGCAGCGTTTCAGATAGTCAAAATTTAACACCACAAAGATCAAGGCGGCGATGACTCAGTCGGCGAGAAAGTCCGTGGAAATTAGACAAAACGGGGACGCTCCCCACCTGTGGACGTGCCAAGGTGTATCTTGCCCAATGAAGGAGGTTTCCGCCAACAGACCCTTTACGGCGGGAAAGAAAATTGTGCGTCAAGACTGTATCACCGTCCTCGTACGTCTTAACGCCGAAGATTAGCATGTAGCGGCTGCTCTCATAGGATTTCTTTACTCACGTTGTACCCTACTGAGTGGGGTTATCCTAGTTAGTCGATGTGTGACGTAGGGGACATTTGTAAGCTTGACGACTAGAGAGTCAGCTCTTGGGAGTTTCCATCGTCATAGTTACTGCTAAATGTATCACTTGAAAAACACCGTCGGAACTCGTATAAAATTTCAGAAGACCCTTCGAAGCTTTTCCTCTTCCGCAGTGATTCCGTGTTGTTGACTTGAGATCAAGAGCGCTTCTGACTTGGCCGGCTAACTCCTCGACTATCCGACAATGAACATGGGTTTACATGGGAAGAATGTCCTACTGGTTCGTCCAAATACTAGAGTAATACTGAGATACCAAGCCGCTGCTAACTCTCCACAGACTGGCGCCTCTATGGGCATCGGCGAAGCAATTGCCACCGCGCTGGCCGCCAAGGGTGCAAACTTAGTCCTCTTGTCTAGATCGGAGGTAAGTTAGCAGCATGGAAGAAAAGAAAGATGAGGGAAAACATCGCTCGCGTATTCATTTACCAACACTTTCCGAAGGAGAGACTCAGTCATGTTGCAAAGAGCCTATCAACGACCAACTCGGGCATCAAGGTCATTTACCGAGCAGCTGATATTGGCAATTTCGATATGGTTGATAAGGCAGTTGGTTCGGCCATTGAGGAGATCGGCGACATTGATATTCTTATCAACAACGTAAGCCAGATTCGTTCATGAGAGCTCTTAACACTTAATTCTTCCTAGCTTCGCTGACCCATGGTTCTGAAGGCCGGTCTCGCCCTAGGAGCTCCCGCCAGGTTCCCGGACCTGAAGATCGAGGATATTATCACCATGTCAAACACAAACATCAACGGTATCATGTTTGTGACACACTCGGTACTCAACAGGTCCATGATGAAGCGAAATCCCGGAAAGGGCACCATTCTGAACGTCACTTCTGTTACCGCGCATGAAGTCCCGCCGTTCCCGGGCGAGGCGGTGTACCACGCCAGCAAAGCCTTCCAGGAGGGCTTCACCAATTCACTCCGCAACGAACTAGTGGAGACCGATATCAAGGTACTAGCAATTAGGCCTGGTGTTGTTGCGACTCACTTCCATACGCAGCGTGTGGGATTCGATCAGGACCAATACGACTCATTCGTTGATGGCTACGAGTATGTCTACACCGCGGGTATAACTTTACCGCAATCTACTTGATGCAACTAACGCTACTAAGTCCGCTTGTTTCCGATGACGTTGCTCAGGCAGCTGTTTATATGCTGGAGCAACCGGAGACGGTCTCCATTAAGGCTCTCGATGTCGTTCCTACAGGTATTTCGAGTAGCAATTGCCCCTTTCACTACATCAACCGACTAACCGCGACTAGCTCAACGCTCACTCACCGTATTCGATCGCACATGGAGTCAACGCAGCCATCAATAATTTTATGGATGATTTGAGACTATGCAGCTCTTAGCCAGAGCCAGTCATATAGATTCGTCGTTAGTTAAAAACAAGCAGAATTCTACATCGACTTTCCGAATAGTATCTGGCTTTCTTGAATGGGAAGTGATGCTGTATATCAAGCTGAACCTATGTAGGTCTAGACATTAGAGTAATACTGCATACTCGGATTTCGTCCCCCATCAAGGATGCCAAACCAAACTCCATAGCCCGAGTCGCTTTCGCAATCGTACGTCCAGAGCTTTGGTTGGTGTATCAATGACCTTGCGATCGCCATCTCACTTCAACTTCCGATGCTCTTGCTTTGACCAGCAAACGCCTCATCCATGTATTGGACAGTTGGAGTAACCAACGTCTCATTGGAAGATCGGCGTCCGGACCCAGTCCTGACCGACTTGGCTTCTCCGCACTGTCGTGGCACCGGTGTTTAGCAGGATATCCGAAGGCCGCAATCATGCCGGTACAGCTACAAATAGAAGCCATCAAATTATCGCCTCGTTCAACTCGTTATTGGAAACATTAAACTCAAATATACTATTTCCTCCAAGAGACAAAAGGCCTTGTGCTAATTACGCATTCAAGACTCAGAAATGGCTATCCCATCGTGTTGCTTGAAAGCCTTCGAATGGGACGGCACGCCTACGGGCCGAACCGACAAGCTTGCCAACAATGACGTCTACATCGCCGGCGACAACCCTGATGCCGCGATCATCATCATCCACGACCTTCTAGGCTGGACTTTTCCCAACGCACGCCTCCTAGCGGACCACTACGCTCGCGAAGCCAATGCGACGGTTTACCTGCCAGACTTCTTCGGCGGTTGGATTGTACCCTTTGAGCCGGTGCTCCAGGGCCGATGGCACGAGTTGGACCTGTCGAGTTTTGGAAGGGACAATTCACGGGAGATTCGAGAGCCTGAAATCACCAACTTCGTCAAGGAGCTTCGCAAGAAGCACAAGAAAGTCGGAGCTATCGGGTTTTGTTATGGGGGATGGGCGGTGTTCCGCCTAGGAGCCAAAGAACATAGCCCCCCGTTGGTCGACTGCATCGCGACTGGCCACCCTAGCTTGCTGACCAAGGAGGACATTGATGGCGTCGGGGTTCCAGTGCAGCTGTTGGCTCCCGAATTTGATGTGCAGTTCACTCCCGAGCTCAAGTCGCATTATTTCGAAACTATGATGAAGAAGGGTGTGCTTTTTGAGTATCATCACTATCCCGGCGTTGAGCATGCTTGCTTGACTAGAGGAGATCCCGGAAAGTCTGGAGAGAGGGAGGCGATGGCTCTGGCAAAGTCAGCTGCGGTGAGATGGTTTAGTCAACATTTGCATTGAAGATGTGGGAAGGACGACGGAATGGAAGAAAGAGATTGGCAGAAAAACAAGAAGTCGACAGAGACAGGAAACGCGGCAACTGAGGTAGAACAGGATCTGAAGAGCCTTGTCCCCAGAACACAGGGCCGACGATGGAGCTGGTCCTCGCCATCCGGCGATGCGCTGTTGACTCAATACATAGGACCAGTCTACACCGCTTCAAGTGACTACCAATCCTTTGAGATTTTCTTCGAAATCTTTGACGCATTGTCGAATTATTCCCTGCAGCGAGAGAAGCGGCAAATTACAAATATATGCCCGCTTGAAAGTACATCATGATGTCAAACTTGCGACAGCTTACCATTGGTTTAATTGGTAACAATAGTATGAAATTTCACTCACATTATTTTCATGGTGGGGAGGGTGACAGACATGATACGAGATTCTCTGAGCTACTTGGTTGATTTCACCAGAGTCACAGTGAAGTTGAGATATGACATTTCTCACTTGCTTCGTCACGAAAGAGTAGTAGCTGTGCTTAAGCTAACTCAAGAATACAAATGTTCGAGTCAACTGTGGACTTCTCATTGTAGCTAGGCTGTCAGAACATAAGGCTGTTTACGGCATCATAATGCTCAAACGAAAACCAACACGATGTTGATGACCAAGCTCGAGATGTCTCGTATTATTCGTATCCTAAAACGAGGGAAAAGCTGAAAGACAACGCGGGGTTGGATCAGATTTCTAAGCCAAAGCCTTTAGAAGAGTCACCTCGGCCGAGGGTTTGGCCCGCCGCTCGGGGTCCTCCAGTCACTTCCGGAACCGAAACCGAGTGGGCTGGCGCGGGCCCCGGGCCCTAGGAGCGGGAACCTGCTTCCCCGTTACATTCAGCCCCAACCCGATAAAACTCCGCTGCGTCAAACGGGCCAGTCCGCAGGTCTTCCCCGCTTTTTGCGGACTTTTGATTCTTCGAGACACCGAGAGATAGCGTTGCTATGATATCATCTTCGAGTTGATTATGAGAGCCAATAGTAGGCGGTTTTATGGGTAAAGAGGGATCCAACTTGGCTCTACGAGTTTCGAGAGCATAAGTTATCCTCAAGTCCAACTTATCGGCAACAAACACTGAAGGCTTGAGATCATTGGCTTCAGTCCAGAACAACAAAGTATTCTAGCATCTTGACAACTCCAAAGTCCAAACAAACATCCAACATGAAGGTCGCAGTCCTCGGCGGAACTGGCGAGACCGGAACCTCCATTATAAATGGACTCCTCTCCTCGCCTGAGACTAAATATGTGAGGACCTCGTCTTATAACGTTATTGTGTCTTGATGTGTAGTGCTGATAAGTCTTCTGATAGGAGATAACCGCGCTTATCCGACCGAGCTCGCTGGAGAAGCCAGAGGTCAAAGCTTTGGAGAAGAGGGGCGTCAAGATTGCCTCAGTTGACCTGAGCGGATCCGAAGATGAAATCGCGAATCAGCTTACCGGTCATGAGGTGGTCGTTTCAGCCATTGCGGCAGACAAGCTGCTCGACCAAATTCCCCTCGCCAGTGCGGCTAAGAAAGCGGGGGTAAAGCGATTTGTCCCCTGCTTCTTTGGGACGGTGATGCCCGGCAGGGGCATGTTGTGGTTCCGGGACCAGGTAAGGAACAGACTGGCAGGCCCAGATCTGATGCGTACCAGGCGATCGCGAAACTTCGTTGAGCTGATAGTTGAGCGTGTAGAAAGAGGATGTCTTGAACCACGTCCAGACTCTCTACCTCCCGTACACTGTCATCGATGTTGGCTGGTGGTACCAGATCAGCTTGCCGCGTCTTCCATCGGGACGTATTGATGCAGTTGCGAGTCCATTCGACAACTGGACCGCCGGAGACGGAACCGTTCGCTCTGGTATGACTGACCTACGCGATATCGGCAAATACGTCGCGCGCATTATTGCGGATCCCAAGACCCTGAATCACAGAGTCTTCGCGTTCACCGAGCTCTTGTCCCATAATGAGGTGTACGATTTGATTGAGAAGATGAGTGGAGAAAAGGTTGAGAGGAAATACGTAAGTTCTAGATCACCTTGGACTCGTAGACAAAAAACGGATATATGGGACGAGAAACAGACGGTGAAGGCTTGATATTTGAGCGATTAAACTAACATCACACTTCAGACGTCGGGTGACGAGATTGAGGCAGAGATAGTCAAGGCGAAGGATGACAAGGTCAACCCTCATAGGCTGTCGGTTTTGCAATATCGGAAATCGTGGGGTCTCCGAGGAGACAACACGCCGGAGTACGCGCGCTACCTAGGATATCAAATCGCGAAGGATCTGTATCCCGATCTGACGGGGAATTCGTTTGAGGCTTTCTGCAGCGAGGCTCTGGAGGGCAAGGTGAATTCCATCTACGAGAAGAATAAGCGAGAGGCCATGGAGACAGCTGGAAAGAAGTGATGTATCAAGGAACTTCGTACTTGGTAGGTTTCAACAGGCTACAGCAAGTGCGGCTATTGTTGGAACGTAAGTAGGAGTCAGTAGCCGGTCTTGCTAAACCAATAGGTGAGTCCGCAGAAATTCGAAACTTCTATTAAAGTCGCGCTGCCTCCACTAGTGAGCTGATCCATTCAAGGCGGCCCCCGTTTCGAGTTGAATTCCATTCATTTGATCTGCATGCTTAAAAACCTTGATGCTGTAGATATGGTTCGTGGCTGATCAGAGTTTAGTCTAAATCAACTCGGACTAATACTCGCCTTGGCATTACCAACAAATCCATAGAGCTCCGACTTAGGAGTTCACAAGATTAGGAACCAATCGAGGCAGACTTGAAGCGCCCAATTTGATAAAACAGAGGCGCATGTGCTATTAACTGCAAAGACGTGCTTGCAACAACGGACTTTCAACGCACATTATGCTGATGGTTCACCCGCTGCAGTCAGAGAGTGGGAAAGCCGCGATAACAGATGTCGCCGAAGGTCGTCATGTTCAGGCCTTCGGCAACTGACGCAGGAGAACCGCCTCCCAAGCGTGTAGGTGCTTTATCAGATCCATCAGCCGCCAAGCGCTTCCCCGCCCGTCTTCGCTCAAATCCGAACAATTTCATTTGACAAAATGCCATGTCCATGCCAGCCAGTGGAGTGCGCTTGTGCAATGGAACCACAAATCTGAGATGGGGAGACGGGGCCGCCGGCCACCACATCAAAATGACTAGGAAAACCGGTGGTCGTGAGGCCATCAAGGTTCTCTGATGAGCAAGTTTCTCTTCATTCTCTAGACGTCTTTCACGGTTTTGCGCGTTTACTTTCGCTTACGAATTTTTGGGGTTGGATTGACGATTCATCGCCAACGTCGTGTGCTCCGAGTAGACAAACCCTGGTCACGCACGCCCTTGTATTGGGCAGCAAAAAATTTGAGGTCTACGGATGAATGACAGGACATTACAGAAAGAATTCTAAAAATTCTTTATCAGATCGTTTATTTCACTCAATAGTCGTGAGATCAATTGTTCTCGTTGAATCTTGGACAGCATCAGGAAGGACCTTATGTGGCCAGCGATTGACGGAAAACATGTCGACTGAGAACCGATCAACCGGCAAGAAGGTCAAAGGTATGTTGTTGAGCCTCAGATGCTGTCACAGTCCTACGTATACCTTGGGCTAACTTTCTTGGCTTTGCGAAGCCTTCTTCCTTGGCAATGAGGCAACCTCAAAAGACGAAAGACGTCTTGTGCAGAAAATAGGTAAGCTGCTCCTAATATGAAGTCACTGCGACTACGTTTGGGAGAACGATAAAAATAACTGACATAATCCAGACTTCTTCATCTTGACGTACTGCTGCCTCAGTTACTTCTTCAACTACCTGGGTGAGTGATGATTGGCGCGGCTTCGTGAAAGGAACTGTGTCACTGACGATGTACGAAAACAAAAGACCGTGCTGCTTTTGCCAATGCTTATGTGGGTTTCATCGTTAAGTATGAGTAGACCGGTAGGAATCAGAAACTGATGAATTCCCTTCCAGGTTGCTGGCCTCCGCGAGGCCTTGCACATGAAGGGCCATGACTACAACACAGTCTTATCTGTGACTACTGCTGGGTAAGACTCAAACCGATATACAGCTCTCTCACAACCGCGGGCTGACCCACGTTTTAGTATGGTGGTCGGACAGATTCCCCATGGCATCGTCATTGGCCTCCAAATCGTCCGGCCGCGAATTTGGCTGCCGTCAATGTGCTGTCTCTGGGCATTCCTGACTGTACGTCTAATGTCTGCGGATGATGCCGTTGCAATTCGCTGATAGTACTTACTTAGATGGCTAGTGCGGGTGTCAAAAACACCGCTCAGCTCTGCGTTATTCGATTCTTCCTTGGTCTGGCGGAGGCTAGCACCTACTCCGGGGCCATTTACATCATGGGCTCCTGGTACAAGCCCGAGGAAATCTCAAAGCGCACAGCCATCTTCACTGCATCCGGTCAAGTAGGCACGATGTTTGCCGGTGTCATGATGGCTGCTATCTACAAGGGACTAGGCGGCCTTGCTGGCCTTGGTGGATGGCAGTGGGTCTTCATCATTGGTATGGAAAGCTTGCCGACACCTGGACTTAGGATAACTTGCTGACAGTCTTCAGATGGTATCATCACGCTTCCCATCGCCATCTTCGGTTTCTTCTACTTCCCCGATATCCCTGAGAACACCAGCGCTCGGTATCTCAGTGATTCTGAGAAGAAGATTGCCGTTGGACGTTTGCCTCCGGTAATTAAGGGGTCACACGGAGTGAATCCGTTCTCTCTGTTGAAGCGTCTAGCACTTATGCCCACGTTGTGAGTAGAGGATGACGTTGAACACAAGACGAGATGGGATAGCTAATCAGTTTTACAGTTGGGTTTTGGTGCTGTGGTCTCCTATTTGCGCGACGCTTGAGGCCTGGGTTGTCCAGGGCAACTTCATCCTCTGGCTTAAGTATCACGCTGAATCATTCACCCAAAGTCAAATCAACACCTATCCTTTGGGTGTACAAGCTGTCGGTATCGTAACCAACATCATGGCGGCATGGCACATGGACGCGACCGGAACTCGAGTACCCATGGTCGTGCTGGTTTGTCTGATCCAGATCGTGTGCGCCGCAATGCTTCTTGTTCCGAACCTACCTTACGCTGGTACTATGTTCGCCTTCTACGCATCGGGTTCGTCGTACATGGTCAACCCGTTGATCTTCGGCTGGGCCAGTATCATCCTTCAACGTAGCGGCGACGAGGCAGTACGTAGCGTCACAGTGTACGCTATGAACATTGGCGCAACGACGCTTTACACCTTCTGGGGAATCGTCTTCTATGCAGCCGATGAAGCCCCGTATTGGAAGAAGGGCGCGATTGTAATGATTGTGTGCAGTTGCATCGTCCTCTGCTTTATGGGACTCGTCATCAGGGTAAGCTTGACAGAAGCGATCGCTTTTTTCTGGAGATGCAAGTAGCTAACCATGAAACTACACAGATTGACAGACAATCACTCGCAAAGTACGGCTCAATGACGGTTCAGGACTTTGAGCGGGCCGCTGCGGCTCGGGAGACGCAGACGCCGCCTGATGGCGAGAGATCTGACGAGAATGAGGATCAGAAGAACACAGTTTCGGAGAAAGTAACGCCAATCTGAGTTTGAAGATGATTCGGCGATTCATGTCTTGGCCCTCTCAGTGCAGACCATCAAACTCAGCCGGGTGTTATCTAACCAAGTGAAGCATTCAATACTTTAAGCATCTTTTTCAGTTGCGGTATAATACATGTACTATCGAGACGTTCAAACTCCTCATGCCCATACCTTCCTGAACTTGTCTTCGAACACCTGCTGTAGGATCTTGAAAGTCATGAGAACTTTCATAAGACCCTCACCGCCTCCCTTTTTCTGGCCTGAACCGAAAGACGTTCCTTCTGACTCGGTAGTCTGACCGGCTCTGCTTGAGCTGCCACTCGCGTGGTCAGTATCGTCCGAGGAGCTACCAAATAGGTCTTCCCATGATTCAGCCACTGTTTCTTTGGATTTGCTAGAATGGGACTTTGCCTTTGCGTTCACAGACATATTTGAGGCCGCATGCCTCTCCGGGGATTGTGCATCCGATCCCTCAATGTATCTTCCTTCTTCGAGGGCATCGCCGACATCCTGAATAGCGATCATGTCTGCGCCATCCGTATCGACTCGGTTCAGAATATTCTCCAAGCTTGTGACGATGGTTGCCAAGATGAGTGAGAAGTCTTTAAGCCGAAACCAGACATCGCCGCCCTTGATCCCATTGTCTCGTACGAGAGTATCGAGATCACCGTGCTTGAAGAAGTCATAGATGTACGCGTTCCAGGGCACATTGTCCGTCTCTTCGGGGTAGATGGGGATGTACGGGATGGCCAATTCGTCCATGAAGACGCCAGCGCGAACTGTGTCGCACAACTCGTGGATTGTGGCGAAGTCGTCTGTAAAGCCTGACAGTGCAGAGAAAGGTGATCGGAGAGTCGAATGAGGCAGTATCGGAAGGTGTGCCGTTGAGATATCAAGCGAGGCATCTCCGACGGCTCCCACGCGGCGCTTGGTGAAAGGAAGCTGGTCATCTGGTGAGTCCTGGAGATTCTGTTCAATAAACGTGTGCACGTAAGTCTTGAAAATTCTCAGTGTTTCCTCGTTGTGACCTCGGAGAACGGCTTCGGCCTCAGTTGGGAGCCTGGGCAGAAGGACAGTGGAAGGCGATCGATGTACGACATTCTCAAGCCACTCCCGGTTTTTGTACTTGCTGCAAGGAATTCGGCAGAAGAGGTGGCACAGTACCGTCACCAAAGTGAGAATGACCTCTCCCCGCTTACTTGAGTTGCCAACGTCTTCACAAAGCTTGTGCAAATAGCCTTCCTTGAGCAGGGAGTGCAGAGCAAATACAGCATTCTCAGTGAAGTACAAGTGGCCCACCAGGCCCGAGAAGTTGAGTGGTGCTCCTATTCGAGAGAGAAGTTGCTGACGTCGGAGATACTCGATGGAGAAGCGCAGGTGATGCTTGACGGTCATTTGCGAGCTAGGCCCACCAAGAAACAGACGTGTCTGAGTCAACAAAGACTCCACTGCATCGATTGCATACTGGGAGTTATTCGTGCTATGCAGCAGGGTAAAGAGCCGGAGAACTAAAGTAACTGAAATGGGGAATTGACCTCTGAGATCGGGCAACCGCGATGAGATTATCTCCATGGCACGATGATGGGGGATGCCATGGAAGACAATGTTACCAAGGAGGTCGAACCCACGACGTCCAGCACGTCCAGATGCCTGTCGGTAATTGAGAGCCGTGAGGAATGCCGAGTCACCTGCAAAAACAACAGTTTTACAAGGCATGTTCAGGCCGAGAGCGAGAGTACCGGTCGCAATAACGACCGTCAAGTAGCCCTTGCGAAACAACATTTCCACCCTTTTGCCCTCGAAGTCAGCAACAGTTCAAATACAGGATTAGGCTTGACTTACACTTGGCGGTACTGCCGGTTCATGCCAGCATGGTGAACACCAAGTCCCCGACGAAGAGCATCGATAAAGCGAGGTTTGATGCCCAAATCATCCAGAGACCTGATGCGGGCCTCCAGTTCTTCAACTGTGAGCTTAGTAGTATCTGCGAAATTATATTGCGGAAGTGGCGCCTTGGGATCGAAACCTTCCCATGGGCTGATATCCCGGCTCGCGTCTTCTCGTACCAGATCAGCTTGAGTCAGGGCTGCACCAGAATCCTTTGCACCACGTCTCTCCTCTTTGGAGCTTGCAGTCCCTGTCGTGGTAGCTTTGGCCCTTTTCTTCGCAGCTTTGCTGCCCTTGACTTGGCGCCAATTTTGATATGCGGCCATCTTTCTTGCCCAATCTGTACTTGTGCTGCGGTACTTTTGTTCGGCGTCTTCCAGGACTTGAAGAAGCTTGAAAATGATCTTCTCACATCCCAGCCGGTCGTAATTGAAAAGGATAGCTGGCAGGGCGCCTCGGGAGTGAAGATCAACGAGGAGCGAGAACGAAGAATTACCGTAGATGTCCGCGACGAGTTCGGGATGTCCAAAGTCTGTCGCTGATGAAGGGCCCTTTGTCTTGAGCCTTTTGTATACCTCTGGCAATGGCGAATTTGGATCCTGTTGCCATTGCCAGAGCTGTGCTTTGAGAGCAGATTCCCACTTGATAATGTCCGACTTCTTTACTAACTCTGGCAAGGCAATCTCGGGCTTGAGGCTAGGACTGATACGATACGACTCGGTTTCAGATTCCTTCATGGATAGCCAGAGTCGGAGACAGTCGCGGGGCTCGAGACTAGCATTGTCAAGAGTCTCGCGATTTCTAGGTTTCGATCAATTAGCAAAATGTGGCCTTGAAATTTCGACAAGACCGCATGAAGTTTGTTTCAAGACTCACTTGTTGATAATGCTTCCGACCGGATGCACAAGTGTGAATCGCGAGGTTTCTCCTGTTTCAGCATCCAAACCGGGGATCGGCAAACGCTCCACTGGCTCTAGGCCTTTGAATTCCAGTTCAGAGGGCGGCTGATATAAGAACTTGCGTAAGTCAGAGTATCTGGCCGAGTGGATAATCATCTCAAGATCAAAGCCCTTGGCTTTCTGGGTTCCTGCAAGCCACTCTTTGAATTCGAGTGGGTTGCCTACCGTTGCAGATAGAGCAATGATGGGACAAGGAGCAAGAAGCAATAGTTGCTCCCAAATGATGCCATCTTCGGCCTGGCCAATACAGTGGACCTCGTCAAAGATGATTCTCTTGACTCTACGAGCCCAGGACCTCTCATTCTGCGCATTGGTCGGCGCCAGGAGCATAATCTGGAGAATGTGCGGAACGGTCACTAAAATCTGGCAGCCATTAGGGTTGTTGACGCGGTAGTCTCGAGTGTGAATAGCCCAGACTGAGCGGCCCTCATGGCGATAGGACTTGGAGAACCGAGCCTGAACTTCTGCGGCAATCTGGTTGACGAGGGCTTTGGTCGGGGCCACGTAGACGAGGACGTTGTCGTCACTGCTCTGTAGAACCTTCTTCATGGCATAAAACGAGATGAATGTCTTTCCGGCGGACGTGGGAGCGACGACGAACAGACTCTTGTCGTCGTCAATGGCGTCTAGTACATCCCGTTGCCAGGCATCTGGACTGAATGTAACGCGTGGGTCGGGGGCGGAGTCGAAGCTTCGCTCCAGATAAGGGCCGCAATGAGCCAACTGGAACTCGAGACCAGTCGTCTGGACTTGAAGATGCTCGGTTGATACCTCATACGTTGAGGTAAATGGAAGACGATGGCTGATGGGCACAGAAGGCCCGCAGTGAAGTTCATCATGCGGGATCTTCAAAGCCTTCATCAAGTACTGGGCCTGGCGTATTACCTCAACGGTAAGGGGCAAGGACGTCATCTCTTTGATTTGGGCCCAGATCATCGCCAAAATACTCGACTCTAAAGCAATAAGGTCAAAAGATATCAAAAACAATTACTCAAGCTTGCTCTTACCTGATTCGCTGAAAGCCTTTTTCGAGGGTCTGCGAATAAGTTGGAGGCCAAGGATGTTACACATGTACAACATGACCTCGCCGCCGATAGCGCTCTTGTCCTCTGGAGAAAGATTTGACAAATACCTCTTGACCCTTAAAAAGCGATGACAGGCATGTGTGTCCTTGTCAAAGTCCCGGCATTTCTCTTCCCAGTTCTTGATAATCACGGCAGTCCTGGCTTATGTCTTCTCCTCTCTTAATCTCCTCGATGTCTCGAGTGCACTCTCTGTACCACTCCTGACAGATGGACCTTTCCTTTTGAATGTTTCCGCTTGCTTCTTAGCCTTGACGGGAAGCTCTGTCTTCTTCACGACAATTGTCTCAGGGTCAATGCTCTTTCCAGTAGAATTGGTAAGACTAGCAGAGTAAGCAATCGTGTCGGCCATGTATTTCTGGTTTCTCTTCCTCGCAAAGAATCCCCAGCGCTTTGGAACATGCTTTGGGTCAATGCTCTTCTTCGAATTGTGCCAGTGAGAGAGTTCTTGAAAGACTTCTGACTCGGTGCTTTCATCCTCTGTCATGGGTTGGCTTGTCAACTTGATGTCTTCTAGATACTTATCCAATACGGGATGGCTAAAGGCAAGGGTAGACTGAGTGTCTGGAGTTTGGTAGCCCCTGGTGAGTGTTCCCAGGCCACCCACAATCTGTCGAACAGAAGTTGGCATGCAGTAGGATATATCGACGCCAGACAGTTGTCGCATAGCTGATGCATATTCAGAAGCGGCATCGCTTGGGAGTTGAAGGGTTTGGAGTCTCGCCAATACGTGACAGTAGAGCCGACCGTCAATGAGATCACAAACTCTCCAATTGAGGCGTTTTCCTTCTTTTAGACTGGGCCACTGCTTGATCAGGTGGATTGCGACCTCAGCAAAAGTCGCAAGAAACTCTTCGTTGTCTGGATGATTGTTCAGCTCTGGTGGAGCCTCTATAGCTCGCTGTGAGAGCGTTGCGTGCTTCAGCAGGGCGATGTGCGAAAGGAAAGCGGCCACTAGCCTGTGGCTATGTAAATACGAGCAGGTTTTGTTCAACAAGAAGGCTGCGCAAGCAATGATCGCCACTTCTTCTTGGGCCTCAACTTCGCCGTCGTGTCGGAGGACTCGCCAATCACGGGACTTAGGCATAGTCTGGAGGCGATCGACAATTGGTCTGCAACCGAAATCGGGTTTCGGCAGCGGTGTTGGCTCTGTAACAGGTAGCAATGTCACCGAGGTTGGAGTTGTTGCAATAAGAGTATATGCCTGTGGTAAACGAGTCACGTCAGCACCCTGTGATCTGTTGCGACCAGTCGCCTGGAGACTCACCTTGGAGCTCCGAAACTCGATACCGTCGATGAAGGCCAGACTGTAGCCGCGGAGGCCCAGCAGGTACATAATTTTCAAGAACTCGCCCCCCTTTGTTGCATCGATATCCGATGCTCTGCCTTGGGACATCATGACGAAGTGAAGGCGGTGGTGGTCGGTGTACTCCAAAAATTCGGGGCTCGTGATGGAAGAGAACACAAAGCTCATTGGAGATCTGATGCCGCGATTGTCAGAATTCATTTCAGGGTGTATTCCAGGGCATCGTAGATTTTCAATAGCGACAGCACGTGTCAATAGGTATTTGTATGCCAGTCTCTTGGGGGCGTCCGGTGGTGCCGCGAGGTCTTGGTGGTTGTCAAACCATAGGATGTGGAAGTTGCATCCCCGCTCCTTGAGTTTGGCCAGGAATACCTCAATTGCATGTACAGCATGAAGTAGCTGAAAGCCGACTGTTGTACTAGTAAGCTAAGATCAGGTAGGTCACAAACGTATTTGGAGTAATTTCTGGAGATGCTCACCGAGATAATCGACGTTTGCAGTCGCGACACAGTGAGCAACCAAGGACTCTCCATGGATGGCGAATAGCTCTTTCCCAGCAAAGTCACCGACAATGTCAACTTTGAGAGGAGTCAGTCGCTGCTTCCAATCATGTAGAGAATCCATGATAATGTCCTCCGAGGACGACATGGCCGGCGATGTCAAATGATTCATGCAGCCAGGTCAGGCGCGAATGGTCTGGGGTTTGAAGGTCTGTCGCTTTCCAAAAGATGAGGAAGGGAGTACGGAGAAAAGTTTTAAAGGAATCTCAAGTTTGAAAGAATTTAAATTTGAATGGCTGCGCTATTGCATAAAAGGTTCAAAGAGGTGAATCTGGTTATTGTGTTAGGGCTAATGTCGGTAGGCCTCCCGCAGCATGCAGCCGTTTATCACCTAGATCAAAAGGAAGCACATTTTTTTCACTAGGAGGCCATTCACTTCCATGGAATAGCGTAGCTTATCCATGTCTTATTGTAAAAGGTACTGGATTGTATACAAAGAGGAAGCGGGCTAAGATTCCAATGTCGCTGAGAGGCCCTTCCCGCGTCCAATGTGGCTCGCGGGGGTTCTAGGTAAACAGCACAGGTCAAATAGAATCCAAGCGATAGCTTTCATATAATCAACCGATCTGCCATCTGCTTTCTTGAGAATGTTTGGATGCGCCTTGCTCTTATTCTCGTACGTTTTCAGGGCGCCAATCACGCGACCTTGGATTCCGGTATGGTTGGTTCTTGACATCAAGCCCCAGGCACCGAATATACGGCACGATGATGCGGATTGCCACCACTCGCAGTCTACCAACTGGTCCAATCATTTCTATCGGAAGTGATGGATGTTTCTATCCACGACAGGTTTTCATTGATCCTGGGGCTGATAACTACAAAATGTATGCGGGAGGCCGTCCACACATGCAAACCCTCCCCTCTTAGTGAAGTAGCGAAAAGCATGACGTTGAGAGATTGAGCACTTTTGCAGCCGATTGCTGGAGGCAAATACTCCAGGCAAATATGGTTGTCCAATATCTCTAACGAAATCCATTCAAAGACGATGACTGCTACGATATCAAAGCTGTGTACTCCGTAGTTAGGCATTCAATAATTTTCCTTCTCGTTGCATCGAAAAACCTCAGGCCACCGGCGAATCCTACATCAAACGGCATAAATCCTTGAGTAGGCCAATCGTGAGGCTCACTCTGTCGAGCATTGAAGCCTCTAGCCAATCGAACCACACACCTCTCAGCCTTGTATCCTGGCTGGAATAACCCATTATGCATCAAGAGGACTCGGGAGAAGCACCGACCTCCCCGACAGATCTGGACCCGTCTGGCCCACTACATCGACTGCAACGCTCGAGTGTCGGGAATTGTTTCAAGTACAACGTAAACATCGTCAAAGATTCAACAATGACAAGCTTCCGCCACTCATAGACCGCTTCCGAGTATGGCAGAGGAAGTTGTACGGGGGAAAATTGGACATGATTGCCGCCAGAGCATGCCGAGGCGATCGAGGCGGGCCCAATGCCGCACATCAGCTTCATCTCCTCTTCTGCCTGAACCCAAACACCCGTCTGATCTTTTGACCCATACACTCGTCGGCTCATAAATCAAGAGATCTCCCCTCCTGAGTCGGTAAACCTCCCAGGTTGCTCGACTCCGGCTCCCTCCTGACTCTTTCGTTCCTAACCTGACTCAACTTGATTGGCTTCAAGGTTCAAAACTGAGTTGGTGACGATGGGGTCTACCGACCACCTCGATGATCGTCGCATCGATCACGATGGTAATTCTAACGACAGTTCCAACAGAGATATGGACTACGATGTTTTGATCATTGGCGGCGGTTTTGGGGGATGCTATGCATTGCACCAGCTGCGCAGGTCGGGCTTTTCGGCACACATCGTGGAAGCCGGATCGGCGCTCGGTGGCGTATGGCACCGGAACAGCTACCCCGGAGCACGAGTTGACTCAGAGACGCCCTACTATCAACTTTCTCTGAGGGAAGTCTGGAAAGACTGGACATGGTCGCAACGCTTTCCGGGGCACGAGGAGCTGAAGAGCTACTTCAGACATGTCGACAAAGTTCTCGACATTTCCAAAGACGTGACCTACAACACTGTTGTGATCGGCGCCGATTTCGACGCCGCAACAGCCAAGTGGATCATCACAACTGATGCGGGACGCATCATCACATCACGCTTCTTGGTTCCGGCGACGGGCACTTCAATCAAACGCTATGAGCCCGATTTCAGGAGAAAGGGTTCCTTCAATGGCATTGTTATACACCCTGCAGCATGGCCAGATTCCGGCATCAATCTTCGGAACAAACGAGTTGCCATCATTGGATCAGGTGCGACAGGGGTTCAATGTGTACAAGAAGTTGCGAAACAGCCCGGCGTGGAGCTGACTGTGTACGTACGAAATGTCAACATTGCGCTGCCAATGCGCCAACGCGAAATCTCAGAACTTGAGCAGGATAGCTTGAAAGCGATTTACAAGACACTTTTCAAGGTGGCGAGGGATAGCAGCGCCGGGCTACCATGCGATGGGCCTACTCAGGTTACGGGGTCGACCACAACGGAAGAGAGGGAGGCATGGTGGGAGGAACTATGGAAAAGAGGGGCATTCAACTTTCAGACCGGACAGTATACGGACTTCTTGGTGGACGCAGAAGCGAACCGATTGATTTACGAATTCTGGGCAAAGAAGACGAGGTCTCGGGTGCGGAACCCGGAGAAGCGAGCCATCTTGGTGCCTGACAAACAACCATACCCATTCGGAACGAAACGAAGCAGCTTGGAGCAGGATTACTACGAATGCATGGACCAGGAAAATGTGCAAATAGTAAATGTGAAGAAGACGGCCATCCGCGAATGGACAGTGCGCGGTATCGTAACCGAAGACGGAAGGGAGAGGGAGCATGACATTATCGTTCTAGCAACGGGATACGACAGTATGACTGGATCTTTAACTAATATGGGACTTCGTGGTAAAGACGGGATCGATATGAAAGATAGGTGGGGACAGGGCGTTTGGACGTATCTTGGCTTGATGACTCGAGGGTGTCCAAACATGTTCATGATATACGGACCGCAAGGTAAGCATACACCATTGGGTACCTTTTCTAAAATACCTCAAGTGACTAACGATAATTGAGACAGCTCCTACCGCTTTGACAAACGCACCAGTGTTCATCGAGCAGCAAGTGGAGTTAATTACAGACTTCCTAGTGAAGCTACGAGCGGAAAAGATCACATCCATTGAGCCACGCCGTTCAGCTGAAGAACTCTGGAAGAAAAGAGTACAAGCAATACACGAGGCTCTGCTTTTCAGAAAGAGCGATACATCATGGTACGTGGGAGGGAATATTCCCGGCAAGAAGAAGGAGCAGCTCAACTATCTCGGTGGAATCCCTCAATACCTTCAAGAATGCCGCGAAGGCACCAATGACTGGAGCAATTTCGATGTCGTCTTGGGAGTTGGAAGTGCAGACTGAATCAAAGTAATATTGAATACATGTAGACCAAGGCAATAAGATGATATCAGACGACAGATGTTCTAATCGGGATCGCGTAATTGCAACATGGATCTCCGAGAGATTGTCAGCCCAGGAAAGAAAAGAAAGAAAAAAACGGAAAAGACAGAGCAAAAAGATGGTTAGATATTCATGCTTTCAGATCTGAGGATTTGCGTAATGGCCATCGTTGTTTGAACCATGGAGAGGGATGAGGTATGGAACAACCCGTCGCTCTATTCCATCTCCTTGCAGAAGTTCAGTCAGCTGACTTCCCATTGGCATGCGGATAACATCGAATAATTCCTGCTCTAAGGTACCTACTATGAGATGGGACGACGTATGCCGTAAGAGTCGATGCCCTTCATCACAAGGTAGGCTTATTTTCGCGCAGTCTTGGGAATTCTACAGAACTCGATATCGAACATGCTGTGGAACCTGGCACGAGGCCTCGGACAATAGCATTGCCAATCGGTCAAGTCCCAAATCACATCATAAAGAGCACCACTTGAAAACAATACCTTCTTCAAGCGTGCCAATCGTTGACTTGACAAAATACCCTGAATCGTTTTGCGAAACCACTCTTCCTCGCCCCAAGTGCTGTAGAGATGTAAAGTCTCCAGAGACTCCGGCAGAAGTGCCTCCAGGTCATCAAACAGGGGCATTGCTGTGTCTTCCTCGTGCTCGTTCCTTTCTTTCCCGAGTAGTATATTTCCACTCATCGCCAGGTAAGTGAGAAGCTGCAGGGGTCGTAGACTGCCAATTTTTCCTCTCCAATTATTAGATTGGTACGAGTGACACGCGTTGGGGTAAAGATCTAGAGCCTCGAGGGAGGCCCCGTGCTCACGCAACGCTCTACCGATCTCATCAAAGTCGAGGTAGCTGTCGCCAATCGCGTGTTGTCCCCACGATATTTTAAGCGTCCGTAAGGAGGGACACGTACGCAGGGAGATTGCAGATGCTCTGGGCGTCCGCGAAAGACGATCTGAGGTGAACATACGCCAGAGAACTCACTCGACGAGGACGCTGCTGCTCAGAGGTCTGGTCATCCTTCGCCGGGGTATTGTTCAGGGTGACGCCGTGGCCATAGAATCTTATCAAACGGGGCAGAAAAAATAAATCCTGGAATTTCTCCAAGGACACCGCTGCAGTCGGCATTCTAGTAGGGCGGTGATGGCTAACGGCGAGCTCTTCAAGCTTTGCCAGCGGAAGCGGCACACCTAATGTCGGACCCGAGTCTTGCTGGTATATTCGTGCCAGACCGGTCTCCTGGGATTCCTTGTGCGGGTCTTTAGCGTCCTCGACGGCTCTCACCGCCCCGATGTCAGCTGCTTGTCGAATCATGGCAGGGATGAATTTGTCCTTGGCCGTGATCAAGCAGTTAAACACCTTCAGGTTTGGCATGAGACCGGCGCAATGGGCATGCCACATTTCCGACCCGCCTTGTCGTCGCGAAGAATAAGATGGGCATCTGACCTCCGCTTCGAAGCCTTCGAGGCTCGATAGGCTCGGTGGTGGCCCCGTGTATCGGATTCTCTTATTATGGCGTTGGCTTCTGCTGAGATTGGGCGGGGTGTCGTAGTATTGCCCGACGAGAGAGCGGAAAGCTTTCAGCGAAAGACCGTGACGATTGTCTTGCATAATACATTCGACATATTGTGCAAGCAGCGGACGCTCCGCAAGCGTGCGCAGGAGGCTGGATAGGCGGATTTCCTCTTCTTCCAAGGGCAAGCGTCGGTATAGAACTGGTCGCGCGAGTCCCAGAAATCTGGCAGAGACTCTGCAGCACCGTGCCAACACTCTGAGGCCTTCTCTCCATGGCTCATGGACGGTTCGAGGTTCGTGGGCGGGTTGATCACTTTTGGCTTCGAATGGGTATTCGAAATACCCAAATATTTGCACCCACACTTCGTTGGGGAGATTCGGCATTCTAGAGCCCTCATTCAAGACTTGATCATCAACGCAAGCCTCAATATATTGTTTCCATGATGGATGAACGTCGCAAGTTATGGCTTTCAGAAATGGGCCTGTGGAGTGGGTAGAGAGATGGTTTTAACATCACCGTCAAAACTCACGAAACTGGAAGTTGTGTTACCCCCGCAATCTACGCGGTAAGCCTATTTCAGTACCAAAAATACGCTAGTCTTCGCCACTGATTGAGACTAAGAGGCACGTATTACCTTAGTCAAAAGCTGTGTAAGATAAGGGAGCTCGGGCTATACCAAAGTCCAGTCGACTTTCGTGGGTTGCTATGGTAACATGGAGATATTGAACCAAGAAAAGAAAGTACCTTAGTCTATCAAGCGAACGTGAGATTCACTTGATATGTCAGGCGGTAGGCAGTGCTACTGTTGTGTGATACGTAATAGGCGGGTTCTTCAATGGGCACGATGGAGGCTGTTTCCCGTTGCACTAGACAAGTTGAGTGATGGCGTCAATGTGTCTTGATGTCTTACGCAAGATGACGTGCTATTCCACGCGTGGTGTGCCAATAATTAAATCGGAAGCTTCTCTGCGATTTCCGAAATTCCCGGTGGAAGTAACCTCTAATAATACATCTCCCGTTTACTCTGACTCGATACCTACCTTATTCGATATTATCCCTCAAGAAGATATGTCTCAATGTATTGAGGTCAATGCTCATTTGATGGATGTAATGTTGTTGTCAGCAGGCAGCTGAGCAAGTGCTCAAGCCTCAACATATATAGATCATCCACTTCTAAATACCTAAGATGAGCATATGATTCGTCCCCCGGTGATTGCAAGTTGATACCGGTACATTCGTCTATGACCTTTTATTAATTCTTGAGTTTAGGTACTCAAATTGCTACTTGTTAAGCTTGCAATTTTACAGACGTCAATGCACAGTTCACGAGATGTACTCACGAGGGAATAGCAGTTTCCTTGCCGTCTCTTGTCTTGAGCCTATTTCAAAGTTGGTTGAGTCATCGAGTTACACGATGCTCAAGGTGGCATGTGTAAAGAAGCATTGGACACGAGTGACGCTATTAAGCAACAAGCCAGTGGAACTTGAGTTCATTGAACAAGGCGTGATCTCGTAGAATTATCTCAATAGCTCAGGCGTTAGATAGTACGTGGAGTTTCGATCTTATCGCCACGAATTTGAAAGTCATTGAGGAGTTCCCACGTAGTAATCAAACAAAAGTCTTCTTTCAGTATTCTGAGTCATGAATATATCATCGCAAGTTGTAAATACTTGTACGTCTTGGAAGTTCCCGGAGATTCCGGGTTAGAGTTATTCCAAGGTAAAGCTTGGGTTATGACCAAATCATGGCAACCTCTAACTCTTATTTCTGTAATAGCAAAGTGCTGTCATAACTTTCTCAACGCAGAAAGTCATGCTCAGCGTCTCTTCACGACTAAAACCCATCGTCCCAGAACATTGATAGCTCTGCTACCCATCACAACCATCAGCCCATACCGAGGCATCCCCATAATCGCCATCAGCATTCTCACCCCCCGCCTCAAGCTGCTCAACATCGGCAGAATCACTAAGCACACTCTTTCAACCATGAACTCATCTAAAAGCGTCGGCAAATGAACGGAAGCTCGGCTTCGACATCCGGTCTTCTAGCCAATACGGCAAACAAGATCACACATCACGGCTTCCTTCCCCATCCCTTCTCTTCCTTGATCAGACGAAAAGATAAGCCTATGACTTCCTTCTACGGCCCAGATCTTCATCCCCTCGGTGCCACCTCCCTAACTCATAACCCCCACATGCCACGAAGCTCTTTACTCTATCTCTTCCGTACAAAATGAATTCAAATCGCGCCCGCTAAGCTTCACCAAGCTTTTCATCCCACTTCATACTCAGAAGTTTGGGTTCCCGTGGCGGCGGAAGGTGTAGGTACTACCCTCAACTACCCCTCTTCTCCAAACCCCCTTCCACGGCATAATGCTCTGAGTAACTCTCGGGAAGTCTATTCCTCGCAAGAAGCAGGGGGGAGTAGGACAAAGCACGGATTCAGCGAAGACACATGGTTGAGACGCACCAAAGTCGGGAGCCGAGGGAAAATGAAGAAACCCAGCTGATCACTGCGTTTTTTGCA